>NW_027397081.1:28388685-28463790 GCF_003265705.2 Callorhinus ursinus | reverse complement strand
GCAGAGGGAGGGGGAGAAGCAGACTCCCCGCTGAGCAGGGAGCCCAATGAAGGGCTCAGTCCCAGGACCCCAGGATCATGGCCTGAGCCAAAGGCAGAGGCTTAATTGACCGAGTCACCCAGATGCCCTTGGAGCTGAGTCTTAAAGATGAGTTTTGGAATTTAATCGGCAGAGGAGGGCATTTCGAATAGGAGAGGCACCATGGGGTAACACAGAGATAGGTGCAAATGTGAACATTATTCTGGAAGGGCCAGTGGCCCAATGATGGTCATGCATCTATAGGCTGTTATATCTGAAAGGGGATTTGCAAATGATCTGGTTCAATGGCTTATTTTGCAGTTGAGGAACCCGCAGGCAGGAGCGCTGAACTGACTTCTCCAAAGTTTGAAACTGAGCTGCTCAGTCCCTTCACATCAGCTCTCTGTATTTGAATCTACCATGCTTTGGACATATTTATGCGATGGATGGAGTTACTTACATCTCATTTCTGGGTGCTTTGCACTGGCTTTTGTCCCCTTGCCAAGTCTACAAAAAGCATTCTCTTGCTCTTCCACCTTAAATACATCCATCAATTCATGAATCAATCCATCTATCAAAAATGTATATAGAAACTACCTTGCCTGGCACTCTATACACTATTTGTTTATTTCTCCTGCTCTTTAGAACTACCCGTTTGTTTGTGTTGCTTATCCTTAAAATGCACTTATTCTTGATATAAGATATGAAAATCCGAATCTATACTTCAACGTTTCAACGCGTCGAGAAGCAGAGGTATTTCAGAGCTGAAAAGACACTGGGATATAGCTTGGTGCGCTGTTTATGTCTGTTCCAGTTTATATATTTCCAAGAAAACTATTTTTAGGAGCCCCTGCCCAGCACCGTTAGTCTGAGTTAATTAAGATGAAAATGAGGATGAATCATTTCTGATAAACCCTTGCCACCTGCAGAAGAAAGTCGCCTATGACCTCTTCCGGAATCCAGGAGCTTGGCCGCCTGCAGCCGGGCTGCACATGATGTGTATGTCATTCCCCTGCTGCTTTCCCCCTACACCCCCTGTGTCTTCCGCCTCACTCTCACCCAGCCTGGCCACACAGTTCCAAGGCTGTCCAGCTGCAGACCTGGTCTCTCTTCTCTGCAGACCTGCAGGGACATGGGTTGATTGCATACACAAAGATGTCAGAGCAAATAACTACGTCTGGGAGCTGTCGGAAAAACAGTCTGCGGAATAAAACGCACACATTGTCGAAAGGGTGGGGGAGGTTAGAAAGCAGGATATCTTGACAGAGAGAGAAAAGTGTTGGAATTAATTCATAAACGTGTTGGGTGGAAATTAGCAGATGATGATTTGCAAGGGGAGTGGAGACAGAGGAAGAGAGAAAAGGGAAGAGAGACAGATGGAGAGGGGGAGGGAAATGGTGGAAAATAGAGCAGAAGACACAGATTTCTTTCACGGGCTTGCTTTACCCTCAGCTGAAGCAGCCTGTGCTTTTACAGGGATCCCGCTACGCCTTTCAACTCGTGTTCCTCCCTTAACCTCCGCCATCCACCATCAGCAACCCCTGCTCCTGGCCTCACTCCAACCTCCCACTTCCCCCACAGTTGTGCTTTTTGCACGTGTGGGATTCCCAGTTTCTTGATAAGGGGACTCTTGCGAGGCTAAAAGCACCAAACTTCTGGCCCAGGCATGGTCGGGAGGAAGGGACTTTAGAGGGAGGACTTACCTCCTGACACTTGGGTCTGATACAAATCACCTTCTCAGAGCCTCAGCTTTTCTCCCTGTCAAATTAGGATTGTTGGCTAGCTAATGAGATTCTGTGAGTCATTTATCTTAGAATCTGGTATGCTATATGCATTCAGTTCGTATCATTGTTATTATTATTACTACTACCATTAATAGCAGCAGTAGGAGTAATAGATTTTAAATTCTCTCTCTGATGTTTGATACCTAGTAGTTCGATCTTTCTGATACAAGTCAAGAGGTCTAAGCAGTGTGTTTAAACTCAGTTTTAGAGCCAAAATGGACACATGTTTCCCTACTTCCATTCCTTAATTGATGGTTGGAGTTTTGCCACATAACAGTAAGTCTGTTGGATGATGTTCCATTCTGGAGCATCTTTCTCTGTGTCTTCTGAGTCCTTGTTTCTGTACCACATGGCTTTAGGGCCTCTTCCCCCACTTACAAAAGGGAACAACAAATTGCATTCTCCATAAAATCCATTCACACCAACACACTAACTCTTCAAGTGTTTTGCGATTGGAATTCCTTAATCTCTGATTGAGCTTTGTCGTTTGAGAACAAAATTAGGCATTACCTTGCCCAGGGTAAAAGGATCTGGGGAGGGGTAGAGGGGACTTTTCCTCTCCTCTGTTTTCTATGTTGTCCCTGAGGGAATACTTGCTTTAAGCCTTTCAGAAGGGTTGCTTCAAAGAGAAATTGAGATGTGCAATAGTTAATTTTAAATGTCAAGTTGGTTAGGCCACAGTGCCCAGAGAGAGTCAAACATTGTTCTAGAAAAAGCTGACCTCCGTTGAGAAACAGGGAATTCCACTAGGAGACAGCCTTCTGATTTGAACTGTAGCATTAACACCTCCCTGGGTCTCCAGCCTGTGACCTACCCCACACACTTGGGACTTGCTAGCTTCTACAATCATAAAAGTTAATTCTTTAAGACAGACAGACACGCACACATGCAGAGAAAGAGGTGACATATATGTAAAATCCTACCGAGTCCATTTCTTTGGAGAACTCGGACTTTTAACAAGCCTCTTGGACCCATGTTCTCTCCCTGTCATTCCCCTTTCTTTCCTTGTCTTCTGCTTTTGCTTTGCCACTTCCTTTCCCTTTCTCTTTCCCAAGACTTCCTGATGCCTGGAGGAAGGAAGGTCAAATGTTGATTCTGTGTTATCCCTTCCCAGACCACTGGTCTGCATTTCTCGCCACCACAGGCATTTTAGAGCCTCATGACCCAGAGAGGTTTGCCCTTCCTTCCCTTCCTTCCCTTCTTTCTTTGTGACACTGAATCCATCCATCAAGATGATCCGGAGCTGGAGCAGCTGGGAGGAGATGAGGGAGAACTTTTGGGATTACAGTCAGAGAAAAATTTTGGTGCCAAGTTAAGAGGTGGATGGGGGAGCATTCCAGGTGATGAAAAGAAGCTGTTTGGAGACAAATCCCAGATCTCCATGTGGTGGGGGTGATAATGCTTATCGCCCAGCAGAATTTTAGAGATTGTCCAGGCCAATGCAACTCAGGCTGTTGACCAAAACCCACAATAAAAATACATTTTAAAATGTCACCACACCACAAGTGCACCCGTGAGAGTCTGAGAACTCATACAAATAAATGAATATAGTCTAGACTCTCTGATGTCGTAATACTTCATGAGAGGCTTATTCTTTATGCCAAGTGACCATATATCACAATGATTATGTAAATCACAAGATATGCTTCTGATTAATATGGTTATGTTTTATTAATTAGGATATTAATATCTGAAGCCCATCCACATAGCTTGTTAGCCATGTGGTACAGCCACCATTTTCCTCCCATGAAGAGCTTTTTACAATATAAATAATAGTGTGCTCCAGCATCAGTAGTTTATGGGCACAGGGCATATAATTCTAATTCTTTTTCTTAACCTCAAGCTAAATTGCTACCAATAAAATCGTATCCAAAGTCTAAATGAGGACAAATATATTCAATTATGTAATATTTGGTATGTGATTCTTGAATAGCTATAATATCTGTGAGATTGCAGGGTAAGGATTGGAGATACAGGACTATTTTTTATTATTTATTAAATAAATATTTATTGAAAATCTGCTATATCCCAGGAACTCTTATGGACGCTGGTGACAGGGCAGGGAACCATGGGGGGGGGGACAGGAAAAGATTTAGCATTTTCTTTTTTTTCTTTTAAGATTTTACTTGTTTATTTGACAGAGAGACAGAGAGAGAGATAGAGCACAGGCAGGCGGAACGGGAGAGGGAGAAGCAGGCTCCCCGCCAAGCAAGGAGCCCGATGTGGGGCTCGATCCCAGGACCCTGGAGATCATGACCCAAGCCGAAGGCAGATGCTTAACGGACTGAGGCACCCAGGTGCCCCAAGATTTAGCATTTTCTACTTTGAATTTCTAGAAATGACTAGGAATAATCTTCTCTATGCATCAGTTTCTTAATCTAATAATATAATACCTTCCTAATAGAGGTGTTAAAATAATTATATTGAACTGTGTGGTGTATATTCTGGTTTCTAACACACAGTAGGATGATGATGGTGATGATGATGAAGGCCACTGTTAGTTTTTAAATGTTAGTTGGTTGATCTGTCCCTGAGTGGGTCCAGAGATGGAACTTCTAACCTGAAACAATTCATCCTAACATATCTATAAATCATTAACCATGTACAAAATATTGTTATTGGCATAGGTAGGTCTATGGCAGTTTCAGGGAACTCTGAATCTTCAGACACTACATATCAGTATTCAAGTCTCTCATGCTGAAGGGAAATAAAACAAAACACAACACTAGCCTTCCCCCGACCCACATCTCTGTCCAGTTAGAGCTGCACTTTCTCTTTTCTCATTTGCTTGCAGGTGGGCTTGAAAGCCTGGCCACATCTGCTTTCTCCACTCCTTGTATTCTGTCCTACCCAAGCTCAGCACCTAACTTCCACAGCCCCAGTGGGGAAACTGCTTCTACCAGTGACTCCACCATCTTCCATTGTGCAAGACCAAAAGCCTGATTGTCCATCCTTCACCAAACTGAATTCTCTAGTATTTGACACTGTTAACCACTCCCTTCTTCCTGATTAGCCTCCTCCTTGATTTTTATGAAACCATCAATCCCTGATTTCCCTTCTATTTTTCTAGTTACTTGACAGATTCCTTCACGGGTTCTTCCACTCTTCCCTTAAATGTGTGTGTTGCCCAGAATTCACACCAACGCTTTATTCCTTCTCACTCTACTATTCCTGTTGACTGACTTCATTAGTACCCAGGGCTTCAGCTCCCACTTTTACAGAGATGATTCCAAAATCTATAACTGTAAACATTGTCTCTTTCTCAGGCTCAAAACCTAAATATCCCAATGCCGGCAGAAATCTTTACTTGGATGTTTCACCAGCACTTTCCATTTGGCATTTACGTTGATCACCCTCCCCTCAGTATCAACTCTTCTTGCTATTTCTCTGATTGGTAATATCATCTGCTCAGCTGTCAACAACAGAAACCAAGTGGCAGCCTAAATCCTGAAACTTCAGGCTTTAGGACTAAATTTAGGATTCACTTCCTTTGAGCAGCTTTCCAACATCCCAAATCTAGTTTAGATTGTCCAACTCTGAGACAGCAAGGCATCCTTGCATATTGTTATTTTGAATCTTATATTTTACTACAGTATCTGATTTATTTGCCTTACTAGACTATAAACTCCCTGAGGGTAGGTAATATATCATATTGTTTGTATCCACAGGCCCAGGAAAGTGCCAAGATGTTCAATTAATATTGGTCAAAGAACCCCCAAAACTCACAGCACAAAACTGAATGATTGAATGAAGTTGTCAACAAAACAAATAATATAAAATAAATTGGCCAATGAGATAAGACTGCACATAACCAATATATAATATAAAACACAAGTTCCAGTTCCTAAGACCAAGAGAGATCAGATTCATTTTAGGAGGAAGGGGATGGAGTCCAGGTAGAGTAGCATCCTGCTTATTGAGCACTTACTACGTGCCAAGCCCTCTGCTAGATATTTCATATAAAACTTGTTCAGTTCTCCAAAGATAGAAGATAGTGTTAATGTTGTCCAACTAACCATTGAGGAAACTTGGCCTCAGAGAAGTCTGGCCCATTGCTCATGGTCCCCAGCTCCTAGGTGGTGGGTCCAGATTTAGAGCCAGACAAATTGTCAGGCATTCTCTCCTTCGTACCTTGGTTCCCTAAGTGGAATGATCCATTTTCCACCTGTCACAGTGGAAGCAAGAGTAAGACCAGGGAGGAGGAAGACTATAATTACTCCTATTGAGCGTTTAATAAAACACGTTTTATGGCTTGTAGTTCTCAATATGTTTTTTTGTTATTTGATTTCTAGAACTATATGAGGTGTGACTATTAAGTAATGAGGATGATTTTATTGTACATCTTGTGGAAATTGGTCCCTTCACAGGAGTCTCCATCCTTTCTAGGAGGAGGTAATGTAATGTGGTAGATGCCCTATGATGTCCCACCCTTGACAAGTTTGGGGGCCAGGGAAGAAATGAGAGTGTGGTAAAGAGAGTCTCTAGTGGGGATGGAGTTGAACCCTCTGCTGTCCAGCTCCCTGACTTTCTACAGACTATGGATAGTGGACATCAGTTCTCTTCATGCAGCAAATATTTGTGGGTATTTATACTGTGGCAAGTTCTAGTCCATAGTAGAGGAATCTGGGATGAGCAAGACAAATATCCTGCTCTCAGGGACCTTGCGATTCTAATGGGAGAAAGATGGTTATAGGTGTGTGCCCATGCCTACACACACACGCACACACACACACACACACACATACACATTTTTAAAAGAGAATAAAATAAGGGGGATGATACATCAACTGGATTCTATGGCTATCAGTAGATCACTCTAAGTCTTCGGGAACACCTCATCTATATATTTTTAAAATGCAAATCTTATCTGCCTATGTTTTTCTGTTGGCTTTGCTTAACTTAGCTTTTGTTGTTTTTGTGCATCCCTTGGGCTATTTTTGCTGTTTTATTTGTTTTGTTTGGGTTTGGTCAGTTTCAGTCATTTTGGCATAGAAAAGAGAAGAGGGCTTGAATGCTCACTGACAGTTGCCATTGTGTTGGGTGCTATAATAGGAGGTTTCACGTGTATCATCTGTCTTAATTCGCACAGCAAGCTTTGAAGAAGCTCTTATTAACCCTGTTTACAGATGAGGAGATACAAACTCAGTGAAGATAAGTAATGTGCCCAAGATCACAGAGCTCGTATGTGACAGAGCTGGGCTATGAGGCATGAATTTTAATTCATGCCAACTGTTGGTTCTTTTCACTAGCTCAAGGAGAGGAGTCCTGTGTTGGAAAGGATGTGAAGTGGTCTATGATGAGAGAAGAACGGATTAAGACTCAACTGACCTGAATTCTGGCGTCAAGTTAGCTACTGACAAGGAAAACAATTTGACATATATTTGCCTCATTTGCAAGGGTGCAAAGAGACAATGGGAAGTGAAATTCCTCATGCCTACCTGGTACTGATCATGTTGGCAGCTATCATATGAGAACTGCTTTGGGTTTTAGAGGACACTACTTGTGTCTCATTCATAGTACTGTGTTTTGGCATCTGTTTCTATTTCTTGGAACTTCCTTGACCCTAGAAATTCAAGGCCTAGTCAGTTCTTACCTCTCTGATCACTAGCGAACATTTCTAGTTTACTACACCACCTTGTCTGGAGGGCCCCGAGAGAGCCAACTTTCTTCACGCTAAGCTCCAAAATCTCCTCGGTCGTTCCCCTCCACTGGGTCCTTACCGATTTAGGTAGGTTTCTGTAATATAAATATGCATCATGTACGGGCTTCTTACTTTATTTTTTTCCTAATGCACACACAGAACAGCTGGGTACAATCTTTTCCCAGATAAACACAAGCTGTAAGTTTTCTTTATTTATGAATAACACACAGTTTGAAATTGCTTTTACAACTGGATACACACGTCATTAGGTAAGTTCAGATATTTCTGTTGGATCCAGAATTCCCCAGTGGCCATCCTTACCTAGGCAGCTCCTCCGTGGAAAAATGTAACCTTATCAATAACCACTTTTGATCCTTAGGTGATCTTTAGGTGACCTCTAATTCTAAAACTGGCTCTTCTTTAAAATCAGAGAAACACCTGTCCCATATCACACACACATAAAACCTTCAGACGACTTGAGAATTTGCCTGCCTTGTGCCATACAGCTTATCTATCTATGGCACCACTTCAGGGAAGAAACCTGTGGCATTGGGGGAATTAGGTACTTCTGATAGGTAATAAGAACTAACATTCATTGAATGCTTACTGAATGCTAGGCAGGATGCTGAAGACTTTACATGCGGTATTTCATTTAACACTCACAAATACTGTGTGTACTCATTATTATCAGTGCCTCTATTTACAGATGGGGAAACTGAGGATGAGCAAAAGTTAAAGAAATAGTGAAAAGTCACATGGAAGTATTTAGAGGAAGGATTCAGACGGATCCCATTGTCCCTGTTCTAGTCCTACTACACTATAAAACAGGGGCTTTCAATTGACCTAGATCATGGCTGTTAAGTTACGGTAGATGCATGACTTAAACCTGGATCACTAGACTCTTATTAAGGGTAAGTGAGCAGTACCTTTTTTTTTTTTTCCCTCAAAAATGTACTGATAACTTCATGGCCTTATTCTAAATCAATCCTAGAATCTACTCTCAAAAGCTGAGATGTGGCTGAGCAGAGGAAATCTACTAAGAGACAAACTGAAATCAGTGTAATCACTTTAGGTTCTGAAGCTTAAGATAAGGGGGACTATTTCTAATGTACGAACAAAGACGGAGGGCCTAGATCTGGGATGAGGGTTCCATGGATAACATGCCTCCCACCCGGAAAGAATTTTACCACCTTTTGTTTTTAGCTTAAGCTTGGAAGCAGGTTTTTGATGAGATGCTAGTGTTGTCCTCAGTCCTGTACGGAGCTTTTTATTCACTCTTTCAACCTCTGCCTCTCAAAATCTATTCCTTCTGGAGACATCACCGTCACAGGAAACTGCACCACCCAGTTACCAACCAAAACTTAGGAGTCATCCTCAGTCCCTTGATCTTCCTCAATTCCAACATCCAAACTCTCAGAAAGTCCTAAACTCTGTACATCCAAGATACACCCCTTACGTTTCTATTTTTCTCTGTCATCATTGCTTCTGCCATCATTTCTTTCCTGCTCCACTCTTGAAAAAAATCTCCCCGCTTCCATTCTGTACCCTTGCAAACCATTCTCCATCAGTTCATGTCACCTCCCTGTTTTAAGTTTTCCGAAGTTATTGCCCTGCCCTGGATCCACCTCTGCCTTTTCTATTATAAATCACCCTGAATATCAAGATGTCTATAGATCTGAATCAAAGGTCTAGTTTGGACATGGGGCATTTACAATCTTTCACTCATGTCTTTCTATATTCACAAGTTGTTATCACAGGAAAGTGGGAGTTGTGTTATATAATCCTAATTTATGATTATGAAATGCTTCCAGTGTGCAGAGTGTAACACATCGCCTCATTAATTGTCACCCTGTATTAATCATGTTTTAAAAATTTTCTGTATTTTATGATGCTTTGACATCTGGGAGGCTTGCTATTTCTGGAGAGACTGCCCCTCCCAGGGTTAGCTAATTCCTAGAGCTAGCAAGCAGCTTGTCTTCCGCATGCCTTTTGCGGGCAAACCAATCAAGTAAGAGCCCACATCCCCAACTGCCTTCTTTATCCAACTGTCACACACCAAGCTATTTCCTCTGCCCTAACTCACCCCAGGAACACTAGAGACTACCACTGTAGCCCAGGGCCTGCCAGAATTACTCGAACAATCTGATTCTAAGCTTGCTCTAGCTTGCCTACCCAGCTTTACCCATTCCTTCTCATAGATGCTGCAACCAAGGCTCTGGGTCTTTGCTTTCTCCTTGCTTCCTCTCCTTCTTGACACTGACCCGCCCCCCCCGCCCCCCCCCCCCCGTGTTTCCCCACATGGCTCTGCAGGGCATGGTATGCCCTCTCCTCTTGGGAATGGTAAGTAATGAACTCTTTTTTCAAGGAAGCTGTCTCTATGTCTGTTAACATACCAGACCTCAAAACAAGATCTTGGGGACATCTCAAGACAATAGCTGAAGGGTTGAGAAGTCAGTCTCCGAAGAGACAGTTCAACTCCAGAACCAACATTCCTCGTCAGTACTCTTACTTTGTCCTCAGATATTCATCTCCATATATGCGGATATACATCCAAGAGAGGTTAAACTCCCCATCATGGTGCTCAACCAAATATTCCTTAGGAAACCCCCAATATAAACCACTTAATCCTTGTTCATTGTGAACCTCGCCTCCTGTTCTCTTTTCCATTCCAAATTGGTTTGTCTTTCTATTCTATAAATGGAATTCTGGTCCCTAGCAAAGACTTACACATGAATGAAATCTCCCCCACAAAACTGTTGACTGGCAAAGATTCACATAAAGATTAGACCTCTGTAGTTATTTCTCTGATTCACTAGCCCTTGAGTTCAGTGATTTATTCAACCACAAATATTGAACTAGGAAGCCAGCTTACTAGAATAAAATAGACACAATAGGCCCTGTTCTCCAGGACTCTAGGTCCCTATAGCTGGAGGGAGCCAGCCCAGAAAAAAGAAAGATTTCTTACATAATATTAAGAGTATATAATGTCTTGCTTCAACCTACCTCTGCTTCTCTTCTTTTCTTGTCCCTTCTGTTCTTTTCGCAGCTGGGCTTCTTCCCCAATAACTTGTCCCATTTCAAGCAATCCTTCATAGACTGAGTTAGCATTTAGCAACTGCTCCATTTGCATCTCCCAAGGAGCACTAGGACCAGACTGACAGGTGCATGACAAGGGAATGTCACCTGAGCCCACTACAACCAAGTGGCAAGAGCTGTGTCACTCCTACGGCAGACTGACCCAACCCCATACCACCATTCCCCAGTGTTCAAGACAAAAACTCTGTAACTGAAGAAAATAATAAGCACAGCCTCACATTCTCAGCTTCACTCAGGTTAAAGCACTAAAGAAAGCCTTTCCAGTCTGGTGATAATGGATAAGAGCATCTCAGAGTTTAGGGGATTAGGTACAATGTGTATACAGAAAACCCGGGTACACTCAAATCTCCAGGAAAGATGTGTGTCATTAAAACTGGCAGGTGGTTCCAAAGTAAGTAGTTTGGCTGTTCTCTGAGGCCTGAGCTTCTCTTCCGGGCATCTTTTCTCTCCCATCCTTATAGCCCAAGAGCTCAGGATGAGTGTTCTGCCCAACTCCTGTCTTTAATAATATCTCTTTTCTGGAAAGGAGCTGATACGTGTTTTTTTTTTTTTAATATTTAAAAGAGATAAAGCAAACATAGCATGACTAGTGACCAGTATTCTTTCTTCCTGAGGTGTGATGGTCTCATTAAAAACTTTAGACCTAAAAACATATGTGGGCTCCCATTTACAAGGGAAGATGGGGCAGTATATATAAAAGCTCAGTCCCCCATAATGGGGAGCAGATAAGATGCCTTTAAACAGCTAAAGGAATGAATAAGAATTTAAAGCTTATTTTTGAATTAAATTCCATTGTCCGGAGCCCTGCCTAACTTAACAAAAGGATTTGAGAAAGAATACAGTACAGAAAATGCACCTAACAGCCCCTGAATTATGATATAGGGGGATAAGCTCTGGTTCTGCAGGTATGAGGTGCTTCTGCCAGAAGGAACAGAAGAAAAGCAATAGGACCAAGGAAAGCCTGAGCGCTCTGGTTAAGCACTGAAAGAAATTAAGCCTCAAAGAAACTGATAGGCTGGCCTTTAAGGATGCCCTAACCCCCAAGTCCCCTCCCAATACCACTGTGGTGCCAATTCATGTTGTGATCATAAAGCCATAGAGTTTCTGAAAATCAACCCTAGCACTCTTTAGGCTCTCCATGTGTTTTCCCCATCTCTCTCTCTCTCTCTCTCTCTCTTTTTACAATAAGATACTTGAGCATGGAGCAGTTTGGGGACTATTCTGTATGTTGTGCAGTAAGAAGAAATTCAGACTTGCCAGTTTGGGAAAGAGAGAGAGCAGGTCTAGAGCCATAAGTAGCTCCGAGGTGGGTAATCTGAGCAGAAAGCATATTTCATCTTTTTGCAAAAGCTCCGGGGAGCCCCGCCATAGGACTGTACAGCTTGGCCAGGCGGCGAACGGCGGCAGTGGTGAACGCGCACACACCGGTTTAGCTACCTCCGGGGAAATGATGTTCAGTTCTCCGGGGCGGGGTCTGGCAACTTCTGCTTGGGCAAGGTGCGAGCATCACTTTTCCATTTGCTGCTCCCTCCTCCACCCCCGCCCCGAACTCCCTCTTCCCCCACTCCCCTCCCCCCGCCCCCCCGCCTCTTGCAGGGGAAGCCACCAAGAGGGGCGCGGCATCTTCTCGGCTGGCTCGGGTGTCAGGGGGAGAGTGGAGCCGGCTGCGGCGCCCGCCTCACCCCCGCTCCGCGGCGGAGCCCTTGTGGGCGCGGCGTGGCAGGGGTTAAGGTGGGCGCTCGCGCCCCGCGCCCCGCGCCCGCCGCCGGGATGAGCGCGCAGTCCGCCGGCTCGCTCGCAGCCGGCCCGGGAGAAAGTGGCGGTCAGTGATGGAGCTGCTGCCATGACAACCCCGGCGGTCGGGGCCCGCGCGCGTCGGGGCCACTCCCGGGAGGAAGGCGGCGCGGAGGCCGGGGGCGGCCGCTGAGCGTGGCGTCCGCGCGTCCCCGCGTCCCGTGCCGCGTCCCCGGAGGAGGCGGGGGCGCCGTCCGCCAGCTCCCCGTGCGCCCGCAGCCTGCGCCGGGCGGCGCTCTGCGGGCTGGCGACGCGGGCCGGGCTGGCCACCAGTCGCCGCCCGGGCTGCGGTGGAGGACGCCCACGGCACCGACGGATCCTCGGGCTGCGACGGCCGCGTCCCCGCGCTGGAACTTTTTGCCGCCTTTGGGTTCCAGATTCGAGACTCCGGCTGGTCTATAAATACATCTGTACATGTGTGTGAGCTAATAAAACATTTTCTCCTCTCCTTGAAGCAGCAGCCTTTTAGGACATCTCCTTTATTTCAGAGACACTTGCCTTGCTTCTTTGGGTTATAAACTTTTGATGCCAGACCTCTGCAGAACGTGCCCAACTGAATCTTAAAGTAGCATCTTGAAGAGAGAGGCAGAGAAAGAGCAATCTGTGACCTTCATCCCTGCACCTTCCTCCTTCCTCTCCCTTCCTGGCTGCCTCCCTCCTCCCCAGGGGAGCGTCAAGAAAGCTCTTTTTGGATGCAGGAGGGGGCATCAGGTTCTGCTAGGCTGGAAAGCTGAGGCAGGATTTGAGGAAGAATCATTAGACTCCGGAGAGCCTGGACTCGTTTCTCCTCCTTACCCCTCTTTGCTTCTGGCTTGCTCCATCCCTTTCCCGTCTCCCCACACCACAACCCGCGACCCGCTGGTGTGCGGGGCGGGGGACAAGGACCGCGCCGCTGCCGGAGTTCTGGGAAGTTGTGGCTGTCGAGGATGGGGGTCTGTGGGTACCTGTTCCTGCCCTGGAAGTGCCTCGTGGTCGTGTCTCTCAGGCTGCTGTTCCTTGTACCCACAGGAGTGCCCGTGCGCAGCGGAGATGCCACCTTCCCCAAAGCTATGGACAACGTGACGGTCCGGCAGGGGGAGAGCGCCACCCTCAGGTAGGGAGCTGTACTTCAGCAGGGGACTGAGCCCCTCGGACGTTAAGGATGTGGGTAGGGGCCAGCAAGACAGCAAGAGAGAGAGAGAGAGAGAAAGAGAGAGAGCAGAAGGCTGGGGTGGGGGAGTAGGGCATGCGAAGGGCCTTTCTTCAGGCCCGAGAGTTGTCCACTTGCAGACTGTGGCTGCTAACACCCATTTTCCTGGACAGGTTTGTCATTTGCTCTGGCTTTTCTGGTCGGGGATCTGATGCAGGACACGGAGGTCCATGCTTGGGACTCCATGCATCCATGAGGCCATGACATGGCTAGATTCACTTGATGGCCTGGCATCAAGATGAGAACACGAGCGCCCTGTAATTGCAGTACTGGGGGTTAGCCTAAGATCACTGAGCGCTTTGGTGCTCTCTCACAGGCCAGAACGTGATGAGGCAAGGTAGTCTTCCTGATGGGGTGACTTGCTCCTACCAGAGACCTACCTAAAATGTCAGGCTCTGGAATTGCCAGTGCTGGGCCATAGCCATTTATGAGTCTGCTCAAGACGCAGCCATCCATGCCAACCGTGTGTGGTGCTCCTGGGACCCCTATTATAAATTATGAGGGCAGTTTTATCTTTGCAGACTCGGACCAAGGAGAGGAAACATGTAGCTTTTATGCAACGACATCACTCCTGTGCGAAAAGCACAATAGAAAGCTTTTTGTTTTACCTTAATGAGTTACAGAGAATCGCTTACATGCTCCAGGCAGAGGGGTGGAGATTCTTGGAATATGAACCTTTGGGGACTGGGCCCACTGCAGCAGAGACTTTAATAAAAATGCAGCCACCACTTTCCACCAGCTCAGCAGATATCATCTTTTATCCCTTTAATGAGGCAGTTCTGGTCCTAGGAGACAGATTCAGGGACGTCCCAGCTTAACTCTGGCTTACAGTGTACACAGGCTGAATGCGTTTGCCCTGTCTATGACTTTGATGGTTATGTTGAAAATAAAACATGCTGTCCCAGATTCTGCAGCCAAGAAGCCTGGCTTCTCCAAGGAATAGTTGAGGATGGGGCTTCCTTCCTGTTCCTTTGGCTGCCCTGGTTGAACTCTCTCTGTATCTGAACAAGCTGCGCCCAGGGAAGGAAAGAAAGGTCTCTCGGGACACTGGCTATTTTTTTTCCCCAAGCTCCAGGCTAAGGTTGAATTCTTGCCACTTTCAGAGATTCTTAGCTGCATCTTCTCTTGGAGAAGAGAACAGGTTTCAAAGATCTGTCTGCTGGTGCTCAGGGGCCCCAGAAGAAGAGAGAAAAAGGGGTGCTAGGGACAGACTCCCCTCCCTGACTGCAGGAGGGAAAACCCTTCTAGCCCCATGGGCACTCGTCAGCCTATCCCAGACTAGAGTGCAATACGTCTCAAGAAATTTCTGGAGCCTCCTCCTGAAAATTGACCTGTGGGATGCACATTGGCCGCAGAGCTGTGGGCTCAAAAATAGGAGTGGTACCCCGGCTACAACACAGGTTCACCGAGGAAATGTTGGTAAATGTTAGCAGGTGTGAGGGGCTGGTGATGCTGCCACACACCTGTCTTTATCTTCTAACCTAGTACTGGGGGTGAAGAGGCCCAGCACCGAATAAAGCCTCCTTGCTGAACCTTCCAAATCTTTTGTCCCGTTCCTGACCCTGGAAGTTAAAGCAGAAACTTAAAAACTCCCTTTCTGCTTTCCAGGATGCAGTAAGATGATTCCACCAGTAGAGGGCTAGCTTCGCTCTGCCTTTTTTTTTTATTAGGGGCTGGCCTGGTTTCATGATCTTCAATTC
Organism: Callorhinus ursinus; assembly: GCF_003265705.2. Taxonomy (NCBI): domain Eukaryota; kingdom Metazoa; phylum Chordata; class Mammalia; order Carnivora; family Otariidae; genus Callorhinus; species Callorhinus ursinus. The sequence goes on along the minus strand of NW_027397081.1, from coordinate 28,448,568 downwards.
AAATGTTCAGCAGCTGGGCTTGGTAATGGGAGTGGGAATAAAAACGGGAAAAGCTGAATAGTTGCTTTTTGTGCTTTGTGGAGGAAAAAAAAAAACCTTAGATGTGCGAGTATAACTGTTATCTGTTACCTGATTGCATGCTTTTATTTTTTAAAAAGTGTTGATTTTGTCTCTCCTCCTCTGTATAGTTTGCTCTGAAATAGAGCGATTCAGCACATTGTCCACATTTTAATCTCTTTATATTCTCCTTTTTACCTCTTGTGTTCTCTCTTATTACTTTAGTCTTCGATTTTATCAGGTGATTCCATTTTACATGCTTTTGCCTATAATTCGTTCTCTTCACCCTTTTTTGCCTTTGTCATTTAATTCTTATTAATTTCTGTTTTTTTTTAAGGTTTTGATTTCATTCTTGCCACAGTGTTTCTTAAAACAACATCCCAATCTCCTGCAGCTTTCTGGGGGTCCCAGTCTCTCTCTAGTTCTGCGTGCACCTTTGGTTTATTGGCTAACAGCTGTGTACCCATGTCAATGAAAAACTTATTTGTCAGGGCTTCAAGGGAGAGTCCTGGCTTCCAGTCTTGGGAAATCCTTAGCCTCAACCTCAGATAAATGTATCATGTTTTATACGTGTTGTATTTTGCTTTTAAGAGACCGTGATTCTAAGTATGGTCACACTTCAGTCTCCTTAAAGATGTTCCCTTGGGAATCCAGTGTTTGGAAATTTAGTGTTCTGAATGCATCAAATGTGCAGGATGTATTGAAAACATTGAATGCTTCCCAGGCCCACGAGCCACAGAAAGTCTTTTCGAATGTGGTTACTTTGGATCAAAATCTCTCACATATGCTTCTAAATCTTTCCTAAAGTCACAAAGGAGGCCAGAGACCTAGTAGAAAAGCAAAGGAGTGGAGGAAGCTGGGCCCTCATTTGAATTTTCCAATGAGAAATTGCATGGCCTAGAGAAGGATGATGCCCTTCCTTGGAGATAACAGTTTTGTTTTGATAGGTCTTTGATTGCATTGAGGGACGTTAGGAAGTGATGTGCCGGAGATGACACTGAAGTTTCGAACGTGGATAAAACTCATTTTATATAAGTGAGGCAATATTATCTTCCTCATAACTACTTCACAGGGCTACTTGAAAAGTAAAAATAATTATTTGAATATTGAGTAATTTTGTCTTCTTGGAAGAGAGATGATATGGGAAATGAAGGTGGTGTTCACTATGGCTGAATTACAGCTTCTATGAATCTGATTTGAATTCATTATTACAAATGGGCCCTTTTGGCCAGAATCATTTCATTACAATTATCTGCTGTTGGGTTAAAAATGTTCTGTGCCTTTCCATTAGATTAGATGTGACAAGGATCTAGAAGTCCTATGTCTGAATCAGTGCCACGTCAGGAAAGGAGCCCAGGATGCTCACTGTGGTCATTTGGGTCCTATTAAGCCATTTCTGTTGCACGGATGATAGCCCAGTGTGTTTTGTTCCTGGGCCTCAATCTCCTCTAAATTTGGTTTACTTGGTAGAACCACGTCATCTGTGTACATGAACATTGTGAGGGGCTGAGGTGGGATGGAGGCAGGGCTTGTTGCTTTAAGGGACTGGTCCACTAAGTGGGAAAAGTTCCCACTGACATACTGTTTTTATTTATTTGCTTGTTTGTTTATTTATTTTTTATATGGCAGGATAATCAGTTTTGCTGATCTAGGCTTGCTGATCTGGGATTATGCTTAATAACTCTTTTTCTAAAATGACCCTACATTTTCATTTGGAGTTCTGAGCTAATCCATTTGGAACCAAGTATTTGAGGGTTTACTACTGCCACGGAATAATCTGAGCAGTAGGATTTTGCCCAAGCAACTGGGGCAGTGAAGCTCCCAAGGACAACATACTGTTGTTCGCCTGGGCATTTTTCTCTATTTTGCACTCACCTTCAGCAGCTTCTCTGTTTGTGAAAATTAGAAAATTCAGAATAGCCACTAGATTATTGGAAACAGGTGCACCACTTTTGCACATTGCAGTATTTAAGCTGTCTACACTGAATAAGGTCATGGGAAAGGGCAGTCTTCACTCTTGGTCTGGGGAGATGAAGACATAAAAAGAAGCAAGTATGTGTCCGTAAAGGACCCCTCACACAGTGCTGCTGACCTGGGCTGCAGACTGGAGTTGCCCGGGATGCTTTAAAAAACTTCTACTGCCAGCCTCCCAGACCAATGAAATGAAATTCTCTGGAGTTAGGCACCGGGGTGGCTTGTGAGACTTAAAAAATTCTCCTCCGGTATTTCTAATGTGGAACCAGAGCCAAGAACCACTTCTCTAAAGCCCTTTCCTGCCCTCAGAACATCTGAGCAAGTGGATCTCTAATGACCCTACCTTCCCTTGACTGTCTCCTGCGTGCGTGCATGTACCTGACCACCCACGGGCTGCCTTGTACTCTAGAAAGGGCACTGGGTTCAGGGACCTGAATACCTGGATGTGATTCTTATTCTACCACTCACTAACTACATGATTTTGAGCACTTCGGTCCAACTGTGTACACCTAGAAGCAATATCTGCTCAGTCTATGACATCAGCTGAGATGAAGTGTATGGCCTATTCCAACTACAAAGCAACGTATACGTGCAAGTTGTCACTGGTGCTGTGTGGGATTCCTCAGTAACAACCCATAATACTCTCAGTCTTTTCCAGGTTTATGTGCTCTGCCTTTTCCCCCTTCTACACCCACCCCATACACACTTTTAAAATGTGCTGATTTCTTCCCGCTTCCCCTCAGCATCCTGCTTTCTCCTTGAGGCCCAGAATTAGTGAGTTCCAATAACACTTGTTAAGTATCTCGGTTCTAGCAGATACACACCATGGACCTAGCATTTAGGTATGGGTCCAGTTAGACTGGGAGCTCCTGGAGGTTAGGAGCCCTGTCTTATGTACTGAGTACAGATATCATGATGGGCACAAAGGATTGAAAAATAAGAATTGGTTGAATGCTTTAATCCTTTTTAATGGGACTCAGTCTCTTATCATGTATTATTACCTCTGCAACAACGAAGTGCTGATATCTAAAATGTTCCATTCTCTTCAGAATATGACGCTGGGACACTCAGACACAGCAGTTGGTTAGAGATCTTGGAGGCCTGAGGGACTTTTGGATTCTACTTAAATCCCTTGCCACAAGGGACAGCTGAATCCACCAGTGGTCACAAGCTGATCTGAAACTATGCAAGAGGTGCCACTATCCCTGAGGGCAAGACACTGAGCAAGGCAGTAGGATTGAGAGGAAAGTTCTTCGCAGCAACAGAATAATATATTTAGAAGTGAGGTTGTGTCTGTGGAGATTTGCCTTGCGTAGACACAGGGAGATACACGGAGCAAGGAGGCAGGAAGGGGTAGACGGAATGCTCAGTGGGTCCACTTGGGAAGTTGGTATGTCAGCTCCTGGACGAGGCTGCAGGATCCAGCAGGCTGAGGGAGCAGGGCTGCCTGGATGCTAGCACTCTCTGACGTCATCGATTAGTTAGAAGACGTCTGCCTCCCCCAACACATACGCCAGGTAGCACATGTCAAGGCAGGGGAGGGAAATTTTAAAGGATTCATGACATATGCTCTGTGGGTTTCTGAATTGCTCTGGAAAACTCAGCACCTCTTGTCATAAACCTTTTTGTTCTTTTTTTTTTTTTTTTTTTTTTGACCTTTAAGTAAATTTGGCCTTTGGTTTCAGTGTAGCCCTGTTGTTCTTTCGTCCCAGGTTCTGAAAAGGGATGGTGCCCTTGGCCTGCGTACCATGCTTACTCTGTGGCTGGTTCTGAGGGCCCCGGGGAGGACAGCAGTACTGGCCCCTGTGTTTTACAGATCTGAGGGGGTCCAGCAGTGCAGCAAGAGGAGGAGCCAAATAGGTCTTAGTTGACCTTCCCAAGGGAGAACTTTGAAAATTATTTATTAGCAGGAAGCAGTCTTCGCAGTCATGAGATAAGAGGGAATTATGGACCAAGACATCTTTAGGGCTGGCAGAATTTTGCATTGTCTATTAACTTAGGAACCAAGAGTTAACCCTGCTTGTGTTTTTGTTTTTTTTAATCCAGACAAGACAGCACCAGATCGTTTCAGATTCGTTTGTTTGTTTATTATTTTCTCTGCAGGAAGATGCTTTTGCCGATGCTGGGTCTAGCTGAATTGGAGAGAAAGCTGGCATGGGGTGGGCATTGGGGGAGAGGATGCATTATCAGCCCTTTCCCACCTCCCAGTAAATGACACCTTCCTGCAGCTTCTTGGAACCCTGGTGTATCTTTTTTAAGATGTGAAAATTGAAGTTGTAATGTCTCTGCAGCTCAGCAGTTACCCTGCCTCGATCTGTGTGTCATTTCCTTGTAGAGAAGGTTAGAGATGGGACATGTTTGAGCCTTATGTCAGTCTCCCTGCAGGATCACACCATAGACCCTTTTGTAAAATTGGCAAGGTGGCAAGCTTTTAAAACAAACACACTCTATTATCCATGATTAAGTGTGTGTCAGAGGCGAGGCCAATTAGTGTTTCATGTGATTTTCAGAATATTATTATCCCTAAATATTAACAGCCTCAGAGATTGAGGTTTAGAAGAGTTAAGTCTCTTACCTTTGGTTATGTGGTTATCAGGTGTCTGGATTTGCTCCAGGAAGACCGTTTTCTTCTTCTCTATTTTATAAGACCCTCCCTCCTGAACCCCCCTCCCCCGACCCAACATAGAGAACACAGAAAGCTTACATGTGCTGCCAGCAGAAAAAAACAAAAGCACCCTTTCTGTGCCCCAGACCTACACCTGATGAAAGGTCAGGAAAATCTGTGTTGCCATCGAGGGCTGTAGCTGAGCTGATCTCCCTTAGTGGTCCTCTTTGCTTTCTGCTGCTTACCTGCTCTCACCTGCATGCGAGTAAATGTTGCTCTGTCATCTGGGGCTGGACATGATGCACACTGTGAACAGTGCACAATGTGACAGCCACCAGGAGGGTCCAGGGTACTGTCAAGCCCATCACTGGTGCTCTTCACTTTGAACCTGTCCGATGTGCTGTGCCCCCCTGCTACGTGACCTCCCGCAGTATGCCAGGGTCTCCACGGACCCTGCAAACTAAGACCAGGTGGGCAGGGGATTCTTGACAAGAGCCCACCGATGCCAGAGTGCTTCCTTGAGAACTGTGAGGAAATGAGTGATCTGGATGGAAGTATAGAATGAAGGGAAGTTACTTTTTGAAATCCTAAAATATATGTCCTTCTATAATCCCCCGTCCCTGTCCTTATATTTGTATTTTAGTTTAAACCATTCGGTTGTGAAAAAAGAGAACCACAAGCTTTGTACTCACCTTGCCTCTGATTCATACCCTAGAGGAAATCATGTGACCCCTTTTGGCCTGTTCCCTGGAGACCGCACATTTTGCTTAAATCAAAGAGATGCTGAAGGACTTGACCTGGCTTCCCATAAAAGTGCTGATCAATAAAATGTTTAAAAATTAGTTTTGAATATTAAACATTTTCAGTGGTTCTGAAAATTTATGGCATCTCGATTAACCAACTTTCCACTGCATAGTAGGAACAAAGGATGTTCTAAGTGGTTGTTAAGTTTTCTGGCTAGCCCACAGAAGATAATTTAACTCATAATTATCCAAAATGCGACACACTGGCAATGAAGAATAATAGGGAGCCATGTTGTTGTAGAAGAAGTGATTACACAAAAGCAAGAGAAAAATGAATATACTTTTCTGTTTATCACGAATGCCAATGCTGAAGAAAAGTTGGCGTAGCAAGAGGAAGATAATATGAAAACTTTCTCTCAAAGAATGTTCAAAAGTTTTGGAGTTTGTCTTGTTATTCTTGTGCCAAATTCAATTTTAAGATGTATAGCTTTCGTTTTATTGGATTCAAGTACATGTGTATTATTGCCACTTCTCTGATGATTGGATTTTTTTTCATAAATATAGATGAAGAAAGGAAGATAGATAAAGGAAATGAAAGACAAAAATGGAGAGAAGAGAACACAAGAGAGATTTTCCCAAGGTGTCAGCTAAGAGTTGAAGGAAGACGCAGAGCTAGAGAGGAGGGGGAAGTGTGGAAGAAAAAAATCGCCTGAAGTGGGATTACCTGGTAGTCAAAGGTCGAGCAAAGAAGGAAGAAAGTCATAGACAAGAATTACCGTGTCCCACAATATCTGGTGTGTGAGTGTCTCCCTCCCTTCGTCCAGGTCATAGGACCAGACACACAGGGGTCCAGCGCCCATGCTAAGTCAAGGTAAAGAGCCACATAGCTCTCAGATTCTCACTGGCTGCTAGGATTCAGCTCTTTCTGAACCTTGCTTCCCACCTGTCCCCCAGCTATCAGTCCCCTTCTTGTCACTGACTTTTTAGTCCATGTCTTATTACTCTGTGTGGGACCTACCCTAGGCTGGGGGTGATTGAGAGTCCCAGCTTGCCTTGCTAGGACCTCTTCTCTAAGAGACCAGGTCCACACCTGACTCCACTCTTGGAAGCCTAGGGATTCATGAACTTTCCAAATGCTGGCCCTTTGCCTGCCACCCAAATGTCCATTTTGGAGATCATGTCAGTGCAGGGAGCGTGTGAGGTCTAGGGCAAGTCACACTTGCTTCTGTGCAATTAAACCGTTTACTCTCAGATATGTAGATTGCTGTATCAGGTATTTGTCTACTTTGGCTGGGATGGGTTGTGATTGATGCCATCACAACATAGGCTCTCTTGGTCACTGTTTGGAACTTCCCACATTGGCTAAAAGGCAGAGCCAGCATCTGTGACACAGAGAATTCAGTCAGTCAGGTGTTTTATAGGAGTGGCCGTGCTCACATTGAGATACCTTCTATAAGACACTGTGTAAGAAAGAGAAAGGAATAATGGTATTCACCTTTGTACTTTGCTGTGCTTTCTAGGCCATCTTTGAAAATATTCCTCTTCCCATTGTTGTTTTTATTGCTTCTTCCATGTCTTTTGTTAAATATATTAATATCTACTCTTGGTTTTGTATCCCCAGTGTCCAATACAATACCTAACATGTAGTAGTTGCTCCACGTTTGTTGATAAGATGAATATTGTCCTTTATTTCTATCCCTCGGTCTCTCTTTCTACCCTCACACACACACACACACACACACACACACACACACACACACACACACACACTTGAACGCACTTCTACCTTTTCTAATGAAGATGTTCTCACCCATTTTGAGGTAATTGGGAAGTCACTGAAATTACAACCAGAGATTCTGACATTTGAATCCTAGTTGAGATAATGATCTCCCCCTAGATATTTGGTGTTTAACTTGTCCTGTCTCCTCCTGCTTGTTATAATTGCTGTATTCACGAATTTCACAATATTCTTAAAGCCACTGGCAGGAAATTCTGATCAGTTGCAAGGGAGGTGAGACTCCCTCCTCCCTTTGTATCAAGGTTACAAAAGAAATGATGTCACATTCTGGAAATATATCTGCAAACTTTAGGGGATAGAAATGCCAAAGTGAGTAATCTTCTAAAATTGCAGGAAGCATTTTTGAGTGAAGGAATTTATGAACCCATTTCTTTGGCCATTTGAAGTGCAATTGTTTCTTTTTTTTATTATTATATTATGTTAATCACCATACATTACATCATTAGTTTTTGATGTAGTGTTCCATGATTCATTTTTTGCGTATAACACCCAGTGCTCCAAGCAGAACGTGCCCTCCTTAATACCCATCACCAGGCTAACCCATCCCCCCACCCCCCTCCCCTCTAGAACCCTCAGTTTGTTTTTCAGAGTCCATAGTCTCTCATGGTTCGTCTCCCCCTCTGATATCCCCCCCTTCATTCTTCCCCTCCTGCTATCTTCTTCTTCTTCTTTTTTTTTTTAACATATAATGTATTATTTCTCTCAGAGGTACAGGTCTGTGATTCAACAGTCTTACACAAGTCACAGCGCTCACCATAGCACATACCCTCCCCAATGTCTATCACCCAACCACTCCATCCCTCCCACCCCCCACCACTCCAGCAACCCTCGGTTTGTTTCCTGAGATTAAGAATTCCTCATATCAGTGAGATCATATGATATATGTCTTTCTCTGATTGACTTATTTCACTCAGCATAATACCCTCCAGTTCCATCCACGTTGTTGCAAATGGCAAGATTTCATTCCTTTTGATGGCTGCATAATATTCCATTGTGTGTGTGTGTGTGTGTGTGTGTGTGTGTGTGTGTATGTATATGTATATGTATATATATATACACACACATTTCCTTTATCCATTCATCTGTCGATGGACATCTTGGCTCTTTCCACAGTTTGGCTATTGTGGACATTGCTGCTATAAACATTGGGGTGCGTGTACCCCTTCGGATCCCTACATTTGTATCTTTGGGGTAAATACCCAGTAGTGCAATTACTGGATCATATGGTAGCTCTATTTTCAACTTTTTGAGGAACCGCCATAATGTTTTCCAGAGTGGCTATGAAGTGCAGTTGTTTCTGTGATAAGGTCTCCCTGTAATATCCATGAATATGTCTCAGCAGCCCATATCCTGCCATATACCTGTGCAGCAGGACCAATGTACAGCATGTTCTTGATTATATACTCTGTTTACAATTGGCTAGTTAGTGAACGCTTAGTGAAATATAAGGAAAGCACAACCCCTATCAAGAGGTTAAGAAACACAGACTTTAAAGTCAAAAAAGCTCATTTCTAATCCCAGCTCTGATACTGTTTGGCTCTCTACAGTTGGACAAATGACTAAGACTCAGTTTCATGACTAAAAAAAGGGGATTCTGTAGCCACTTCATTGGGTTGTTGGAGAGGAATACATGGTATCAAGTTAGCAAGAACTTAAAGTCTGACATGTAATAAGTTCTCAATAAACAGTAGCATTACATTAAAAAAAAAACAAGTTACTGAATTAACAATTTAGGAAAGAAGCTTTTATGAATCACTGTATGCCAAGCACTACACTAGGCAGTGTGAATGTTATAAAGTTGAATTAATCCTAGACTCTCTTTAAACACTTACATCCAGTGAATGTATTAGAGGATAAAGGGCCCACTGATCAGGAAGGAAAAGACAAGGAGAAGGGAGAAGCGAAAGAGAATTTACTTAAACTTAACCATATAAAGTGTCCACTTAAACAAATTTGGACATTCGTATTCACCCACCTAACCACCACTCCAAATGGTACAGAACATTTTAATTACCCTCAATGGCGTATTTTTTTTTAATTATTATGGTAACATACACATAACATGAAATTTACCTTTTTTGAATTTTTTGAGAGAGAGAGAGACAGAGTGCATGTGTGTGTGCGAGAGAGGGATGGTGGGGATAGGGGCAGAGAGAGAAGGAGAAAGAGAATCTTAAGCAGACTCCATACCCAGCACGGAGCCCAATGGGGGGCTCGATCTCATGACCCTGAGATCATGACCTGAGCCAAAATCAATATTCAGTCACTTGACTGACTGAGCCACCCAGGTGCCCATTAACTATTTTTAAGTATACAGTTCCGTGACACCTAGTATGTTCGCATTATGTGCAACAATCACCATCATCCATTTCCAGAACTTTTATCACCTTTCCAAACTGAAGCTCTGTACCCATTAAACATGAACTCTCCATCCCCCACTTCCCGCAGCATCTGGAAACCACCATTCCATTTTCTGTCTCTATGAATTTGACTACTCTGGGTACCTCATGTAAGTGGTATCATGCAGTATTTGTCATTTTGTGGCCTGTTTCACTTAGCATAATGTCTTAAACATTCATCAGTGTTGTAGCATGTGTCAGGATTTCTTTTCTTCTTAAGGCTGGGTAATATTCTATTGCATGTGTATATCACATTTTGTTTATCCATTTATTTGTTGATGGACACTTGGGTTGCTTCCACCTCTTGGCTATTGTGAATAATTCTGCTATGAACATGGGTGTATAAATATCTATTCAAGTCCTTGTTTTCAATTCTTTTAATATATACCCAGAAGAAGAATTGTATGTACCCCAGAAGTGGATGATATGGTAATTCTGCTCAACTTTTGAGGAACCACTGCACCATTTTCCATAGTGGCTACACCATTTTACATTCTTTCCAGCAGTGCATAAAGGTTCCAATTTATCTACATCCTAGCCAATATTTATTATTTTTTTGAAAGCATCCATTTTAATGGATAAATGAAGTGTTATTTATTGTGGATTTGATTTGCATTTTCCTATGGATTAATGATGTTGATGTGCTTATTGGCCATTTATGTATCTTCTTTGGAGAGATGTCTGTTCAAGTTGATAGCCCATTTTTAACCAGGTTGTTCATCTTTTTGTTGTTGTGTTGTAGGAATTCTTTATACATTCTGGATATTAATTCCTTATTATATATGCAATTTTCAAATGTTCTCCCATCTGTAGATTGCCTTTTTACTTTATTGATAATGTCTTGTGATGCACAAATGTTTTTAATTTTGAGGTAGTGCATTCTGTTTCCCCTTTGTTGCTTATACTTTTGGTGTCGGAACCAAGAAATCACTGCCAAATACAATATCACAAAGCTTTTCCTGTATGTTTTCTTTTAGGAGTTTCATAGTTTTTGCTCTTACATTTAGGTCTTTACTCCATTTTGAGTTAATTTTTGTATATGGTGTAAGCTAAGGTCCAAATTAATTTTTTATTTTTGCATGTGGATATGCTATTTTCTCACCATCATTTCTTGAAAAGCCTATTTTTCCCCATTGAGTGGTCTTCACATTCTTGTTGAAAATCATTTGAACATTATGCAAGGGTTTATTTCTGGGCTTTCTATTCTATTTCATTATGTGAGTACACACTGTTTTGTTACTGTAGCTTTGTAGTAAGTTTTGAAATCAGGAAATGTGGGACCTCGACTTTGTTCTTTTTCAAAATTCTTGTAGCTATTTGGGATCCTCTGAGATTCCATATGTATTATAGGATGGATTTTTCTATTTCTGCAGAACAAAACAAAACAAAACAACACCACACTGGAGTATTAATAGGGATTGCATTGAATTTGTAGATAGCTTAAAGTAGTATTGATGTCTTAAAATATCATACTTATTTTTATGTTTATGGCTCTCTAATCAATAAACACAAGATATCTTTCCATCAATTTTTGTCTTGTTTAATTGCAGAAACATTTTGAAGTTTTTGGTGTACATGTCTTCCACCTCCTTGGTGAATTTTTTCCTAAGTATTTTATTTTTTTATATTATTATAATTGGAATTATTATTTAATTTTCATTTTGTTTTGTTCTTTGTTAGTGCATAGAAACACAACTAATTTTTATGTGTTGATTTTGTATCCTGTAATTTTACAGAATTCATTTATTAGTTCTAACAAGTTTTGTGGAATCTTTGGGATTTCCTACGTATAGGATTGGGTCATCTACAAAGATAATTTTACTTCTTCCTTTCCAATTTGGATGACTTTTAGATATTCTTCTTGCCTACATTTTTCTTGGCTAGAACTTCTAGTATTGTGTTGTAAGAAGTGATGAAAGCAGGTATCCTCACCTTGTTTCTGATATTAGAGGAAAAGATTCAGTTTTTCATTATTTAGTATGATGTTAGCTGTGGGCATTTCATTTATGGGCTTTATTATTTTTATGTAGTTTACTGTGTTCTTAGTTTGTTGAGTTTTTACCATGAAAGAGTGTTGAATTTTGTCAGATACTTTTTCTGCATCAATGAGATGATCTTTCCCCTTCATTCTGCTAATATGGTGTATTATATTGATTTTATATCTTGAACAATTCTTGCATTCCAGGAACAAATTCCACTTGGTCATGGTATACCCTCTTTCAGTATACTGTGGAATTCAGTTTGCTAGTATATTGTTGGGCATTTTTGCATCAGTGCCCATTAGAAATATTGGTCTGTAGCTTTCTTTTTTGTTTGATTTTGGTATTAGGAGAATCCTGGCCTCATAGAATGAGTTTGGAAGTGTTACCTCCTCTTCAGATTTTGGAAAAGTTTGAGGATGACTATTTTTAATTCTTTAAATGCCTGGTAGAATTAACCAATGACTCCATCTGGTATTGGGCTTTTCTTTTCTGGGAGATTTTTGATTACTGATTCAATCTCCTTATAGTTATCTGTTCAGAATTTCTGTTTCTTCAGGATTCCATTATAGTAGGTTGTGTGTTTCTAAGAATGCTCATTTCATTTAGATTATCTAGTATGTTGATATAGTGTTATTTATAGTACTCTCATAATTCTTTTATATCTGTAAAATTAGTTTACTATTCCTTATTTCATTTTTTATTTTGATTATTTGAGTATTTTTTTCTTAGTCAATCTAGATAAATGTTTGTTAATTTTGTTAATCTTTTTCCTTTTTAAAGATTTTATTTATTTGAGTGAGAGAGAGAGAACATACAAGCGGGGAGGGGGAGACAGAAAGGGAGAGAGAGAATCTCAAGCAGATTCTGCGCTGAGTATGGAGCCCGATGCAGGACTTGATCCCACAACCCTGAGAAAAAAATCAAGAGTCACATGCTTAACCGACTGAGCCAGCCAGATGCCCTAATTTTGTTAATCTTTTAAAAAACTAACTTTTTAAAATAATCTCTATGCCCAACATAAACCTCGAACTCACAATCTCAAGATCAAGTCACATGCTCTAACGACTGAGCCAGCCAGGCAGGCTTCTCAAACAACTAAGGTTTTGTTTTGTTGATTCTACCTGTTGTTTTTCTATTCTCTGTTTCACTGATCTCTGGTCCAATATCCATCATTTCCTTTGTTCTGTTAATTTTGAGTTTAGTTTGGACAGAGGTCCAGGCCATTTCTTCTCCCAAACTGCACTGCACCGTTAATGAGTGGAACAAGGGCAACTAAAAACACCATAAAATTTCTTATCAAAATAATGCATTTTTTAAATTGGTCATTGCTTGGTTGCTGTAGATCTTTGATTGATTTTCAGAGCCCCTATACAGTCATTATATTCAGTTTATAGTCGTTTATTCAATGTTTCTATGGGAAAGAAGGGGCTTGAGGCTTCCTAGTCTGCCATCTTGCTGACATCTCCTTTCACATGCCCTTTTGAAGTCAATCCTCCAGCTCTGGGCAGACATCTATTTCCAGACACCATGTGTAATTTTGTCTGTTCTAGAATTTCTTATAAACTGGATGATACTACATTATACAGTACTCTTTTATATCTGATTTCTTTTTCTCAGTATAATGTGTCTGATAGCCATACATGTTATTGCTTATAGTTCATTCCTCTTTGATTATTCGATAGTATTCCACTGTATGGATATACCACAATTTTTTTCCCTCTTTACTTGTTGATGCGGTTTCTGGTTCTTATGAATTAAGGTACAATGAATATTTGAATATAAGTCTTTATGAGGAAATGCATTTTTATTTTTCCTAGGAAAAATCTATGGATAGAATTATTGAGTCATATGATCAGTGTAGGTTTAATCTCTAAGGAAATAGCCAGATCATTTTCCAAAGTTATTATACCAATTTATATTCCCACCAGTAATGTGTGGGAGGCTGCTCCACAGTCTCAACATTTGGCATTGTAGGTTTTTAAAATTTTTATTTTTAGCCATTTTAGAGTGTGTATGGAATAGTGTACCATTGTAAAATTTTAATTTGCATTTTCAGAGGGATTAATGACATTCAGTATCTTTCTGAGTGTTTTCATATTGGTAATTCATTTATCTTCTCCTAGGCCAAGGATGATTGATGTGTTTGTCCATTCGTTCATTTAACAAATATTTATTGAACACTCTATGCCATGTACTATTTTCTGGGGTGGGGTTACAATGATGAACAAAAGAGACTAAGCCTCTCCCAATAAAGAGCTTATATTCTAGGGAAGCTAGATACATGATAAACACATTAAAATAGAATATAATATTAATAGTAATGTATGTGCTGAAGAATAATAAAGTAAGGTAAATTAATTGAAACAGACAGGTAGCTCTATTTCACGTCAGGAGCTACTTGTTTGATGTAACATTTGAGCAGAAAACTGATCAAGGTGCAGCAGTGAGCTAGGCCAGTGTCTGGGGGGTAGGGTTCCAGAGAAAAGGAATAGCAAAGGCAGCAAAAGCATGTGCTCAACATGTTCTAAGAATAGTAAGGAGGGGCTGGAGCAGAGTAAGCAAGAACTGAGTAGAACAATAGAGAGTCGTTGACTGAGACTTCAAGTTTCTGGTAGGACACAGGAGTTTGGAAACCATGACTTCCATTCTCACAAGAAGAAAAAAGCTAAACAAACTGAAAATCAATAGCTCTTCACTTAGATCCATCAGATAATTGAGGCCACAGAATAAACAACCACCCTGAAAATTGGAGACAGGTAAATATAGAGAATCATAGCTTATTCTGAACTGGATGTACTGCTTTACTCAGATTCTCCTAGGAACACATAAAAAGTGATTGACTAAATGCAAGAGAATGAGTGTGGACGACCCTGTGGAAATTCCAGGAGGCTTAGCCTTATGGGAGGGCCCTCACACTTCTGTAAGTTTTTCTTCCAGGGACCCTAGCCGTTCTGAGGGTAAAAATGGATGAAATGGCAGGAGGAAGTAACCATTTTGAAGTATACGCAGAACCTTCTATTCTCTTTAATAGAAGCCTGCCCTCAAGGAAGCTATTTTACCAGAGCCTAACTACATGGGGATTTGCTATAGCCTAAACTCCTGGGGGCAGGGGAATACCCAACCCCAGGCCCCTCTAGCTAAAAGGCAAAGAATAGTTCGAAAAGAAGCTGCAAGCATCAGAACCAGACTCAGATATGGCAGGGATGTTGGAATTATCAGACCAGAAATTTAAAATAACTATGATTAATATGGTAAGGACTCTATTGGAAAAAAAAATGGAAAACATGCAAGAGCAAATGTGTAATGTAAACTAAGAAATGGAAATTCTGAGAGAGAATAAAAAAGAAATGCTATAAAAATTGTTACAGAAATGAAGAATGCCTTTAAAGGACTCATTAGTAGATGGAACATGGCTGAGGGAAGAATCAGTAAACTTGAAGATAATGTCATTAGAAAGTTTCTAAGCTGAAAAGGCAAAGAGAAAAAAGACTGGAGGGGGGAAACCCACACAGAACAGAATATCCACATAAGCAACTTTTATTCAAGAACTGTGGGAAAAATTACAAAAGGTGTCATATACATGTAATGGGAATATCAGAAGGAAAAGAGAGAAAGAAGCAGAAGAAATATTTGAAACAATAATGACTGAGAATTTTTGAAGATTAATGTCAGGCATCGAAAGACAGATCCAGGAACCTTAGAAGACACTAGGAAGGATAAATACAAAAAATCCACAAAAACAAAAACAAAAACAAACAAAACTACACATAGACATATTATATTCAAACTGAGGAAATTCAAAGGCAAACAAAAGATTCTTGAAAGAAACCAGGCAGGACTTGGGGGGTGGCAGGGAGAAACATTACTTAGAGTAGAGCAAGGATAAGAGTTACATCAGACTTTTCTTCAGAAACCATTCAAGCAAGAAGAGAGTGGAGTGAACTATTAACTCCATCCACCAGTATTTATAAGTATAGCTCACTCTTTGGCAATCAATTATTTGTTCATTATCTCTCTCTTTCTCTGTCTCTCTCTTCCTCTCCCTCACCCCCCCACACACACTTCTTTTTTCTTCAATTGGTTGTTAGTACCTTGAGGGCAGGAATAGGATTTCAATTTAGTTGTCTCAAATAGCTCCTCCAATATTCTGCAAATAGAGCATGTTAATAATGTCTGCTTGACAAGAGGCAGGTAGATAGCATCTATCTCTCTCTGTATAAGTAGGAGTAATCAGACATTTATACTTCTGTGAGCATACAAAAATGACAAAGTAATAAATGTAAGCAACTTTTATTTATGTAATGATTTGCAGTTTGCCCTTTCTCTTCCTGAAAAGTTCTTTTCCAACCTCTTTCAACATATGGCAGGTCTTACTCATCTTTTAGGCCCCTAAATGTTATTTCTTATGTCAGTCTTTCCTGATTTTCCTCAGTACCCTTTCTCTGAGTGGTTTCCAGGTTTTCCAAGCCTGGCTAGGCATCATAGTGACCCAAGAAGTTTTTTAGAATACATTATTCCTGTTCCCAGCTGTAGACCTATGGAATTAAAAATGCTGAGACATATATTGAAGAATCTGAATCTCATGCAACCGAAGCTAGTTCTGTGTACTGTTGTTTGGAAGTATTGTGTCTGACCTTATTGCCCCCTGCAGAGCATGCAGGGGGAATAAACTGCCATCTTCTCACTCTCCCATCACATCTGTACCTGTAATTGTAACATAATATGTCAAGTTCTCCGATAATATTCATCTGTGTCTCCCATTTGCAGGACTTATGTTCCTGGAAGGCAGGGGAAATTTCTCATTCATCTCTGTATCTATGGTTCTGAGTACAGCATAATTTTTTACCTTAGTCTTATTGGCAAAACTTATAAAAAGCCACTCCAACTATTTAAACAAAGAAATAAGTTGCACTGTAAGGACCATGGAACCCAAGAGAGACGAAGAACATTGGCTTCTGAAAAGAGGGCCACTCTGTCACCTGCCTCTTTCCATGTGGTCACTTGGTCTCATAGTCTTGCTTTTCCTACACATCTGTTTTCTTTATTCCTTTATCTGTCTGTTTTCTCTGTTTCCACATGGTGTAAGATGGTCATCCTACATCTTCTCAGTTCATAGGTTCTTATTTTAAGCTAGTCTCCACTGACTGTCTAGAATTTCTTTTTCCCAATGTCAAATTTCTAGGAGATAAAATCAACTGTCTCAGCTTGGGTTGAGTATGCACTCCTAGTCCAATCATGCCATGGCCAGAGGGAGGAAAAATCATGTACCAGATTAGATATGCTATTAGCTCCAAATAATAAAACATAACTGTAAAAGTGATGTAAATAATGGCAATATTTACAATCTCATTTAATGAGGATGCCAGAGGGAGGCAGTTGCAGGGTTGAACGCTGAGGTCATTGCCTTTTATGGCCACAATATGGCTGCAGCAGCTCCAGCCATCATATTCTTATCCAAGAGAGTCTATAAATAGTCTTTAAAGGCTTATGGGTGTTTCTTTTCAACACATTTTCCAGAAGCTATCTCTCAGCAGATTTCCCTGCGATGTCCTTTGCAGGACTGTGTTATATGTCTAGGCTCTAGCTAGAAGAGTGGGCTTGGGAAGTAGGCATTTTGGGTTTTCAGCCCCTACCTTGGGATGCAGGCCCCAGCAGCACGTTTGTGGGCAGTTGCTGTTGGGCTGGCAAATAGTAATGTACTCAGGCCCCATGGTATACATGTGGCTTACTGATGTGGATGGGGGCACAGGAGGGGAGGGAGTGGTAGAATTCTCTGAGAATGGTAGGTTGTGGCCTGGGCAGGCCCCTGCTAGGTGCTTTGTACAGAATGTAATACATGTGGGTTGAAGGCACAAACCAAAAAAAAAAAAAAAAAGCATGTCTCATTTGCTCCCTTTGGTAGTCCAACCTGATATAAAAGAAAACACCAAAGGTACCTCACTTTATGTGGTCACCCATGATGTCCAAATCAATACGCGTTTCAAAAAACAAAAGGCAAAAGGAACACGAGAAACAGGAAGATTTGCGGCCGATGAAAAGAAGTTGTCAACCCCCCCCCCCCACCAAAACACACACACAGGATAATCGGGAGAGGAAACAGCCCTGGTAGGAGGAGGTTGGGGCGGGGAGGGAAAGGGATGGAGAGAGACAACCAAGTCGGGGAACAGGAAGCCTCAGGGAAAACAGTGCCCATTGGGAAGCCTCTGGAACCGAAGGGGTCAGAGTAGTGCACTTCTTAAATCACACAGGGCACACCAGGAGAGGAGCTGGAGGACAGGAGGGAAAAGGTGCAGGGAGGAGATAGCTGAGATTATTATGAAGACGGCGAGTGCCAGCCTCCTGCTGGCCAGGGCCGGCAACATGGCAGTGCAGGCGGGGCCGGCTCCCCTCTCTTCTGAGGTCAGTTATTTATTTATTTTGTAACAGAACCTAACAAATTCTAAAACCAGATAAATCCAATTACCCGTGTTTTGCCTTCAGGGAGTGGGAAAGATTAATGGTGGTATTTTGGCAGTAGCATAAAAAGAAATAGGTGGTAATAACAAGGACGCTCATAAAAGGAGCTCGTATCCCAGGAAGGCCCAGAAAGCTGGCTGTAGCTCTCTGTCTGGGGCCCTGACTGCTTGTCTATACTCGGGACGCAGTGTGCGCCGTCCCCTTCTGCAGACACTGGGAGAGGGCCCAGGGAAACCACCCGCCTCCTCCACCAGTGCCGGGATCCAAGAGAGCTGAGCAAGGGCATAGCATCCTTTCTTAGGTTATGCTCTTTCTTGTGCCATTTTCTAGATCTCCTGCAGATAACAACTTTGGTTGCTTATGTTATAGAATTAACGAACTATTTCCCCAGAACTCGTCTCCGTCGGTGTTCTTCTGACTTCTGGGGGTGTGGTTTGACAATTGTTATTCTCTTCAGTTTATAGATAAGGAGCCTGGGTGATAAGTTTCTATTTCTAGAACCTACTTCTCCTGATACAGTTTTTGGTCTTGTGCTCTTTCTTGAGCTGCTTTTAGGGTAACCATTTTTGGAAACATTGACTTAGAAACCATAATGCCTCTGGAGCAGCTTGCTACAAACCTCCTTGGAGCCTGGCTGCCATTGACGAATTGGTTCAGTGAAACCTGCATAAGGGGAGGGGGTGGCCATTGGAATGTTCTAGGCTCATTTTGCATTTGCAGTTTTGTCTGAAGTTGCATTACATAAGACTGCCAGTGTTGTCCCAGAATAGCTTTTGGCTTATGAAATGTTTCTTCCAAAATGCCTTGCTTGATATTCACACATTTGGCTTAAAAAATAAAAAGTATTTTTCTTGAGATAAAATTCACATATCATAAAATTCACCCTCTAAAAGCATACAATTCAGTAGTTTTTAGTATATTCCCAAGGTTGTGTGACCATTACCACTTTCGAATTCCAGAATATTTTTGTCCCACCAGAAAGAGACCTCAGACCCAGTGCCAGTCACTCCTCCCCATTTTTGCCTAGCGCAACCCCTCCCGGCCCCCTCCCCCCAGCAGCCACCAGTCCCTTTGCTGTCTCAATGAATTTGCCCATTCTGGACATTTCCCTTACGTGGATTCATACAATACACATGCTCTGCTTTTCACTTGTCCTTTATCCGTTCTTTCATTCACTCCCTCTCTCATTCATTCCACAAATATTTTTTGAACTCCTATTTAGTCCAAGCATTTGTTTAGGCACTGTGGGTGGACATAAACAAGGGTGATCTTTAGTTTTCAAAAGCTTACACATTTGAGGTGGGGAAGATAGACGTAAGCAGTTCAGCATGATATGGTAAGATATCATGTCCCCCGAAAAGGTCCTCATGCATGGTTCTTCCAGTTCTGTCCCAGCAGTGGCTTTGCCTGGAACCAGCCCTTCAACTGGCGAGAGATGTACCTTGAGGAGGCCTATTCTCCTGGGACTCAGCACTGTTTTCCACATTCTAGCCCAGCTCTGACATTGCTGCCTGAGAAATAAGCTCTTCTTAGCACCCTCGTTCTTACTTCTTAGACCTCTGGTGCCCACACTGTACACAGTATCAGGATCACCTGGAGAGTCAGTTAAAACGATTTCTGGGCCTCAGCCCCAAGTTCCTGATTTAGGACATCTAGGGAAAGATCTGAGAATTTGCATTTCTTACACATTTTCTGGTGATGTTGATGTTGTCTGTCCAAGGACCACATTTTGAGAACCACTACCTTAGAATATGCCCATTTACTTGTTGGTCCCTGTCCTGATAGCCTACTAAGTAAATTAATCTCTCCAGAGCTGAGGCTTTTCTTTTCCCCTTCTGTTCTCTTATCACAAACCCTAGCCTTGCAATTAAGTGTTGGCTCAAATCTTAAGTCCCAAATTACTACCTACTTGCTTACATTCCCAAACACTCTCTATTTCTGGGTTTGATGATCTTAAGACTCTGATGTCAGCTAATATATTGAGTCTGGCTACATTTTATGTATACCGAGTTCTGTCTATTGTCTATTTGCCCAAAATCTATACATAGTTGGCTCCTAGGCCTAATCTAGTCTGATTTTTACCCCCTGCAGTTAATTGGCAAAAAGGCCCAAAGGTAAGACACCAGTCACTTCAAGATGCCATTGTCAAATTTCCTATTCCCAACTCCCCGATTTCATAAGAGGGATAAATGACAAAGATGATTTTTTTTTTCACCTCTGGCACTTTATGTTGGGAAATCCAAATTGAGAAGGAGGATGCACCATAGACATCTTGTTACCTTTGTGGTTTAAATTTTCTCCTACGAATCTGCCTGTAAGATTGGTGGTGATTCAGTCATAAAAAAGAATGTCTTGGTTCTTGGGAATTTAAGAAAGGCCAAAAACTTCAGCTAAATGTATTAGAAAACTGGATTGCATTATTGGAGTTAACTGACTTGAAAAAATAAATCAAAGACCCCTGACTTTGATATACTTATTTTTATTTTTATAAATGAATATTTCTCAGACACCAAGGTGTATACACTGTGTGATTCCAATTTTATGAAGTTCAAGAACAGGTGAAACAAATCCATGATAGTGGAAGGCAGTATAGTTATTTCAAGTGGTGGCTGGAAAAGTTTTGAGACTTAATCCCTAAAAATTGGCATCAGAAAAATTTGGAGCGTGGTGGGAATGCTCTATATTTTGATCTGGTAATAGTCTATATTACACACATGTATATGTTAAAAAATCATTGAGCTCTGTCTTAAGATCAGTGCCCTCTATGCTCTTTACTTTTTAAACATTATATCTCCACGTTCTGCGTGGAGCACTGGGTGTTATGCACAAACAATGACTCATGGAACACTACATCAAAAACTAATGATGTAAATTATGGTGATTAACATAACAATAAAAAAATTTAAAGGAGAAAACCATTATATCTCAATAAAGAGAATACTGAGAAAAGTGATGCAAAACAGTTTAAAAATGAATGTTAAAAGTAGCATTAGAGGAAAGGTAAAAGAAAATTGTATTCATTCAATTAAATTACTAAATTAAAGATTATGTCGTGCTTTTACCTTCTTGTGAGATTGTTTTGAAGACCGGTGGCAAAGAACCCACCTTCATAACATAGGAAAACATCGAAACAACAACAACAGTGCCCACTGCACAGAGGGATGGGGATGGAGGTAGAGGAACCTCTCTGGAGAGTCACAGAGCCCCAGAGATTAAAAGCTTGATTGATACATAAAGAACCATTGGATCTAAAGTCTCATTTATCTCATTTCAGAGTGAAGGCAGGGGCGTTTGGAGCCATCTGAGTAGGCCATGAATCCCATTGCCCATTGCTACCATCACCACAAAAACCCTGGCCCGAAATGACAGATGGTGGTGTGCAGCCACTGTCCCCCGCATTCGCAGGGAAAGTGGACTGACCCTCAGGCAGAGCTGTGAGATCTTCATTCAGACTCCGCAGAAGGTTTATGGCTAACCTAGTCCCAGGTACCACGAGGACCTGAAAATCCACAGTTTCTACATTCAGAATCTCTGAGGACCTCAGATGCTGTCCTGTGGCCTTTTCTTCCCCGGATTCCCAGGCAGCAGCTCCGTCCACGCCCCGCACTGCGTGGGTGGCTAGGCCTCTGCTCTCCGCCTGGCTGTCCTTCAGGAGGCAGGAAGACTTCTTTGGGTCATAGATGAGAAGGAGCAAGTCAGGTTCAACAGGGGAATATGCTAACTACCTATAGTTAACCAAGAACATATATGCCTGATGCCCAGACTTAAACTTGAATCGATAGATATTAATTAACAGGGAGAACAATAACTGTCTTATTAAATCGGAAGTGATAAAAACAGGCCATTGCTGCTACTGAATGCTAATTATCAGCTGATGATGCTACACAGTTTCTGAGGGTAAAGCAGGCACGTTCAAGGTATAATACAGCGTTTCCAGTACACACCATGGTGTTAAATCCTCGTTATGGTGTCTTAATAATCAATTGGACTTTAGCGTACGACATTTGTCTAATTAACTCCACATCGACAGTCAGGAGCCAGCCTTGCTGGCCACAGATGATGGATTTGCTATGGTGGCTTGGACTTGAAGTTTGGGGGGGATACATTCTCTATGCATGGTGGGGTGGCTCATCTCCAGAGTCCAGAGTCAGTAAAACAACCTCAGGGCCTGATGTGAGTCTCATATCATATTTTACAATAAGCTATGCATGAGAAGAATGCTATTTCTTAATTACAGGTTAGTTTCCCACTTATTGGAAGGGCTTAGTCTCTCATCTGCCTTGCTGACCACTGTACCCTGCCCACCCCAGTGAGCTCCTGCAACCCCCACATGAAGGCAGGGGCAGGTGAGGGGAGCCCCCTCTTTACTTTCTGCCTGCTGTCCTCAGATGCCCCCCCCAGAGTCGTGGAGAGCCTTCTGTGACATTTTCCTTGCCTCTGCCCTCACGTGCCATATTTCCCCTCTCGCCTACCAATTCGTACCTCTTCATTCCATCCCTTTCCTTTTGCTCCTGAAAGCCTAAGTGTACACATCTGTACACACTTTCTCATCCTCGTGGGGCATCTTTTTTCTACTTACTTTTCATATCTATTGTCTTGGCTATTTAGATTGTATGTTTAAGCTCAGGCACTGTGAATTTTATTTACATTTCTCAGTCTTGACAGTTATACACGGGGCCTCAGCGATGTCTGGAACTGTGTAGAGTGCTGGTGTGTGAACGGTGGAAGAGTAGCTGCAAGACTGGTTTTTGTGTTTCACGGTGCTGAGGCTTTGCTTGGCTGTGGAAACCCGAAGTCATGGCGACATGGGGCCCTCGGTCGGGGGATGTCAGCAGAAGCCTCTGAGAAGGGACTATATCTCCTGGTAATGATGACATTGTAAAGGTGATTTTTAATTACCTATTTATAATGTCCTTTTTAAAAAGAGTTTAAGCAGTCTTATAAGGATACAAATATGTCATCTGTTAGTATGAATTAAAAGTTGGTAAGACTATTCCTCATAACACAATAAAAAATAAATGGCGGATCGAAGAGCTGAGTATTAATATAAATATAAAAATTCTGACAGCATCAGGAAAATAACGAGTTTTATACATGCGTATACACATAATCTTGGGAGTGGGGAAATATTTTGTAATTAAGATGGGAAACTTAAAAACAATGAAGGAAAAGACTGATATATTGATAGATTGGCCTCATTAAATACAAAAGATCTAAATAAAAAGAGATAACATAAGCAGTTAAGGGGCAAGTAGTAGGTTGGGGAAAATGATTAGCAATATTTATAACATTAGTATCTGGATTATATAAAGAACAGCTACAAATCACCTACAAAAAGATAAATAACCCATTAGAAAATAGACAATGGATCAGCAATTCACTGAAATAAAATAATGCATAAGCATGTGAAAAGATGCTGAATCTCAGAGGTAATCAGGGAAATACAAATTAAAAGAGAAAACACAAATTACCTCTCGAAAACTAATTTAAAAAATACCAGTTTGTGTCAGTGAGGACTCAAAGATTAGGTAATTCTTGGACACTGTTGGTGAAAATGTAAATTTGTTCATCTTTGGAAAAGGCCATTGGTGATGCCTATGAAAATTAGAAATTTAAATATCAATTGACTTCCGGATTTAGAAAAATCTTTGAGAGATACTCCTGGTGATTCAACGCCAGGCAGAATGGTGGCTGGGCAAAAATTTGGACACAAAAAGAGAGTATTTGGCTTGGTGTGAAGCTTTGCCAACCTTTCTATGATGCGCCTTGCAGCTCTTAAAAAGAATGAAGTAAGGCAGCTTATATGGACATCAGAAATTTACACATCTCCCTGGGAAGGCAAAAAGCAGATCGTATAACAACACCTCTAACGTGTTTACAAAACAGATGCATGTGTATGCACACCCCCATATGTAATGTTTGAAAGTGGGTAGGTCCAGGACCTCTGAAAAGGTGAAGAAGGATGAGGTGGTAAGGTGAAGGCTGAGTCCCTGTGTTTTGTATACTTCTTTATTATATGAATCTCTTAAATACACTGAATTGATGTCATTTTAAAAAATGTTTTTAGAAAGAAAGGAAAATGGGGAGTAAAGAGGAGATAAGAGAAAATATGAACATAGCTGATGGGCAGGACCACGTGGACGTCAAAGCCCAGGGGGCGATGTGACCACTTATATTATTCGCAGTGCCTGTCTCATGAAGGGGAAGCAGTTGCTGGGGAGAAGCATAACTGTCTCTCAAACCGAGACCATAGCAAAGCTTTTCTGAGTCACACAGACCTTGTGATGTGTAATAACGTAGAGTCTTCTATCGTCCACATGCTTAACCCGCTTCTCAGGGGACTGATTTCCTGCTTCCAAGAGGATCCCTATCCCTTCTGCCTGTTTTGTTCAGGACTCGGTGGCTGCTCTGGGCTTGCACCGGAATCAGCTAAACCATAGGCAGTTGGAAGTGCCGGTCGTAGAAGAAGCATGAGTGAGGTAAAACCTGGCAGGCAGCCTTCATGTGACTGAGAGGCAGTAGGGAACCTACCCTCCGGAGCAGCAACTCACCCCTCTGTGGGAATCCTTTGGTTTCTCAGCCTACACTCAAACTCAGAGATTAAGGGCAAAGGGATGAAGATATTGAGGCCATAGTAGTAACTAAGTTGAATTTTAGTTCATTCTTCCATACACCGAAGCAAGAAATTGGATAGCATTTAGTAAATTTAAACCGTTACATGAACATTATACTGGAATAGGAAACTTATGGTCACGATGGATTGACCACATTACATAGTAAGATAAACAGCCACACTATTTATTTAAAAAATAATGAAGATGTGCAATCAGATGTGCACAGTTAGCCACACTAAGTTGTCACCAGCGCAGAATGGATAAAACAATGTTTACTTAAAGCTGCGAGGTCCCCAGCCCTATGGAGGTATTGAAGAGCCCCAGCACGGATCTGGGGCAGGGATCTAGGGTGCCAGTGCATTGCCAAGGGGCATCCCTCACCTCTTTGCAGCGGAGACAATTGGGAACTTGCTTTGTGAGAGGAGTGAGATGGATTATATGGCCTGTGGCTCTTTGAGACAATCAAGTTGTCCTTCACACTCCAAGTGGATGTAATTAACTGCACTGATAGGATGTTATGCCAATAGAAACGCAGAAAATAGCGGAAAATGAGTCAAAAGGATGCCTAGTGAAATGAAGAAGGGGGGGAGCAAGTTAGCCAAGTGTGAGAGAGGACTCACCCTCTCTTGTGTAGTTTAGAGAATGCCTTGGGTCCCATGACTTTCTCAAGCAGATGTGGATTTTTACTCCAAAAAAAAAAAAAAAAAAGAAAAGAAAAGAAAAAGAAAAAGAAAGAAGGAAGGGAGGGAGGGAGGGAGAAAAGAGGCTGTATGGCCTTTGGTCTTCTGAGTTGTGGGTTATTTCAAGAGGGACTATTTTGAAATCCAGGAGTTTTGGGATTCTAGTCCCAGGACCACCTGCAATCATCTGAACCTTCTTGGGCAGCCCAGTTCATCGAACTGAGCTTGAAAGTCCTCCTTGTAAACCATGGAGGGGGAATCAGATAACCTTAGCCCATCTTTCAGCTCTAATGGTCTCTGGTTCTTTACAATAGTAATTCACAGAGAAAGACAGAAAAGAGGAATGTGAAGTGAATCAAATTATTTTCAATGACATAACATTAGTCATTTTGTTTCCTGATGAACCATAATCAGAAGTGATATTTGTAAGCAAAGTGTACCACTGTTTACTATCGGATCATAATTTTAAGTAATTAAATACTAGTTAATTGGTTTCCTGAATAATAAATTTATTTTCCAGTAATTGTCCTCCATTAATGGATGCACTCTTATAAGTGATTTTACTATAATAAGTCATTAAGATTTCCTGACTAATTTCTCTCCAAATCATTGATTTTAAGTTACTTTTGCTAACGCAAGTGCATAAAATCTCATAATGTTGCCATGTATCAATTTCAATCAATGTGGCTATGACAATTTGTAACTTGTTTATGTTTTAGTTTTAAATATTAATAAAAAGGAATAGAAGAAAACGATTACTGTAATAGGTAAAAATTTTCTAAGTTGCAGATAACATTTTCCAAATTGTGTCTTCAGACGACTCTACCTGTATCGAAACCTCTTTAAAGGATTATTTTAAAGATCAGTTAAGATTATTAATATGAAAACATCAAGTGGCTCCTGACATATATTTAGGATATGGTAAAAAGTTGTCTACCAATTTGTTCATTTGTTTCCCGAAATCCCTAGGAAGGTATAGCATTGGATTTTATCCCACGGGAAGTCATTGAAAGGTTTTGAGCAGTCATGATGTTTAATAGGTCATTCTGGCAACAGTAGATGGAAGATGGAATACTGTGGGCTAAGATGAGAGTCAAAAATAATAGCAAGCAAACAATTTGTTAGGATGTCATTCAAAATAGTTGACACAAGAGCTAAAGGTGTAAACTTGAGAAATTTGTGGATGTGCATAAGTAAAGATGATTGTTTTGCAAGCTATTGTGGGGATTGATTGACCAAACGTGGGTACCATATTGGATCTGCTGGTAAAGAGAATCCTGTCCATCTTTTTTTTTTTTTTTTTAAGATTTTATTTATTTTTTTTGACAGAGAGAGACACAGCAAGAGAGGGAACACAGGCAGGGGGAGTAGGAGAGGGAGAATAGGCTTTCTGCCGAGCAGGGAGCCTGACGCGGGGCTCAATCCCAGGACCCTGGGATCATGACCTGAGCTGAAGGCAGACGCTTAACCAACTGAG
The DNA here is from genome assembly GCF_003265705.2 of Callorhinus ursinus. Lineage (NCBI taxonomy): Eukaryota > Metazoa > Chordata > Mammalia > Carnivora > Otariidae > Callorhinus > Callorhinus ursinus. The sequence continues at coordinate 28,421,783 of NW_027397081.1, read as the reverse complement.
CCCAGGCGCCCCAATCCTGTCCATCTTTTAACAACTAATCAGCAACTGGTCCTGATACCTACTTAAGCATCCAAAATACAGTTCAATAGAACTTCTTCCCTCAATTGTTTAAGCTTTAGAATGATATACACAATGGAAGTTATTAAAATAAATGCAGAAGGATAGAGGGAATGAGGGAGGTGGCAGAGACAAATACACTTCCTGGACAAGATTAAAATGAAGAAATGTTAGCTTCACTGAATTTTGGATGATCCAAACATAATAGTTTAAGAATGATAGGATAAGGTAATATTTTTTCATCGAAGTACCTGAAATTACTAATCCACGTCATTCTTTGAGATATTTTAAAATAAAGTTTATTTTTTTCATTTTTAAATAAGTATATTGATTACTGGTTTCCAGAGATTTAACTTGTTTTGCATAAGTGCTTTATGAAAATATACATTTTATAATAATGACACTGATGATGGTGTAAAGATCACAAATTGTGGTTTTCTGATCTCATAACCAAGAGGTAGAAAGGAGTTCATCATATCCTGGTTTCTTATGTATATTGGTCCAAATGTAACAATTTCATTATTATTCAAAGCTATTTTACCACTTACTGAGTTCATAACTTACTATATTATATAAATATTTTCCTTATGATATTTCACCATTGTAATTTCTAGCTTTATGAAAGATAAGGTCAGGATTTTAATAACGTAGCTGAGAGCCCTAGAGTTTTACTCATTTTTTTTTTTGTCTTTCTTTCTTTAATTGGAGTTTTGGGAGCCTCTATTTCTTCTATATGTGTAAGAGATTCCATGTTTTTCCATAACTTTGTACGGCCTGGGAAAGATTCAAAGTTCTAATGGTCCTCTGAGCCTAATATACAGTATCTAGTTGGTGTATCTCAATTCATTCCATTTTTTCAGGCTGATTGAGGTCTACCTCCTCCATTTACTCTGTTCTGAAGAAGGCCAAAGGATAACTCACCAGATATCTTTATCTCTGTTTACCTTCTTAACAATTATAGAAATATTGAAAGTGCTTTATATTTATTTAAATAAATAGAAAACTTCAGCTTTCTTGTTTTTACACCCTAAGTGGAGAAAGGGGAGACTTTCTGCAAAGTCTTTGAGCCATATATTTGCCCTCTGGATGTTCTTATGGTTAAAGAGACCTTGGAATGTGAAGACAGAGGTAAATGTCCAACGGTTTGTCTGTGATGCCGAGGACTGGGGTATATTGTATAGCTGGAGAGTCACTTAACCTGGTCTTTGTTGTTAGGGGGTGCCCACTGTTATCTGGCTTTGACTTTATTTTGCTTATTATTATTATTTTTAAAGATTTTATTTATTTATTTGACACAGAGAGAGAGAGAGAGAGAGAGACAGACAGACACAGAGAGAACACAAGCAGGGGGAGCAGCAGAGGGAGAGGGAGAAGCAGGCTGTCTGCTGAGCAGGAGCCCGATGTGGGGCTCGATTCCAGGACCCTGGGATCATGACCTGAGCCAAAGGCAGATGCCTAACGACTGAGCCACCCAGGTGCCCCGTTATTTTGCTTATTATGTCAATCCACTTACTCTAATTCTCTTAGGAGAATTACCAAAATGATCAGGAAAACTCTCCTTGGGATGTCTGGATGAATCTGTGACATTTTGCCAATTGTGCTTTGATAGGAAATTCTACATTCCAACTTCCTTCTGTTCAGTCCCTTCCTATTCCATAGAATGATTATTTGCAGAGTTATCTGGCTTCACAGAATTTGTACCACATCTTCTGGTTATTTGGCAGCCAAGAGACTGGGATATGTATTTGTTGCTTAAATGGCTGGTTTCCAGCTGTTAGGTAGTCAAAATTCCCTTGTAATTTTTCACAAAGGTTGATCCTGCTCATTATCAATGGCGGTGATTAGGAATGAGAGTAGAAGTGATTATATTGTTTACATGTGGACTTCTGTAAGAACTGGCAGAAGTATTAGGGAGAAATGTAGGGTTTCTGGAGTCAGAGATGCAGGTTTTTACTGCAGCTCTAATATCCAGATCTGTAATCTCGGATAGTTGCTTAACATTTTTGGTTTCAATCTCCTCATCTTTTAAAATCGAAGGTTTGTCCTAGATGATCTCCATCATTCTTCCTACCTTTATATTCCAGCACCTTTCCATTTTTCTCCAATTTAGCCTGGCTTTTTGTCCATTTACTACTGTTATCTAGCTACTGGCATGCAGCTATGATAGTCCTGAATGTGTATGTAGATACTGAGTATTTTAGGTTCCTAGACCCAATTCCAGTGTGCAACATCAGATTCTATAGGTAATGGTCTCAGTTCCTCAAGACTGCCCTCCACTTCAGATGCCAATCACAAGGTCAGATTGTTACCTGTGTTTCTGACCAACTGGTTATAAATCAGGGGTTCCCATAGTCCCTTCCTTGGGTTCAACTCATTTGCTAGAACAGCTCACAGAACCCAAGAAACCCGATTACTCACTAGATTACTGATTTATTACAAAGGCTATCAAACGATGCAAATCAACAGCTCGGTAAAGAGAAACATAGGGTGAGGTCCTGAACAAAGAAGTATGGAGCTTGTGGAGCTTGGGACCTGGCAAGGGGGAACATGGAAGCATTCTCTTTTCCTTAACCTGGAAGCTCGAGGAATCCCATCCTTTTGGGTTTTTATGGAGGCTTCATTATCGAGGCATGATTGTTGGCTATTAGTGACTGATTTAATCTCCAGCCCTCTCTCCTCTCTGGAGGTCAGGGGTTGGGATTGAAAGTTTCAATTCTCTATTTATTGTTGAGATTTCTATTGAGAGAGTCGGTACTGAAAATAGAACTCACTCTCCCATGTGAAATCCTGGTAGAGGAGGCCCTCCTCCTCTGAAGACTGCCTTCAGTAAACTCTTTTCTCCGCAATTAAAGCAACCACAGGACAAAGGTAAGTCCTTTGTCCAGCACGCATCCTTAAGTGTAGTCCCAAAAGACACCTCATTAACATATTGATTGCTCTCTTTACTGAAGGAATTCCAAGGCTTTGGGAGCTGTGAGCCAGGAACCATGGATGAAGACCAAATACGTATTTCTTATAACAAATCACAATATCACAGTGGATGATGGAATATTTAAGGGGAACAGAAATGACCTGCAAATATAAAGATTTTGGCTCTCCATTAAGTTCCATCAGAGTGAAAATGAGCTTATCTTCTTTGTGTACATACATCTTAGCTCTCATCACAATAATACCCAATTCCTATTTCATAGGAATACTTGGAAAAGGAAACTATGGGATGAAGAGAGAATTTCTCTCTCACATGGTAGGCATTTGTCCCCTATACACATGCTTGAGGAGTAGTGATGGAAGAATTCTGATAAAAAGGAAGAAAGTGACACCATCCCCACCACACAAGGGGGTGTGTTCAGGGCACTCACTCTTTTTTTTTTTTTCTTAAGATTTTATTTATTTATTCATGAGAGATAGAGAGAGAGAGGGGCAGAGGGAGAAGCAGGCTCCCTACTGAGCAGGGAGCCCGATGCGGGGCTCAATCCCAGGACCCTGGGATCATGACCTGAGCCGAAGGCAGACGCTTAACCATCTGAGCCACCCAGGCGCCCCAGGGCACTCACTGTTTGCATGCTCCCAATGTGGAGATTTTAGAATTTCCAAGTTTTATTCTGTAATATCCCCTCATTCAACTCTGCCTCTGGCCGTATGAAATTCTGAGACTCTCGGCCGTGTAATTAACTTCACATTTGAAAAGTCACTGCTGCGCCGAGCTCCAGGTCCTTGCCATTGCTTTGGGCTGCTCAGAGGCCAGGCCTGCCCACATGGGGGTATAATGGCCAAGGAGTCTGTGCCAAGGCCCCCCTCGCCCCCTGTACCACTGCCAGGCCCAGCGCCTGGGAATGCGGCTGGGGCGTACCTTGGTCCTGCGGCTGCTTTAATTGCAGTAAAAAGAGTTTATTGAAGGCAGTCCTCGGAGGAGGAGGGCCTCCTCTACCAGGATTTCACAAGCAGGAGTGATTTCTATTTTCAGTGCAGACTCTCTCGATGGAAATCTCTTTCTCCCTGGCTCACTCCCTGTCTGCTGAATAAAAATTCTCCACACAGTGATGGTTAAAAACATCAATTAACTCTAAAACAATTATTATTTTTTGAAATGCCATTTTATAAATGTAATAACACGACACAATAATCCAGGGTTATTTAACAGAGCATTTACCCTGAAAACAGTCATTACTCTTTAAATGCAGTAGACTCTAGAAGCCTCTTAACATTAAATGGCAAGTGAGGCAGAAGCAATATTGTCAGAAATGCCACATCCGCTGCATATATTAGCAAGAGCAGGCTGGCGATCGTCCTGCCCACTGGCTGCCATTTTCTTGGCATTTCTTGGGCCCCAAAGCTTTCTTGCTGCGAGTGACAATGGTCGACACTGATGTGACAGGCTGACAGTTGAAAGAAATGCCCTGTGAAGCATTTCCGCTTGCGTGCTCACCCCCTCACTCTTCCACGCGGGACTGAAGTCTGACTTCATGGTCAGTAGGGAGGCATTCTTGCAAATTCGATGGAACAAACCGCAGATGGCAACAATGGAAGGACTGGGGATCTTGTCACTTAATGTCCCGTGGGTTGTATGTGTACGGCCATCTCCTAGCAACCTTTGACACAGGATACCAGAGCTTTCCTGGCTTGACGCATTTCTTTCACAAGAAATGCCTCCTCCTAGATTTTTAGCTAAACCTGAACTTCACTTCTATTTTTGGATCTAAAGAACATATAAAAGTGTTTTGACCTACATGAAATTTCTATGACACTCAACACTTGAGGGCCCACGGTTGCTTGTGGAATCATTAACATGCCATTAGACTTGCTATTTCTTTTTCCAAGCATAGGTGTGTGAGATGTAGAAAAATGTACCCCTCCGTGTAGCCTCCCTGCAGGTGACTCTTCCCACTGTGTAGCCGGGATGGACCCCGAAGGATTGCAACCACGGGTGCTGCCTGCCTGCAGCTCTACGTGGCTGTGATGGGTGTCCTGCGCTGACATTTCTGTCTCTGAGGTGCCTTTGCCCTTTTGAAGAAGAGCAATTGAGCGGTGACAGCAGAATAATGTTCTGACTGGTGCTGGCAGGGCTTGGGAAGCCTGAGATTCATGTGGCAGGACTCCTCAAGCTGGCTCCCACTGTGGGCTCTGGGGTAGCAAGCCTTTTACGTTCTGAGGCTCAGCAGTCTTGGCTATGATCCCCAAAACACAATGTCTAGAGAGTCCAAGCAGATTCCAAGAGACTCCTCTATCTTCATTTATTAATATGAATGTGCAAAATTTGATGCAATGTTATTACACATACAAATCAATTAGTTAAATCTTTCAAACCAAGATGCATCTTGTCTCTGTGTTTACACTAAAGAAACCAAAGTGGATGGTGGGAATTGATAGGAGTGTGGTCAAACGAGGGATGGTGAGCACACTAGGCTCTCTGGATCCATCAGGCTAGGTAACACAAGCACAGAGCTCATATTGAAGACTTTAGAAGGCTAATGGGAAATCCTGGGAAAGGTTGTACATAGACTTTTAGAGCAAGAACCAAACCTAGAGGTCATATGTACTACTTTTTTTTTAAATTTTACATTAATGAATATACAAAGGCCTAGAGAAACTAAGTGATTTTCCCAAGATTAAATAATTAATTGGGGTAGGGAATCTGAATGTGGGGCTTCTGGCTGTAAGGTGTGTGTGTGTGTGTGTGTGTGTGTGTGTGTGTGTGTGTGGACCCTTATGTTTCTTGGAAGAGGGTTAATTTCTTTCTTTCATTTTTGTTTTTAATAACATCATGACCCTATTGTCAATCTCCTGGATACTAAGCCAGTTTACACTTGTTAGACAGGACTCCAACCTCCTTCTAAAAGTTCTCTTGCTTTTACCTTGGTGGTTCTTTTTGTCTCTTAGAGGTGCACGCCACTGTTGATGATGGAATACTGATAGCAGACCCCTGACCACAAAAGAGTTCAAGTGCAAACATAAAGTTCCCCATGAAATAGCTTCTAGAAGCACTATATGTTTTTGGGACTCATTTACTCAGACTTTTGTTTTTTACTGATTCATTGAACATCTCTTAGCTGTCTACCAGGTTCAGAAGATGTGCGAGGTATGGGACTACTAAAGCTCATTAGACAAGGCCTCTGCTTGCAAGGATGTCACCATTTAATGGGGGAGGCAGTCACATAAACTACTAGTTAGACTGCAGTATGCTGCTGGTGTAACAAAAAATGTACAAAGAGCAACCAGAGTGTGGGTGAGCAAGTGGTTTATTCTCCCAGAGTTGGGGCAAGGTCAAGGGAAGAGGTCATGGGGGTGGGGGGAATCACATAGATGGAGTCTCATTTACATGAAGTTGCATTTCTTGATGGAGACAAAGAATAAAGTGGAAGGAAAAGCATCGCAGGAGAAGGGAACAGGACAAAGAAATGCATACTAACAGGGAAACGCATGGAGTGACCAGGGAGTGGGAAATATTAGAGTGAGTAATAGGAGATGAGACTGAGAAAGTAGGTAGGGACTCTATTGCAGAAGGAAATGTGTCCCCTGTTGGGAGCTAGTGACATGAGTAGTTAATAAAAATGGGTGGGTATGTACAAGATATATTAGAGAGGTGGGAGGTGATAAGCAGGAAGATCTGGCTAGTAGGAGATGATGAGCATGTTCTGGGTGGACATCAGTGGTTAGGGTAGGAAATGATTATCAGTTCTAGGAAGCGGACATATTTGAGTCATCACATAGACAACTGTGGTTGTTCTTTAGCTTAAATGAATGTGGATATCTTTTATCATTTTACATTCTCCATTTTACTTAAGTCCCCACTATTCTCTATTGCTTACACCTTAACCAGCCTCATCCTGGCTGCTGTAGCCTTTAGGTTTCAACCAAGGGGATTTTAGTGGGGCTGTAGAGGACAGCAATCTTTGCCAGCCAAAAGAGGTATTTATAAAAGAGGCAGCATACTCCTTTCTGGAAATATCTAGTTCCATTTTTAGCCTTCCCCTGAGTTTTCCCAGCCCTGTAACAAGGGCATTGCCTTTTTTCCTTTCTTGTAGACTCACTGACCTTTTTGATGGCATTGGGAGAACACTGCTTGTACCTCAAGGGTATGGATTAACTAGCTGCTTCCTGTGAAGCAATTTCGAATGGCAAATGAACCTAATGGAGTAATATTCCTTTCCCCTGTTATTGTGCTGCCACCAAACAAAGAATTAACATTGCCCCAAAGACTTGACTCCACCAGCACAGAGACCCCCTAGAAGGATAAAGCTTTGGTAGAAAACACTTTTGGGGCTGTACTTGGGGGAACAAGGGCCCCTTAGGGCTGACTGTTCACAGAGCCCTGAAGATAAAACAAAATAGCTTTATTTAAAGATTTATTTAAGATGTTTTAAAAATTGAGTAGAACATACATTTTTAATACTGATTGATATTATTGTAAAGCATTCTAATGAGAATCTGCCCCATGGGCCCTTGCCGGCTACACAGACAGAATATTCCTTTTCATTTCTAGCATGAGTCATATTTTAGCCATAGACTAATACATTGATGAAAGGTGCCCCTGTTCTGGTAGGGGCAGAGGGAAAGAGAATGGAGAAAGGCAGCAGGGAGAAGAAAGAAGGAGAGAGCCATGGTGTATAAAAGTCACGTTTCAGGCTGCATTTCAAGAAACCTTTCCAAAATACAGAGGCTTCATGCTCACATTCTGAAACATTCCTTGTAGTTTAGAAAAATGTGTGCATTTGAAAAGTTGTTGAAGGCTGTGAATGCTAAGACATGCGCCGTTAATCAAATTACGGTTCCCATTTATTGAGATTGACTTTGTAACAGGGGATGACTTCCTGCTTTTACGTACATCAGTTCCTTTCATTCTCAAAACACCCATGATTTTACTCCCATTATACAGATGAAACAGATAAGGCTTAGAAGCATTTGATAGTTTACATCTGTATGATGGGAATTAAAGCTTTTATTGTAAGAAACTGCTACAACTAGGATTTATAAAAAGTCATTTTGACCCAAGGGCCCACTTTTTTTTTTTCTTTTTAAACATTGAGTTATCTTGACTCTTTTGAAGTCTTCCTAAAGTGAAACAGGCTCATAATTTTGCATCATTTGTACCATGGATCTTCAGCCTTCCATCTTTGGGAATTATTGACCTAGCATGACGGTTAAAGTTTGGGCTCTGGAGTTAGAACAGTTTTCCAATCGCAGCTCTGCCCCTTTCTCTGTGGGACATTGGATAAGTTATATGTCTCTGAGCCTTAGGAATTATAAAATCGGTGTGGCCTTGCGACCACCTCCATAGCAGTGTTGTTAAAACTATGGGAGATGGTCCATCTAGGACTTACACAATGCCAGGCACCATACCTGGGTAAATGCACTCCCCAAAAGAAGCTAAAGTTTTAAAGATTTTATTTATTCATTTGACACACGGGGGGGTGGGGGGAACACAAGCAGGGGGAGTGGGAGAGGGAGAAGCTCCCTGCCGAGCAGGGAGCCTGATGCGGGGCTCAATCCCAGGACCCTGGGATCATGACCTGAGCCAAAGGCAGACACTTTATCAACTGAGCCACCCAGGTGCCCCAAGAAGCTAAAGTTTTAAAAAGTAAGGGAACCCAGCTTTCTAAAGCATGTTCACTGTTTTTCTAAATGCGCCTGGAACCCTGTTGGGTCTCCAAAATATTTTGCTGTATGTGGAACATTTTGGCCAACTCTGTCTAAATTGTAGGTCCATGGAAAATCCCAAATTCAAACAAATTCGCCACGTCTGAAGGGGTTTCATTAGGCAAGTTTCCCACATGCAGCTCTAATTACCAGCACTCACATTGCCCCAGGGGAGCAGCCTGCTAACTGGGTCAGGACCCGAGGAGTCCGTCTGGCCAGCTGTGTGCGGGCAGCAGTCTCCCGGGTGTCTCCCAACCCGAGAGCCGGGCCTTCTGCAGGCGTCTGCAGTGTGTCTTGCTTTTGAATTTATGGAAGCATTAGTCTGGAATCCAAACAAAACACCTAGTTTTAATAGCTTAGTCAGTAGGTGGTTCCCCAACAATTTCAGAAACTAGAAGCAATAGTAAGTTCCCGGAGGAGTAGCAGTTGTTATTTGGAAATAATTCTCCAAATTGCATTTATTTCACAGCGGTCTGAGGTCACAAATTCAAGAGCAATGAGGACTCTATTCAATTAGACACCTCGATCAGAAGAGATCTGTCAAGATGACATTCCATCTAAAGAATCAGTTGGGATGGAGAAACAATTTAGCAGCTGCTCCTGTTATTTAGGTTTTATATTATTATTTTATGATTTGTTGGGAGTAAGGAAGCTGGCCATGGCTGAGTGCTGGGCAGTGCAAGGCATTTGTCACTTGATTAGATAGAAATGCATTCTCCTGTTTTTAGTGTTGTGCCGTATTAATGGCCAAGCGGGTGAAGAGTGTTTCCTGGATGGTTAGATAAATAGCTGCTAGCTCCAAACGGGGTGTCTGAGATTTTTTCCAGCTGTGTGTCAGGCCATCTCTTCTCCTCTCCTCCCTCCCCACACTGTAGAGGAGGACCCATCTGTGTTTGCTAGTCCCAGGCACAACTTCCAAGACTCACAAGGAATACTGGTCCCGACCCAGTCACCTAGGAGTATATATCGACATTAAAAAGTGTTATAAGATAATATATTTCCTGAAGCCACATAGCCAATTTCTAATTTCAGGTAGAGCATACCATCTATCAAAGACAAGTCTTATAGCTGCAATTTAAGAACACTTCTATCAACCACTACTGATGGAAACCACACACACACACACACACACACACACACACACACACACACACACCCCTTTCTCCCCTGCAATGACAGAAGGCAGAACAGCGGTGAGTGGAGAAGTTAGGGAAGAGTATTCCCTATGATGTTTCCAGCTTTACTGCTGTAATGTGCCATTATTTTCATCTCATCTGGGCAAGCAGTGATGGACTAACCTCAAAGGCCCAGTTTATCCCTTATCTGCTCTCTCTCTCTTCCTTTTTTCTCAGCAGAAGTTATGGTTCATTTTGAAAGAATGTCTATGGTGCTAGGCACTGTGTCTGATGCCAGAAATTTCTAAAATGCTTCAGACTGGAAGATACATTCAGGCTCATTTACGTGCACTCTGTCATATTGGAGCCCATCCAGTTGGAGACAGCGGTGGCTCAGAGAGCCTCGGGACTTGACAAGGGCACTCTGGTCCTTAGGGCAGGTTCCACCTGTGCCCCAGGCTGTTTCCGAGCCTCTTCCCCTTCCCACCATTGCCACTGCCTTTTAGAAGCCACATATCATTTGACCGGTCAGGCTTCTCAAGGTATTGGATAAATGGAAACAGGGAAATGATAGTCAGCCAGTGTAGTTCTAGAGCTCAGCCTGGTGGAGTTTACAGCATAAATATTTTCTCAAGATCTCCTATTCTTTGGTCACACGTGGGCAGCCTTTGATAACACTGGTCTTCTCTGCGTAGCCCAATAAGAAACATCTATTATCATTTTCTGAATTCCTCCTGTCTTCCCTCTGCCTCAGGGGAGAGCCGTTTTCTGGTCCTCTGGTCTTTGTCCTTTGGTTCTGGGTAAACCACACCAAAAGCAGTTGAGTCGCTAAGTCACAGAAATGCCCCTGATGCACACCAACCACGTGCCAGACACTCTGCTAAGTGCGTGGCACTGAGCCTTTTACTCACACAAATTCTCATGAAGAAGTCTTTTATTTTTACTTTCTCCAGGCTAACTGGGCTATTAACCAACTCATCCCAGAGCCCTGACTTCTTGAGCCTGATTCTCACTAGGATAACAACTTTGCGTGTGACTTACTAGCAAGGCCCCTCAGCACCTTCTGTCTTGGCTTGTAAATGAAGAATGTAAATGAAGAATTTGAAGGTCTCCAGGGGAAGGCCCTGGAAGCTCCAGAGAGCTATCATCTATAGATGCTTGGGCCTGAAGCTTTGATTTATTGAATGCTTCCTCTGAGCTGGTCTCCCAGTTGATGGCTTTCCATCAAAAATTAACATTTAAAAGTCTCTTCATTTACATAGACCATATGTCAATTTGCCCCAGACTGGAGTAAAAAAGGATTACATAATGCCCATGGTACATACACAGGAGGGAGAGGTTAGTCATCATGCTGGTGATTCTTTTTCCAAAAGAACTCAATAAAGGATCCCTTTAAATACCAAGATTCCCTTGTGAATTCATAGTATGATTCAGTTTACACATATCTTTCAGGAACACATCTGTCATGTGGAAGTCAAGATGCATTGGAATAATCCACTTGCCATCCTGAAAACTGTCATTTCTCTTTCTTTTATGTCTCTTTATCTTTTCTCTTTCTTTACCTCCTGATGGCTCTTCTGTCACAGAGAAGTAGAAAGGCAAGGTAAAATCTGAGGATGCACAGTGTCCATTCCTGAGAAAGTCTCCAGTGAGGAAAATGGAGGGCCATGCTCACAGTGGGGACTCTCTACTCCATATTTGTTGCCTTTACTTTAAGTCATGGCTAGTTGTACTTCACCACCCGGGGCCACATCTTTTTATGTGTGTATATTTTGCACAGAAATAAAGAAAGCTAAACTTATTGTGAACCTGTTACATGACAAACATTAAGCTGGGCTATTTGGATATTTTATTTAATCCTTCAAACAGTTCTGTGAAATAGTTATTGTCCCATTGTCTACTTTTAGGAAACTGAAGCTAAAAGAAGCAAGATGATTTTACTCAGTCATTTATTAAGTTTAACAAGAACCTGTGTTCTTCTTGGTAGTTCCATTTTGGAGAGATTTTAATTATTTAACTCAAGTTTATATTTTATTTAGCTTCTACTGTATGGCAAGTAGTGTGTTGTTCACTGGGACTGCAATAAGAAGCAAAAACAGGAGTGGGGGCAGATGGGGTGGCACATTAAGTAATCGCACAAACCAAGGTGCAGTTGCAGTGGTGAGGGGAGATTCAGTGAAGAGGCACCTGGCACTAGGGGAAGGAGATTTGAGAGGAGGATTAGCCCAGTTAGGAATGTAAGGACATGCCCCCTTCAACACGGAGTTGAGTGAGTTGGAGTTAATTTTGTTAGAGATGGTTTCTTGCGGAAGGAATAGAATGTGCAAAGGCCCAGGGCAGGAAGGCATACAGCAGACCAATATAGCTAGAGGGGGAACATGAAGATTACCCAGAGTCTGGTAAGGCACATTTCGGAAATTCATTTTTATTAAGCCTGTGGAAGACACGAGGAGATGTGGGGGAGGAGGGAATGATGACATGGACGATTTTTTGTTTGTTTGTTTAAAGATCATTCAGGCTGCAGTGTGGGAGAATGACTATGAGGGCACCTGAGTGCACTTGGGGATGCCTTCGGGATGCAGTGCTGGAGCTCAGTTGAGAAATGGTGGTGGCCTAGGTAGAGTGATGGGTGGGGATAGGGAAAGTGCACAGACCTGAGCACTTGGGAGATAAAATCAGTAAGATTCGGTGGTCACCTAGGTACCAGAGAAGACGAAAAGAGACCTATCTGGGGTGACACCAGTGTTGTAGCTTGCCTAATTGAATGGCTGTTGGGTCATATGCTGAAATAGCAAGTGTAGAAACAGGACCCAGGTGGGGAGTACTCATGAGCCCGTCATGAGCCTCTTTGGACCTGGCCGGTTTGAATTACTGTTAAAAAGCATGCAGGGCCTACACAGGAATGCCTTTGACAGAGCCTTGAAGAGCTTTGGTATTTGGTGGCTTGAGCCTGGATGAAAGAAACACCAGGATCAACCAGAAAGTTAACAGGAAAACAAGACTCTTAAAATATGAGAAGCCCCAGGAAGACTGTTTCAAGAAAGAGAGAATTGTTCAAAGACCCAAATGCTTGCTGGTAAGTCGAGTACAAAGACCCTAAAGGATTTAATAAAAGATAATTGGTGGCATTAATGGAAAGTCTTGCTGTCAGGGATGAGACCAGAGCTTAGATTTTAGTACGCTGAGGACTGAGTGGGTAGAGTAATGGAGACAGTAAACATGGACCATTCTTGTGGGACACTTGGCTGTTTAGAGGAGAGAAGAACAGAAGTATGACTGAAGGAATGAGTAATGGGGCCAGTCGTTGTTGCTGCTGTATGTGCATGTGTGCAGGTGTGTATATAAAGAGAAAGAAAGACCTTACCTTCTAGACACTAACAATTTAATGGAGAAGCCAGAGACAGAAACAATCATATAGTATAGGATAAATGAGAACGTGTCAAGACAGACTCTAGCTCTGTCTTAAATGTATGGAGCCAGGACATAAGAGACAGGGCACACAATCTTTGGAAACTGGTTTAAAATGGGATTCTTTTCAGTTTTGACTGGGGCCCCAAAGCAGTGGGTGCCAATTATACCCACACTGTAAGGCAAGGGGCTGGACCAGTGTTAGTACTTGTAGAAGATCTGGCTACACAATTGTAAAAGTGGTTTTACGATCTCACCAGTTTCTCACTTCTAGCCTTTGAAGGTTAAGGGCTGTTGGCGAAATGAGAGGTGGAAATTAGAGCGAGGTATTGAGCCTTCTTTTACAGATGGCTTATGATGGTCTGTGAGTTGTGCCCCTCCCCGGGGGGAGGTAGAAAGTAGAGTAGAAAGTACTCTCTCACCTCAAGATCAGGTGGAGAATCTGCAAGTTGGCCACATGCAAAGCTTGATGGTCCCAGAGGACCAAACACAAGTGCACAGGTGCTGGGCTGGCAGAAGGCCTTGTGGCAACAGAGAATGGGGCTGCATTTGGTGACTAACTGAACTCCTACCAATGGCAGTACAAAAGTCTGTGTTTCCTGAGGGTGAGATATGAGCCATGCTTAAAGCTTAGGCCTTGGGTGTTTATAGATCTTGTTCAAGGGAATGGCCAAATGCTTCAATATGGCAGAACAGTTAGAGTCCAAATGCATCTACTGGAGTTAGGATGATTGATGATCTTAAGAGTGATTAGTAGGGGTGGAAGGTTGATGGCAGAAGGATCAAATATGAGTTGGCATTGAGGAAATATAAACAGCGAATGAAGACCACTCTTTATTGAAGTTTTGGGCAAAGGAGAGAGCTACAGGACATCAGTCATAGGAAGGGTTTTGATTTGGTTTGGCTTGGTTTAGTTTGGTTTCAAGAATGCTAACCTCAGAGTATAGCCCAGATAAAGCTGGGCTTTCTTGCTTCCAGTTTATGCTCTGCTTCTATATTATGAATCATTCAGATAAATAGTCCTCCAAACAGTTACAAATATTACTGGAAAGCAAATGAATCTTTACTTTTGAAAACCAGAAACGGTCTCTTCTCTCTTTATAACATACAACAAAATATCTTAAAATACTTTTCCCCCATATTTATCTCTCTTTTTCTTAAAAGATTCCATTAATTTATTTGAGAGACAGTGAGTGAGGGAGAGCATGAGTGGGGGAAGGGGCAGAGGGAGAGAGAGAAGCAGGTTCCCCACTGAGCAGGGAGCCCAACGTGGGGCTGGATCCCAGGAACCTGGGATCATGACCTGAGCCGAAGGCAGCCGTTTAGCCGACTGAGCCACCCAGGCGCCCCATTCCCCTTATTTCTCTTAATGTCTTGTATGCCCAGAATCATTTCTCCACCCCACAGAGCTTTCTTCTCCTTCTCAACCACCCCAAAACTCTTTTGAACCCTGTCAGAATAAGTTCTTGATTCTCCTCCATTTTCTTCAATACACCTTTAGGATCTATTTCGTTCCTCTACAAGGGGAACTCTGCTTTTTCCACCACAAATTTAGTTAATTCTGACTTCTCCATCCCTCCAACCCTCCTTTGGCCCATTATTACTCAACAGAATGATGGATCCTTTCAGGGTAATTATCTAAAGAACAAAAGCTTCTAACTCTTAGAGGGGTGGAAAAGAATACCTTGAAAATTCATGTTTCAATATTTTAGCTTTGCTTTCATATAATTATTCTTAAATGTTGCTGGAAAAGAGCCAGATGAAATGGAGCTGGCAGGTTGGTAGAGCGGATCCTTAGGAAGAAAGAGGGGTGAGACCAGAACACAGGTGAAGGGAGGAACAGAGGGAGGATCCTTCCTTCATTGCAGCAGGGGTGGGGGCTGGAGGGAAGGAGAGGGATAAAGAGAATATCCTTGCAGGTAAAAGTTGAAGTAAAGAAGTCTGGATGTTAAGGGAATTTCTTCCATACGGCTGATTCACTTATCCAGCTAATAAAAGACAGTATTTAAACCAAAATAGTGGAGACAAGATTTTACCCCCAAATAGTCATTCATTCATTCATTTGTTCATTAATTCCACAAACTTTCATTGAGTACCTAGACTATTCCAGGCCATATCTTGGCAACTGGAGGCATAAGAGTAAACAAGAGAGAGAAAAATCACTGTTCTCATGGAGCATATATTCTAGTAAATGTGGGGTTGGAGGAGACCATATACCCCAAAACAAACTCAGTTTCAATATTGGTAAGTATTTTAAGGACCATGATACAAGGTAATGGGGAAAAGAAATTAAGACTGGACTGAGAGCAGTTACTTGAGCAATAGTGTCAGAGAATATCCTCCTGAGATAATATGTGAGCTCAGATCAGAAGTAAAAGAATATTCACAAGCTGTGCTCCTAAGATGTAGAGATAGTTGTCAGTGAAGTTGACAACTGAACCGAGAGGGACACACTTTTGGGAATCTGAAATAATTTTTATAACATAGACTTGCAAAAAGTAACCAACAGACAACCAGAGTACCTTATCTGATTGATTTAAATGTCCTAAATTATGTATGCTGATTTCTCTTTGAGGCAAATAACTTTGAGTGTTGTTTATAAATTGCATAATCCCACCAAGCCAGACAAAAACAGGGTAAGATTATGCTGACAGATATTAGGGGAGAAGGTAAGGGGTGAAGATGTAAAGAATGTTAGTATTATGTTGAGATTGCCAAATGCTGACTCTGTACTTCCTATGTCTTATCCTAGGGTCATTTTTCTTTCTTATTTTTAATTTATCTTGCTCTTTTGTATGCATCTTTGCTATTCCCTTTAAATTCTTTAGGGTAAAGAATTGTGTCGATAAATTAATAAATAGCATACTCTAGAAACTCAACTACTTTTCTCTTCTGCTTCTTTACTTTGCTGATCTCCAAATACTGATATTGAGGTCTGCATCTATCTTGCTGAATTAAAAATAAAGAACCCTGGATTTCTAAAAGGTTGGCTCTTTTTTTACCTTGACTCCCCCAGAAGCTTAGTATGAAATTTGAAGGGTGAAGAAAGGTGTTGTCAGTAGAGATGATTCTAGAATTATAGGACTTCTTTGTAGACTATATGATATTTTAATCAAGAGTACTCCCAACATCAGAATTCCCTTAAAATAGACAGTGGGCATTAAAAAATCAGATTATGAAAGGAAGAAGGAGTGGAAGATAGAAAAAATTACAAAATCCTCTCAGAGATAGAAAGTTGCTTTGTTAATGACGGTGGAAGCTTCAGCCAGAACCACTTGCCACAGGTACGAAATTTCAGGTTTTGCCACTATCAAGTTAAAAAAATAATATCCTCTTAGTGCCTACTAAAATGGTACATAACTAATGATGTCTACTCCCGTTTTGCACACATGAGGTTAGACTTTTGACTTATGTCTGCAGTTTCTATCAGCATTGTATCCAGTCATATGGGCAGAATTTATTGAGATGAAAGCCATCCTCATCCTAATTGAAGTATGACATTTTAATGAGGTCTCCTACAAGACTGCCACCCCCTCTAAGCTCCAGCAAGGCAAAACAAAACCATGGATGTGGAGGATAAAAATATCAATGACAAAATGTACTAATGCCACTAATATTCTGGACACTGGCTGTAGGAAGGAAGCATCTGGAAGGAAAACCTACTAGTTAGGCTCTGCTCTTTGCTATCTATCACTTTAACCATTCAGTGACCACATTTTTCTAATGAGATGGGAGGTGCTGGCAAAGACTCCAAGGTCCTCAACGGGAAGGTGTTTATATTGGAAGTGGCATTGTTGTCATCCTGTGTGTAGATTTACAAGTCTCTTCTAAGTGAAGATTCCCCATTCTGGGAGGCAGAAGCACCTGCTTGCTAAGCCTCTATAGGTTATGCCTGACGAGCATTTGAACAGTATGCAATCTCCTAGTTCTTGACCACACTTGGAAGGAGAATTGAAGAGGGTGTCTGAACTCAAGAGCAGTAGGAACCAGCATCATGGCAACTTCTGTCTTGGCCCAGAGCTTAATGTGAGTTGTCTTGAGCAAATCCGCTTTCTTCATGTGCCTATCCTTGAAGATTTCTTTGAAATGGCATTTAAAGTTGGCGTTCTGAAGCACACAGGTAGATGTTCTCTATAAATCCTCTGAAAGCCACCCTTCCTTCATCCTTATACTGTCATCCTCCCTTTGTGCCTGGACGTAAGTCATGAGAAACCACCTCCAGCTTTCGGTGGCCCTATAAGCCATGACACTGCTTGCAGATGAAGAAGTAAAATGTATGATTTCTAAGAGTTTAGGACTGATTTGTCCTTTTCATCTATTCTAACATGATTTAATGTTCCAGAACTTGTAAAGGGAACAAATTTCTTTTTTCTTTTTTTGTTGTAAAATTTGTGAATAATTTATCAAGTGACTGAAGGAGCTGCAGCTTTAAATTATTAAAATGCATTTTGGTTTTGAAAGAAGACATTAGAGATGTTTGCCTTGGCCCATTGTTATGCCTTTGTGCAGTAGCAAGAAACTCCTACAAATTCAGGGAGTGGTAAGGTGATTTTCAGTGATTTATGGCGTGACTGAGAAGGAGCCAAAAAAAAAAAAGGGGGGGGGCACCAAACAAACAAATGAATGAAACAGACAACTTTCATTTATTTAAGACAGAGCCTTTTTCCAAAGCAAATAACCTTTTGTCGCATCTCCAGAGAAATGACATTTCCTTTCCCTTCCCCTGTTTTGCAAGGACAGCAGATGGGTGGGGGAATAAACTGAAATAAATGAAAAGAAAGGCATTTGAAAATCCTTCCCATTCCTTCTCAGTGTCCATCCTTCACTGAGCAAGTGGAAGGCATGGCTGTGCTTCCTTCTATTTGTCACACGTCAGAGACGGTGCATAGCCTCTGATCTCCGGAGAATATTATCCATCCCATTTAGTCTGACCTAAATAATAAATTCATACTGGGCCAGGAAAATAAAGAGAAACCTGGAATATTTCCCATCTGGCCTGAAGGGCCCTGGTCTGGCCCAGCTGTCTTGGCCTTATGGGTGTGGCCTTTACAGCGATGTCGGTTGACAGATACCCAGACGGCTGTGCCTGTACTTGGACTCATCAGCTCCTACACTTTGCTTTTCCTTGTTTCTTCCCTCTTTTCTTTATCCACTCGTCCATTTTTGCCAGTCATTTCTTTCAGTGGTTCCATGCAAGGGCTACATTTTCCTCTAAACTTCCCCCGAGTCTCACTCTTACAAAGGATGAGGACTTTCTTCCATCTTGGCCTTAGAAACAACAAGACATAGCCTCTGGCCTGGCCTTGACCTTCCATATGCTAAATATAAATCCCTAAGAGAAATTGTTTGTGGGGTTGGAAATACATCATAGATGACACAACTTAGGCAGAGTAAGTACAAAGCTAAAGCATAGCAGAAAATGTGGCAGAGGTGCTGAAGTGTGGGCAGAGGCCTTTAAAAGAGCAATCCCTCATGTTTTTGACACTCTTTCTGAGATAGAAAGCATTTCTTATCACACCAACGCTACCCGTTTCTCTCACGTTCCAATCCTTTGCTCTGAAAGAAGTGAGGACTTTGCTCTGAAAAGAAGAAGTAAAATGTACTTCCCCCACTTTCCCTTTTGGATAGTCCCAGCATGGGGGCCATCATCCCCACAAGTTTAGAAACATTGCAGTACTTTTTTTTTCATCTTACCTGGCTGTGAGGTGGCAGAGTTGAGTCATGCTCAGGTTGTGTGATGGACTATGAAGTTTTTTTCTATGTGGTTAAGCCTCGCCTTTGGGATGAATTCAACAAAGACTGGGAAGCTGGAGGTGAGTTCTGTCCATTCTATCTTTTGTTTCTTCTGCTTGGAATAAGGAATTGGAAGAGAAAATATATAGTTTGGGTCTTAGAACAAAATAACTTTCTAATTGGTTGGGGGGAAGGGATTGGACCGAATTTAGTTCTACCCCTTCCTTTTAA
This sequence comes from Callorhinus ursinus, assembly GCF_003265705.2. Lineage (NCBI taxonomy): Eukaryota > Metazoa > Chordata > Mammalia > Carnivora > Otariidae > Callorhinus > Callorhinus ursinus. The sequence continues at coordinate 28,402,605 of NW_027397081.1, read as the reverse complement.
TGATGAAACTGGGGTTCTGAGAGTTTCAGTGACATGAATTCATGTCTACCCACCAAGGAGCTGGCGTTCTTTCCATTATATTACACTGTCTCTGTTCTTAGCTCTAAGCAGGGTATGACAACATTCCGGGATGTATACATGGGAAATCAGGAAACAGTCTCTCAAGAGAGAGCTAATTTGTGATGGCAGGAAGGGTTTTACAGGACAGAGGCAAAGGGACATGATTTAAGGCAATTGTTACAGATTGTATTTCTAGAGACGCTGCCATGACATCTCCCATCTGTGTGCTCTTCTACCAGCTAACTTGGCTACTACTTCCCAGCAAAATAAAGGGAGTCTACTTTCCCTTTTTGTGAGCATGATCTGGCTTTATGACTTGCTCATAATCAGTAGAACATACTGGAAGTGATGCTGCATCGTTCTGAGGCTAGGCCAGAAAAGGCTATCAGCTTCTGCCCAGTTGGCTTGAGATGGTCGCCCAGAGAAGCTACTACCCTGGAAGAAGTTTCAGTACTCAGAGCCTCTGCTGGGGCAGCTCCCAGATGAGCCACTCCTTCCAGCCACCCAGCAAGTGAATGAAGAAGCTTTGTTGGATATTAGAAGCCCATTGTTGTGGTTGCCCCAGTCATCTGACACTCCTCAGACGTTATATAGCACGGAAAGCCGTCCCTGTCTGGTCCACATTCCTGTCCAGAGTCGGTGCCCATAATAGCATGGTTGTTTAAGTTTACTAACTTTGAGGTGGCTTGTTACACAGCAATAGAAAACTTGACAATAATAAATATTTATGAGAAAAACATTAAAAATAAATACTTATAAGCAAAAATAATTTTTTAAAAGTTCCATCAATAGGAGCACCTGAGTGGCTTAGTCAGTTAAGTGTCCGCCTTCAGCTCAGGTCATGATCTGGAATGAAGTGGGGAGTCCGCTTCTCCTCTCCTTCTGCCCCTCCTGATCCCTGCTTATGTTGGCACTCTCACTCTCTCTGTCTCAAATAAATAAGTAAAATCTATTTTTAAAAGTTCCATCAATATAGGGCTGACTCGTTATGTAAAGCATAAAGTTAAGAAGCAACATGTGTACTATGACATTGTATATAGAAGGAAAAGAAAAGTGTGTGTGTGCGCATGCGCGTGTGCCTGCCTCTGCGTGGGGCTTATATATGCACAAGAAAATTCTGGAAAGATACACAAGAAACTCTTAAGTTTTACTTCTGGATAGTGGGAATGAGGAGTTGGTGTCAGGGAAGTGTTAAGTGACAAGATAAATTTTCTTTTCATGTTACCCCCTTCCCTGCTGTTTGATATTCCACCATGAGTTTGTATTCTGAGATTAACACATCCCCAAATTTTAAGACAATGAAAATTCTGCATACTACCACCAGAGAAAATATTTTCTCTATTGCAGGTGCCAACTGAAATGGTCTATGTCAACTAGAGCACAAAGCCAGATTTTTAAAAAAAAAATTTTTTTAAATTTATTTATTTGACAGAGAGATAGAGAGCACAAGTAGGCAGAGTGGCAGGCAGAGGGCAAGGGAGAAGCGGGCTCTCTGCTGAGCAGGGAGCCCGATGCGGGGCTCGATCCCAGGACCCTGGGATCATGACCTGAGCCGAAGGCAGCCGTTTAGCTGACTGAGCCACCCAGGCGCCCCACCAGATTTTTTTTTAATATTTGAGAAGGCTCTTTTACCCCTAACACGAGCTTCATTTTCTGTACAGCTCAGTCCTAGGTGTCATGCACAAAATAATATAAAATGTGATGTCATGTGAAACAGATGATATTATTAGAGAATTAATTACATTTTCTTTCTGCACCTCCTGACCCCCAAACCAGAGCAATATAAACAGCATGTTTAACCACGGGCAGAAATTAACTCAGTCACCCAAAGAGAATGGTAATTAGCAAGATGTGGTTTTAGATTATTGGACACGCCAGCTCTTTTCAAGTAGGTATCCACATTGTGTTTTGCAGTCATTGAAATGCAGACCTTACCAGTTCCCTACATTTTAGACATCTCTTTAAAGTGCCATCCGTGATAGTGCTCTGCAGATAATGTCACAGTCCATTTAGAAAGTGATCTTATACCATGGCTCATATGGAGGTCCACGGCATTTGGTGGTGGGGTGCATTTGTGGCTCATTGATAAGCTGATTTATATGGTGGGAAGAGGAGGTAGAGGAGAAGGGGGTAGTGTATGGCCCTGGGAGTTGTTGTCTACCACCCATGATGAACGTCCTAGCTAAGGTTGCATAGTTTGGACTAAGATCGGGCTCCTGTGTCCTTTTGCCAATATTTGGGTGGGTACAGAGTTCTCTAACTGAGGCTTTCTCCTTTAAACAGTCTCCTTCCTGTTAGAAACCACCGTTTCTTAAGTGATGTGTCACTGATCTGAGCAACCATTTCCTATTTCAGCAAAATAGCACCTTTGGGCGTATTCACTATATGTTTTAATAGAAACAACTTTGTCATTTTTTGAATTCTTCTGTGTGTGTGTGAAATATAGTAGATTTTTTGTTGTAGCCACTATTGAAATCTTATATAAAAATAGGAGGAGTGCTCTGAATTTGTATGTAGCTGTCAACAGTTTTCATCTCAACAAATCAAAACCCTATGCAATTTTGTAACTTGTGATATCCTCTCTTTAAACCAAACCAAACAGCAGACAACTAAACAGCACACCAAGATATATCTTCACAGAATTCCCACTTTACATGTCTCCCATATATTATATTTCTTGTCCAAAATCTGGTCAAATAAAGAAACCCCAGGCAATATTTCTCAGCCCCCGTATTTGTCTCTTTGTATTATTTGCCTTGTTTATTTGCCAAGTTCCAAGGCAACCAACCAGCTACTAACAGCCATAGACAACTACCTCACTTTTTTGGCTTCTCGAAGCCATTCAGCATTTTTTGATTACTCATTCCTAACCATCTGCTTACCCTGGTGTGAGAGGCACCTCACCATCCCCTCCCCTTTATAAGAAGCCCCTGCCCTATCTTGTTAGTGAGGCTCGTTCCTTCCCCCGTCCTCACAAGGTAGGCACCCATAAAGCATGGTAATTAGGCTTCTAATATATATTTTCTCTCATCTGGTGATTTCATTCATGTCCTAGTGTGTTAATTTTCCCATATGGACAGCCTCAGCTTTAATGTCTTTTTGGAACTTTGGTTCTGTGATAATTTTAAGATTCCTTCCAGCCCTATAAATCTATGATCCTATTATATCTAACTGCTCACTAGATATTTCCTCTTGGATGTTCCACTATCATCTCTAACTCACCATGTCCAAGTCTAAACACATCATGTTTCCCTTCAGAACATGGGAGGCGTGTTGAAAAAACTGAGAGAGACTTTGTAGTTTAGCAGATCTAGGATTCAGTTTTGGCTTTCCAATTTACTTGGGCAATTTGTACAAACTTCTCCTTGATTTGCAATTTCTTCATCTGGAAGAATAATTTTTCTTAAATATCCTAGGAGTTTTATAAGGATTAAATGAGCTAAAGGATGTAAAATTGATAGGTAAATACTAGAGATACATGTCAGCACATAATAAATGTTAATTCTCTTCCCCTTGTGTTTCCTCATCTTCCTGATCTCCCTGTCCTTACTCTGTTAGTGACGCAGACCCAAAACGTTAGCAATGTTCTTGGGTATCACCCCAACTTAAATCAAATCAAGTTTTATACGTCCCTTTTCAAAATGCCATGTATACCTGTCCTTTATATTTATTCCCCTTGAAATCAGCCTAGCTGAGAGCTTCACGCCTGGGATATTACAACAGCTGCCTACAGCCTTCTACAACAGCCTTCTGGTTTACTGGGCTGACGAATCTGCACTCCCTTCCAGTATCTTCCTAATTTACCTGTCTGTGCTTTCCACAAAGGACGACAAAATATGTTCGCCATGCACAATATGCCTGACCTAGAAGTTATTTAGATTGTTCCCTCCCCTTTAAAAACAAACAAACAAACAAAATCCCTAAACAAACAGATTTAAATGGCCTCCATCCCTTATGAGAAATTGTTCTTTGGCACCCTGTTCTGTATTTTACTGCTGCCTTCCCATGGCTTTAGTGAAAGCAGTATATTAATTTTTTTGCATAAGGCACATGCAACCCTCTTGTGCAGGCTCTTCCTTCTGGGGGTGCCTTGTCCTCAAATCTGGCCACTTTGGCCTTAACAGGAAAGCCTCCCCTCCTCTGTGAGCTCTTTCCCAGGGATCACTGCTGAAGCTCCTTTCTCTTTATTCCCATTAATGTGTTCTATATTTTTGGATCCGTTCATTGGACATTTAAACTCATGGATGTGAATGCTTTTATTTGCATAATTCCCACTACCTTGAAAGTCTTCTCACCATTTATGGAGTTAGGGAATTCCTTACTCTTTTAGTTTGAGCAAGGTGAAACAATCTCTCCTTTGGGAAACCTTTAATGGCCAATTCACCCTGCTTTTTTCACTCCAGAAGCCGATCTAGGCATTTGGTTTCTGGGCATTCGTTACATTCTTCAGATGCCTCTCTTATAGAACTGACTATGCTGTGGTCACTTTCTCTTTCAGTTTTCTTCATGGCACTGTGGGTCTATATTTCTTGTTCGTCTTCACACCCTCAACCCCAGTGGACTTCCAAGTACATAGGAAGTGCTTCATAAGTATATGTTAGATGAGGTAAGGGGGTGGGGTTGGGGGGCTTAGTGAGGTATGATGGGCAAGGGCATGGGATGAATGTCAAGATTCCTGAATGATCTAGAAATACCAAGTGTCTCTCCAGAGGGATATGAAAGCCACTGGAAAAAAGAGCATAGGATGAAAGTGTAAGACTGGAAAGCAAAGAAACTCCCCTGGCCATTTGCTGCTTTCTTTCAAGGTTCCTGTTCCTGTCTAGGCCTTCTTCCTGTCTGCCAACCCATTCACTTCCATCCTGAAAGGGATCTGTTATGTTACTAAAAGCGTGATGCACTGGATTTGGTTTTGTACTATTTTTGTTTTGTTTAAAAGTGATTTGCCTTTTATTTGCTTATAAAAATATTTACATGGTTAATTTTTTATTTGCTATTTTATCAATTTGGCATTTTAAATTTACTTGTTAGGTTAGGAAATGCACAACAATCTATTTCTGGGTATAATTGGTCATTCCTATTTTTACTCTCTCCCTCCCTCCATAGGGGGGACTATCTCTGTTGAAATGTCCCCAGCCTGAACAGCAAATGACTTCTGGCTCCAAAGGGAATCAGCCAGAAGGAGGAAGAAGTTGGGTTAAGTCTCCTTAGCCCCTAACCACAGGGCTAGAATGCAATGACAGTAAAATGTACTAATTTATCTTATTTTACATAATTAGAGTTAGGGGCTATTGAACACAGAATGCAAATGTATGCTAAATATGCAAATCAGCCACATTTCCCAGATTCAGAGAAGGGGAAATGTGGTAGCCTTATGTTAGATGGTTCCCTCTTATCTGTGAACACAACTTTTTAGCACTACAAATGCAAGCAACTGCACCGTCACAGTCAGGGCTGCTAATTTGGAAATCCAGTTTAGGCTGATTTGAAAAGACAACAACGTTTTTGCCATCGCTGGTGTATCCTTTATGATAGAGCGGATTGTGCCATTTCTTCTTTTCTGAAGATAGAATTTTTGTTTTTTTCATGTTGGGATCTTGCCAGGGATCTTTAGTACAAGGTCTGGGTCTAACAAAAAATGCAGTTGAAATTTACTGGGAATTCCCTCAACCTGGCTGGTTTACACAGAGATGAGCCCTTCCCAGACTCCTGCCCAGATGCAGGGACTGTGGCCAGCAGACCAGCCTCCGGTTGTCACCTTCATCAGAGTCTCTCGGCTACATTGAAGCTGCTTCCGTGTGGCTCCGCATCCCTCTTCCCAGGGCAGCTCATATCTAGTGACCATGCCAGGTGGAATATAAATCTCAGGCCACTGTGGCTCATGGTGAGACCTATGTGATGGGCATTACCGCTTTGGAGCTCCCACGAGGTTGGCCAAAGGTGTGCTCAGTCTGCATCTCTGGTTGACTTCTTTCTTTCTTAGCCTGCTTCCTTCCTCCTTTCCCAGCTGTGGATTCCTAAAAAAAACAAAAACAAAAACAAACCAAAAAATCATCTTGAACCTCAGATTTCAGGTATCTGCTTTCAGAAACCAGAACTGTCATGCAGACCTTTATTCCCTTACCTATTTACCCCTATTTTAGAAAACTTTTTTCAAGAGCTACAGATCTCCTCCTCTCCCAGATGCCCTTGTAAGTGGATCAGGTAAATTAGTTTCCAGTATTCACTCTAACTAAGGTTTAAATGATGGAATTTCAGGCAGTCATAACCCCGAGTGGTGAGGACAGCTTATTTGACCCCTTTCAAATCATGTCATGCGGATGACCACACGGTGGTAAGGTCAGACTTATAAAGCAACTATTTTTAGCTTTGTATGCCACCCCAATATTTCTCGGGCCAAAATTGGCACGAGGCTGGGAATGGATAGTGGGGGCGGGGGATGTTGTCTGCAGGTTAAAGTAATGCCAAACTTTATTTCAAAGGTAGGGGAGAAAATATGGAGATCCTGAATGGGTGTCAGTGTTAAATTACTATCTGGACTCTGTCAAGGAAATTATGTGCAATTACTTGCAATTGGTATGCAACATTATTATAAGGAGTAGAATAATATGACCATTCTACTAGTAATTTGGTTAGTAATTTGTAGTAATCTCTAGTAATTACTGTAAATGCTAACCAGTTCATTTCCCGAATCACATTTCCTTTTTGGGTGTTCACTTTATTTCGTACATTTTAATTGACTTTTTGGTAAAATGTGCTAAACAATGTTTTGCATTGCACAGCCTTACCTAGGGCTGAGAGTCAGAAATGGCAAGTCAGTATGCTGTGTTCTATACTGAGCATCTGTATAGTGGCTGATTAATTCAAATTAATCCCTCTGTGTCTTGGTTATGGTTATAATCAACTAAGGCTTTTTTTTTGTTTTGTTTTGAACATTGAGTATCTTTTTGATATTATAATGGGGGAAATAAGGTACCAAGTTAATCAAAAGATAAGGTTCACTGGGTTTGCAATTGGAAGAGAGATAGGCATGGACACACTTAGATTTGTAAGAGTTTAACAATAGGTGATAGACATTCAAAAGAGAGTCTGTGTGTGGTCTGTCTGTGTGTATGTGCAAACACAGGTTTTGATTATTTAATTTCATGTTCTTAGTGACTTTACAAATTGATTAGAGAAAGCTCAAGGACCTGAAAGAGAGAATTTAAGAAAAAATAAAAAGATGAAGGGATATTAACAAGATGATGTGTGCTAGCATTTGGAAGTAAGGTAAAGTAGAAGTATTTAATGTCTATCTGGAAATGAGCTCAATTATAACTCTGCAGGTTAGGGATTTGGATTCATTCTGGAGAGAAGAAAACATGTAATTGGCACATCTCTGAAATCTTACTTTATCTTTTAGTGAAATAGGACTCAGACTATCCCAAATGCCAGAGTTACCATAAAGAAGGTATGATGGAATAATGTGTGTTTTTGTTGGTTTGCTGCTTGTTTTCCCAACATGATCCATGCATGAAATAGACTCTTAGAATAGATCCCACTATTATCACAAATACAAATAGAAGAAAAATCTATTTACTGACCCTGGATTGGCCTTACAGCTAATTCATTATGCTGTTCCTGAGCACAGCTGTTACCTGGGAGTTACTTTCTAGTTCCTCCATACAAGGGTTTTAATAGATGCTCAGTGCAACTTCACACTGAAGTTTGTTATTCTCACCCGTCATATTTTTATCACAGAAATGTCACTCTGAAGGCAGAAGCTCACTTTTCCAGTATCTTTCCCACTTTAATTCTTGCAAAATGTAATTTGGTTCATGGGCATCTACTAATAACTTGCAGAATCTGACTTCTATTTTAAACCTTCCTTTCTAATAACACTCAGTTGTTTTTGAAATCTGCAGAAGCTTTTGTGCTTCTTTGCCTATCCTTAGTTTGTTGATTTCTGAAAAGCTAAGAGGTAGAGAAGGTCAGAGTGGCCTTCAGTTCATTCACCCTCTGCCTTATCAGTCATGAGGTTATTCTAGGATTTTGCAATATTGGCTATATTTTTACTACTAATATTTCATATATCTTTTTCATCTAGTGCCTAGTACAAGGTCTGACATACAGTGGAAGCTCTGAAATCTCTGTAGAACAGTAATAAAAACAGAATTAGCAATTTCCATTTTGCTTTGTTTTAGATTTTGGATTCCAATAAGGAGAATGGCTCACTTATCCTAACTGCATTTATGTGAAGTTCCTACCCCTGAGCCATGTGAAGTGACATGTGTTGAACAAATGTTATTCTGATATCTCTTGTCACCCACATTAAGCAATGACTTCAGCCTGGTGCATGGGCTACTCATTCACCTCTGAGATGTTAATGAGTTTCCACTTTAACCAGAGTATGCAAAATGGAATGTGAAGCACTTAATGCTCAGATCCTTGAATTTTACTCATATAGTACTCTATGCTATACTCATCATAGTATCTGTAGAGAATACTTGAACCTTTCAGATCTGGAGTTATGGCCAATACTTCCTATGCCAGCTGTCACCAGCCAGCCAATAAAAACATTCTACTGAGAGGGTGGGTAAATTAGTATCATTATTTATATTTGTCAGAGGGGAGAAAAAAGAATAAAATAAAATGCACACAATTAGAGATAGAAGCTTCTAGGTAATATTCCTATCACCACATGTCTATGCTTGATGCAATTCACAATAGTCTGGTCAATAGTATCTTGGAAGAAAAGGTGCTTTACATGACCCCAGATTTGAGACTGGGTGAAATCTGGGGTAGGGGACAGTATTGGCAAAGATGCTGATAAGAGCTGTCCTGATGTAGTGAAGGAAGCAGGCCACATCTCCATTCCAGCCAACTCCCCACAGGACTGGAGATTGTCAGCTGGGAGATCCCCAGGAGACTTTAAGAGCTTTTGGTCCTTGCTTTTAATATTTCACATATTATCTATTAAGACTTCTTAGAACAAGTGCATGAAGAAGACAACCATTGCCACCCCTTCCTACAAATAAGGAATTAAGAACTGAGAAGTCAGATGAACACTTAAGGTGACATAATTAATTTGTAGTCACGCCGGGACGAGACTCCAGTGTCCCTGGTGCTGGGTGCTGCTCTATGCTCAGTTCATTATTTGATACCATGCTTGAATTCTTGATTATCTGGAGGCCCCACATTTTTTTTTTCACCCTTATTCAAGGGAAGATTTCATTACCATTTGAGAAAACCACCTCTTCAGTGAAGGTGTTTTGTTAAACCAGTTTTTTTTCTTTTCTTTTCTTTTTTTTCTTCTCTTCTTTTCTCCCCACCCCCCACCACTGGACAGCTTTTTACCCGTCAGTGACTGCCATCAGAAATGCTGACCATGAACTTCAGAACTGAACAGTTCAAACCTTCTCTGCAGGTTGAAAAGACAGAGCTCACATTTTGCACATCTGTCTCTGCAGAATGTGGCTGCTACTCCTCACTGTGTGGGGCATATATCACTTTTAAAATGGTGCTGCTGCCTCTTGGCACACGGAGAAGTGGCTGGGGGGTTTCACCAGCTTTCTGTTGCAAGTGCTAGTCAGAGAATTCTGAAGCGAAGCCCCTGCTTCTTTTCTCCTACAAGGACAACCGCTGACAGTCATGCCTCCTGATCTAAGATCACTCCCTGGAGAAAACTAAGCATCTCTCTGGTTTACTTTCTTTAATAGTCTGTGGTTGCAGCCCCTCCCTAACTGTACATGTCTTGAAATGCAAAGACCACATCCTTTAGCCCCAAAGATCCAGATTGGTGTTACACACACACACACACTCCCTTCCTGAGCTGCTGTATTCGGATTCCTTAGAAAGCACCAGGCATAGTTACCTTTTCTTTTCATCTTCAATCCCCACCCTCCATTCTGGGCAGGGCAGGATAAAACTGGGGCAGGAGCTCATTCCTAGCCTTTCCAAATATCCTACCGTCGGCACATTTATATTAGATATTGATTTCTGTTTAATAGAATAAGCCAGGAAAAATCACACTCTTTGTTGGCGTTCAAAGGATAAACCATAAAAGCCATTAAGAAGTACTGTAAGCACAAGGATGATTAATGGGACTTAAGGTGCTGTCCACCGACTATTCCCAGATAATGTCTTTGAGAGATTCCATTGCTTCTGGCTGCAGTTCCGAACTATTTATTTGCAAGGTGAAATTCTGAGTGATGATGTTTCCCACGTAGCCCTGACTGATGGTGTTAAAGAGACGGAACTGGATGGCCCTGAACTCTGATCTTCAAAGGTTTGTGCCAAGGAGTAGCTAGGATTACTTCAGAGGTCATGCTTTGAAAGACCTTACGTCTGCCTCAAAATGCCCCTCCTTCTGTGAGCCCTGAGTCTCCTAGCCATGAGGATCTGCTGGGCTGAAGCTTTCTCCAGAAGAAGTGATTGTCAAGAATTATTGATTCCCAACTTGTGTGAAACCAGTGTGAATTTTTTCCTTCCTCACTTGGACTTTGTTTGGACTGAGGCAGTAGTAAACATCCTGAGAACAATGCCCTACCACGATGCCCAAATTCTACTTTTTTTTTCTATTTGACAGAATCTTACACAAAGTACTTCAAATGTTCCATCATTTCTCAAGTTTGCCTTTTATTTGCTAAAAAGATTCCATCTACGTTCATGAAAATTCCAACAGTTATTTATTGACATCTGGTCTGCAATAATGTTGTACATATATCAATATATTTTGTTGGTGCTTGAAGGCTTACCCAAATCCCTCCAGCAAAGCAATCAGAGGAGCCCAGGCTGTCTTTATAAAAGGTGAATCCCAACTACTCAGAAGAGTGTCTGCCATGGATGCTTCAATAAGTATTAGATGAGTGGAAAAATGGATGGATGGGTGAATGGATGGAAGCTACCATTTTTGGACTACCTATAATATTGTATAAATCATTGATTTCTATAACAAAGTACAGGTTTGATATCATTATTCCCAATGTGCCAAAGAGAAAATCAAGACTCAGCAGTGACTTTCCCAAGGTGATAGAGACAGAGTTTAAATACCATACTACATTTTTCAATCTAACACAGAGAAGAGGAGTTCAACAGTACTGGTAGCAGGCATACATTTTACTTTCTACTTTAAGTAAAGCAAGTAATTATACATTTTTGCAAAAAGGAAAGTTTCATGGATTCTAAAGTGCACATCCCCTTTTCTTTGGGAATATTCCAAATATAACACTTGGCACGCTTAAAAGCTTATGTAGATTATACATCAGACAATCTTAACTTTCCATTAGGATCTGAGACTGTTCCTTAAATATTTACTTCGGTTGGGATTTATCTGAAATCTTTTCTGGTAGTTGGAGAGGAGAGAGATGTTGGTTCTATTTCGACTAAGAAAGGCATTTTTAGTTGTGTTAAGCTTGAACCCATATTTCCCAAATTTGTTTTCACTTTGACTCACTGCTTGAGGAAGCATCTTAGATTTCTCACCTATTCCCGCTCTCCAGACCCGCCTAGTACCAGGTACCTCACCTGAAAACAGGTCGTTAAGGCAGTTTTCTTCTACTGACCCACCTTCGGGGCTTTATTCATAAGGTTTCCTTCGGTTCCACTGTTGCTTAACCAAGGCCCATCTATTGGTGGGTTTACCTGTCTATTCGGGGTCACGTAACAGCTTTGTTTCTTCCTTAGACTGAGAGGCAAGAATGGGGAGAGGCTATTTCCTAAGAACAATCCAAAAGTCTCTCTGGAGTATTCCCAAACAGCTTGTGTTTGAAATACATTTTTCCAGAGAAGATAGCTTGTCCTTTAGGGGGGGATAAAGGTTACTTCCGTACTCCTTTGGATTTCAATGATTATTTTCTCTCAACTGCTGCAGGTTTCTTGAGAGTAATCAACAATGCCATCCTGACATCCAGGATACAGATAGAATTTCTATCAACCTGGCCGGGCTCTGATAGTTTATCAATGAAAATAATAAGGATAATAATAATAATAATAATAAACATACCCACACTGATTATGATTGATAAAATGTCATGGGGAGAAAAGGAGGGTATATAATTGATTGTAGTCATTAAATATAGATAGGGACTCAAGAGGGGGCCTGTACCCTGAAAGGGCACATCCTTCTTTTCATGGAAAATAATAGGAAACCTGACCATGCGCTGGTGTGGAAAAGTGAGGGCCTGATCCGGAGACTAACAGGATAATTACTTATTTCTTTAGCAACCGATTTTCAAAAGAGCATAGGGGCAAGGGAGACAGGTAAATTTGTTATACCTGAGCAGTATTTTATTTTTAAAAACAAATATATAAAACTGAATTACTAATGCTTTGATTACATTTTAATCTCTCCTTTGACTTAGAAAGTTCTTCCTTGCTTTATTTACTTTTTTCTTTAATTTTTTATTGTTATGTTAATCACCATACATTACATCATTAGTTTTTGATGTAGTGTTCCATGATTCATTGTTTGTGTATAACACCCAGTGCTCCACAGAGAACGTGCCCTCTTTAATACCATCACCAGGCTAACACATCCCCCCACCCCCCTCCTCTCTAGAACCCTCAGTTTGTTTTTCAGCATCCATCGTCTCTCATGGTTCATCTCCCCCTCTGATTTCCCCCCTTCATTCTTCCCCCCCTGCTATCTTCTTCTTCTTTTTTTTTTCTTAACATATATTGCATTATTTGTTTCAGAGGTACAGATCTGTGATTCAACAGTCTTGCACAATTCACAGTGCTCACCATAGCACATACCCTCCCCAAGGTCTATGACCCAGCCACCCCATGCCTCCCACCCCACCCCCACTCGAGCAACCCTCAGTTTGTTTCCTGAGATGAAGAATTCCTTATATCAGTGAGGTCATATGATACATGTCTTTCTCTGATTGACTTATTTCACTCAGCATAACACCCTCCAGTTCTATCTGCGTCCTTGCAAATGGCAAGATCTCATTCCGTTTGATGGCTGCATAATATTCCATTGTATATATATACCCCTTCTTTATCCATTCATCTGTCGATGGACATCTTGGCTCTTTCCACAGTTTGGCTATTGTGGACATTGCTGCTATAAATATCGGGGTGCACGTACCCCTTCAGATCCCTACATTTGTATCTTTGGGGTAAATACCCAGTAGTGCAATTGCTGGGTCATAGGGTAGCTCTATTTTCAACTTTTTCAGGAATCTCCATACTGTTATCCAGAGTGGTTGCTCCAGCTTGCATTCCCACCAACAGTGTAGGAGGGTTCCCATTTCTCCACATCCCCACCAACATCTGTCATTTCCTGACTTGTTAATTTTAGCCATTCTGACGGGTGTGAGGTGGTATCTCATTGAGGTTTTGATTTGGATTTCCCTGATGCCGAGCGATGTTGAGCACTTTTTCATGTGTCTGTTGGCCATTTGGATGTCTTCTTTGGAAAAATGTCTGTTCATGTCTTCTGCCTACTTCTTGATTGGATTATTTGTTCTTTGGGTGTTGAGTTTGATAAGTTCTTTATAGATTTTGGATACTAGCCCTTTATCTGATATGTCATTTGCAAATATCTTCTCCCATTCTGTCGGTTGTCTTTCGGTTTTGTGGACTGTTTCTTTTGCTGTGCAAAAGCTTTTTATCTTGATGAAATCCCAAGAGTTCATTTTGCCCTTGCTTCCCTTGCCTTTGGCAATGTTTCTAGGAAGAAGTTGCTGCAGCTGAGGTCGAAGAGGTTGCTGCCTGTGTTCTCCTTTAGGATTTTGATGGACTCCTGTCTCACGTTTAGGTCTTTCAACCATTTGGAGTCTATTTTTGTGTGTGGTGTAAGGAAATGGTCCAGTTTCATTCTTCTGCATGTGGCTGTCCAATTTTCCCAACACCATTTGTTGAAGAGACTGTCTTTTT
>NW_027397081.1:28373280-28388675 GCF_003265705.2 Callorhinus ursinus | reverse complement strand
GGCTGTCCAATTTTCCCAACACCATTTGTTGAAGAGACTGTCTTTTTGCCATTGGACATTCTTTCCTGCTTTGTCAAAGATAAGTTGACCATAGAGTTGAGGGTCCATTTCTGGGCTCTTGATTCTGTTCCATTGATCTATGTGTCTGCTTTTGTGCCAGTACCATACTGTCTTGATGATGACAGCTTTGTAATAGAGCTGGAAGTCCGGAATTGTGATGCCGCCAGCTTTGCTTTTCTTTTTCAACTTTCCTTTGGCTATTTGGGGTCTCTTCTGGTTCCATACAAATTTTAGGATTATTTGCTGGTGGTGGGTATTTTTTTTGACACATAGGTGTATGCATATATTTTCCACATACTATGCAAAAATGTTTATATTATATGTCCTGTCAGTGTTCTGTCCTTCACCCCTGAGAACTCGGGGGTCTGCTTAACTTACCTGGGTCTGCTCTCAGTGCTCCCTCCTCTGGCAGCTCTGGGGCGGCCCTGCGTCTCCTTTGTGTGACAACAGGATGTACCTGGAAGGCAGAAACTAGTCTGAGATAAGCTTTTGTCTCACCAAGTGATTACCACCTCACTGGCCTCTCTAATTTTCCAGTTTTTCCAACACAAACCTGGATAGAGAGGAGAGACTTAACTGAGAATCCGGGGATGGTTTCATGAAAAAGAAACAGGAAAACAACAACACGGCGTTACATATTATTCCAGAATCCTTAGGAAAAAATATTTTAAACTTTCTGGGGGTGGAAGGGGAGGAGGCGTGTCCCCTTATGTTCCAGTTTCCAGTCTTACCTCAGAAGGAGCCTTTCCTTCAGGTGTTCATGCAGTGAATCGCTATACCATCCACTAGGAAAATTCCACTGCAAGCTCACAGATGCAGATGCTCTCTTCCCAGCAAAGGTTGCTTTAAGCCACATGACCTCCAGCAACATACCTTCCTTATCTGCCTCTTGTGCAGTGAAGGGGGAGCTGTGCCCACAGCCTGCCTGCCTGCTTGCACTGAGGGCAAATTTGAGATCAAGTTCCCACATGTGCACTCACAGATGCATGCACCTGTGCATGCATGCACATGAATAACCCACTTTCAAAATCAAATGATTCTCAAAGACAGAATGGCCTAAATCCACAGAAACCTGTTATTGCCAGCAGTGTCATCTAGCACCATCACCCTGGCCATAATGTATCAAGCCACAGCTGCTGCTTTCTCATCTCTCTCTCTTTTTGAGCCCACGGTCCTTGAGACAGTAAGAAACAATGGCCCTGTAGAGTATCTTTCCCAACAGAAATTCAACATGAAAGTTTTCCTTCCCCTAAGCAGAATCTCAGGGGGAATCTTAGGCTGGGCTTAACCCTTCACTCTGCTTATTCCCATTCGAAACACAATCAAAACGGGTAACGAAGTTCATTCTAATTATTTAAAAGGCATGTACATTGATATATAGAAAAATTAAGTCACTTACCTAAACCAAAAGGATGCCTCCAATAGTGATGCTGTTTGTGACCAAATCATCGGATCATTCATCTACTTTTCTTTTTATGGAATTCGATGCATTCCACGACCCTAAGCATATACAGCATGCTGTTATTTTTTTTTAATCATAACAGCAGTAAAAAAAAGAAATTTAGGAAACAAGCATGATCTCATTGGCTACAAATACCCTTAAAATAGCCTTTCCTCCACTATTTTTAATCCTTGGCCTCATTGCCTATTTGGGAGAAATTGAGAAGAACTAGCTAGCTGTTGGTGCCTCAGTTGCTCCATTTATGAAACTGAGAAAATAACACTTTACATCTTCCTTTTCCCACAGAAGTAGGGAGGCTTAATAAGTTAATGCAGGAAAAGCACTTTGTACTCCCAGAGTACATTTCACTAAAGAATATCAAAGTATTACCATGCCTATTATTAATAAATAGGATTGGCCTGAGCACGGAGCCCCAAGAGAACTCCATTGTTCCTTCTCTGCATGCAGATTGGGTGCCATTTCCTATGAGCCTCTTCACTTTGCCTGCCAACAACCTGCTCATTAACCTACATAATAACACTGTTTTGTACTTTTCCACTGCCTTTCATTCAGGGAACTCCAAATGCCCTCGTAGCACTGTTAAATCAAGGATCATTACACATAGGTAAGGTGTTACAAGTGCCATTAAACTTATCAGGTGGGCGGGTAGAGGGATCAGAGGAATGGAAAGGCAGGGGCAGGAAGTAGTGGTGACTTCCCGAGCCAGCCCTGCTAACTGGGTTTATGCGCCTGCCCCAGAAACTAATACCTCCTCGGCTATATGGGTCTGCCCAGCCTCCCTTCTTGAAAGCCCACTCTAAAGTGTAAGAAAATTGCAGTGGATTCACGGGCATTCTCTATTTTCAGCTACTTCCATAAAGAAATCAATTCAATTTGTCTGACAGTCTACTTTTCCTGAAGCTCTGCTGGCAGAAGGTTTAACTTTATATCATCTTCCACAGCCCCAAAACAAAACAACCATTTTATTTCATCCTCAATGAAAGTAACTTCTATTTATCTTGGTGAGGCTCCCATGCTAGCTTATCTACAGTCACCCGTCGGATCGCCTTTGTTCTCAGCACCTTTTGGCTATTGCATCTTAGTGCGTGAGACTCTGAGTCCATGACAGAGGAAGCAGGCTGTCATTTTAATGAATGGAGTTCCCTTCCAGTGCCACTCTTCCCAACAGTGGGCCATTTCCATAGCCATCAAGATGTCAGATGCAAAATAAAACCAGTTGCAGTATAGTACTGTGCAAAAGGCAATTCAGATTATTATTGAATTGTGTGGCTGGAAGGACTTTGAGACACCACTTTTCTCCTCTCTACTTTTTTGAGGTCTCCCTCTAATTGGAACAAAATTATCACCAATTATAACATAGCATTTAAACCACAAAGGACCCAAGCAAGTGAAAGGATAAGGGATGCGTGAGGCATTGTGTTAAGAACATAGCTAAGCCTGGGCTTGTTTCTCTCAGCACCTAGCTTTTGGCTGCCATCTCAAACCTTTAGAAGTTGATCAGTGAATACGAATGAGCAGGAGCATAATGTGGCAGGAAGAACAAGAGGTTTGCACAGATTTGGCTTCAGAGCTGTGTGATCTGAAGAAAGTTGCTTGGTGTCCCCAAACCTTGTTGTCCTCATCTGTGAATTGTGGATAATGAAACTGACCATCTGCCTCACAGTGTGGAGTGATTAACTCATGAGGGAACATTTAAAAGTCTTTTGTATATTCCAAAATTCTGTGCAGATATTCATTATTGATATTATGAGTTGGAACGCAACCTCCTTACAAGGAAAATCCACAGTGAAAAATATGCAGTGCATCTGAAACACTGACAGAAAAGACGACTTGCCATCCACAATTGTCCCTTGTCTATTTTGATGACGCCCTTCTTTTGGTACAATTGGGGTGAAAAAGCAGGAAATTGGCAAGAAAAGCACTAAGACCTCTAGGTGACTAATCAGGATTCTTTTCTTGGCACAGTGCTTTAGAAGAGATTCCTGCAGTGCTTAGAAAGTGTTATATAACAGTAAAGGTGCATCCACAGCTTAATACCATTAGGATTAGCATTTGACAATTTAGTAATGAACTTTATAGACTCCCCTTGGTTTTGCAGAATCCCTAGCTTCACAATGACTTCACTTGGATAAATGACTTAACCTTTTTCTGCCTCAGTTTCTTCATGAATAAAACAATTTATACCCTTTCGTACCTCTACCTCATAATGTCGTAAGAATCAAAAGCAATTATATGTGCAAGTATGCAGAAATATTCCCTATAATTTAGGATCTCATTAAGGTTGAGTCTTGCTTCTTATGTGCTATCATTTTTAGGCTACTTTTTCTTCCTGCAGGGCAGAGAGAAGGATGGCTAGGGCTGATCCTAAGAGTGCTTCAAGGAGATGAAATTTCTAAGAGTAACAGGATGAAGTGAAATATGAAAAATGTCAGCTGACCACCAGGAATAAACAGATTCCTGGCAATAACCATTATTAGATCGTGGAATTGCCTCTCTCAGGAAGTGGTAGAAACATTTACTGCTCAACTGGATAAAGTACTCTCCAGGGCCAGATGACCTGCCATTTCCTTCTACATTATCGATGAGTTTCTTCTAATAATAATAAAACGGCTGAAATTGGCTGTAGTGCTTTAATCACTCAAGTATAGGTTTCTAGCTACATCATAATTATGTCTGGCCGTGTTCTTAGATAAGTTATCTCTATTTGGCCTTGGTCTTGGCGACTTCTCCAGTCAATTTGCTGCTGGGTATGCATCTGCAAAGGGCTACATTAGTGTCTACACTACACTGGCATTACATGCATTTAACAATGGTGAGTGACAGTGCTTTTTAAACAATGGGCTGGGTTTGAGCAGCCTCAGCAACACCAGGACAGTGTTAAACTGTTTAAATGCTAATGCCGAGACCAAGGAGAGATGATAGCTGAACCAGGAGCCATATTTCCTCTGCTGAATTAAGCACATGATTCAGCTTCTTCTATTTGTTCAATTGTGGTAAACATTTTTTCACGGACTGGTGTAAACATTTTTTCACGGACTGTTTACAGGGTTTGCAAAAAATGCCTCCTAAGCAAAAATAGAAACATACAGTTTCTTTTTTGTAACAGTTTTAAAAAATATACTTTTTGAATTGAAAAGCTTATGGAAGAATGAGGAATTTCTCACAAAACAAACCATATTTTATTTACAAATATTATTTACTTGTTAATAAATTCAGTTTGTAAGAAGGTATATATTAATATATACATCTATTATTTTTTTCTTACCTTCTAAAACTAAGTTTTGAGGCTGGATTCTTAAAGCTTTTTTTCTTTCTTTTTTTTCCTTTGGTTGGAATATGAAGTTTTAGAATTCCAGCCCCTCCTCTGACTTGTCAAAAGAAAAAATCTCACTTTCAGAATTACAAATAATTTTTTTAAGAATTAACTGTGTCTGTTTCAGTAAATCGAAACCTAAAATGATGACTCATGCAAGAAAGAGGTAGTGAGTGGCCCGGCAAATTCTCCTATTCTGCTTCGGCCTCACCTTTTTGTAGCAGCCAGGCCTGCTGCCCATGTTCCCACTACCATGTGACTTCTTGAAGCTGGGCCTGGCTTCACCCAGCCTGGTATTTCTGGCTCTTAGCAGAGTGCCTGGCACCCAGTAGATGTTCAATAATTGTAGTAATAAAGCTCTGAGGGCCTTTCCAAAGATGATGTTTTTTTTAAAAACCATTCTAGGAAAGACTCTCAAAGAGCCTTCTATAAAAAATATAGGGTCCCCCCCCCCCAGAGAACCATTTTGAATTGAGGTGTGAAACCTGTGGCCCATCCTTACCTTGTGGCTCCAGGTTTTATGCATCTTTCTTTCCTTTTAATCTGAAGTACATTTCCCTGTCCTACGTCATGGTCATAATTTCATTCAAGTTTATTGAATTCCCGCTTGTAATTTCTATGAGATCCTGTACTTTATAGACTACCGATGGCACAGAATGTTTACACCCCATCTTTACACTATCCTTTGCAGTTAACATGCTTTTTTATTTGCACTTTATCCCGAGAGTCACTTGAGCTGCTTGAGGTGAAAGCATTGGTATCATGACCTCTATTTTATAGACGAGGAAACAGAGGCTTAGAGATGGGCAGTGAATTGACTGGAGTTAGGTAGTGAATTGGTGACAGATTGGAGCCTTCCACACATATCCTGACTACAGAGCCAGTGCTGTTTCTCTGATGGTGCCGCTTCTGCACGCAGTTGCTGACTCTTCGATGCTATTTACAGTGCTTCCACCTGAGCCATTAACCTACCCGTGTCCGGGGGGAGGGCAGAAGACTCACCATCGCCTGATGTTCCTGCCATCTTGGACTGCTCTGACTTAGGAAGTCCCCCAGCTCAAAATCTGTGAAATTAACTTTGAGTCAACAAACCAACTCAAGAATGTTATTGAAAACCTACTGAGTGCCGGAGCTTCCTTCTCTCGTCACTGAATACAGTCCAGATGCCAGGAGTGCTTAGGATGGTCAGCTGGCTTAAATCTAAAGCTGCGGAAGCTGTAGCCTCTGGGCATGAAAACAAAACAAAAGGAAACTGAGGAGGGAAAGACGGGGACACCCAGGCGGAGGGAGAAGGGGGATGAACTCAAGTGGAGTGAGGACCAGTGGGAGGACGTGATGGGGAGGTGGAGAAGCCTCAGGTGGATGGAGAAAAGCCCGAGGAGAAGAGGGGTTAGAGCTCACTTTTGCACAAACTCAGAAAGCAAATCACTAGAATAGGATCTGCTCGCCAAAAAGTATAATCAAAAGATGTGCTGAGCTTCAAATACAGACACAGCTCAAGCATTTCAATTCATTGAAGTCATTTTGTTGTTGCTGTGGTCTAGTATAAGAATTCTGCTTGCTATTTTCTGTATCTGGACATGAAGTGCTCATGGCCCCAGGCCTTCTGGCCTCTGGACACAATGACATGCATTCTAGTGGAGGCCCCACATAGAATCATCAAATTTCCTTGCAGCTGTCCCTGGGCGGCTGAGCACATTTGCTCTGGAGCAGATTTGGGCCTGTTCTTCTGTTGACCCCTCTCGTTAACTCTTCAGCATGTTACCACATTGCTCTTGTGGCCACAGGGGCACTGGGATGTCCGAGCACCAAACCCAACCTGACAAAATTTGGGGAAGAGGGCAAAGAAGGACCTTTTCTCCCACTTTATCACCTGGGCCCCAGAGCAACCTGCTTGTGTCATTATAGTTTCTCAGACCATGACTCATTCAAACTGAACCCTTCTCTCTGTAGGGACTCAGAACCACTTCATCCGGGAAGATGGGGACACACACACTGTGCCATATCCTCACCATGCATCTCTGTTTGCCACTGGATGTGTTTATTTGTCCCTCTGTCCAAAGCTCCACTGTATATGAATTTATGCAAGTCTGTCTCTGGTCGCAAAGAGCAAGACAGAATGCCAGAGCAAGCTCAGTGGGTTCAGGATTCCCTGCTGCAAAAGCATTGAAGTCCAAGTAATGCCCCTTGCAGCCTAACTACATGTAGTAAGGGTCTGACCTGTAGTGACTCTCCTGGAAGCAGATATTGATCCTGCCCCCAGCAGAAGTGCATACATTGTATGTGGAGAGTCATTTTGAAAGCAGGAAGAGGAATGCTTTCTATAGAGAAAATATGTTCTTAACCTCAAAGAAATATCTTAGTGTAACCATGCAAGATAAGGTTTTGCATAAAGGGTTAGCTTTATGATTTATAATCTTCTTTTATGAAAGAATAGCCTGGGAACTTTAGGTCACACTTGTGTCTAAGGATTTGAAATATTTTAATCCAAAGAGAAAAGCTTTCAGGAAGAGTTTAGGTGCCAGGAAATTTTTTTCTGTAGCTCTCAAGGATGAGGCGAGGGGAGGTTAGCATCGTGCTGGAGATGGGCCTCAATAAAATCTTATTAACATGCTTTGAAGTTACAGTAGCACCATGTCCGGAATATTTCCCCGGCCCACTCTCTACCCTGACTGAGATACTTGGCCACAGCAGTGGAAGGAGCCCTGAACTTGGCCCTTGTTCAGTCCTGAAGTCATTCCAACTAGCAGTTTGATCTAGGAGAAGCCATTGTATCTCCCTGGCTCTCAGTCCCCTCACATGTAAATCAAGGCGTTGGAAGTGATGGGCTGTAAGCCCTGCCCTGTGTGCATCTACGAAGGATTTGCTACACTGCTTTCATTGGTACGAAACCCAAATACCATGGAATATTTCAAAACAAAGCCAAATTGGAAACAGATGATGAACCCGGACTACTCAGACCTCAGTTTCCATCTGTGGTGCAAATATAGACACAGAAACAGCTTAAATGGATAAGTGCTAAAAATACTTGGGTGCTTTAAAAAATACTAATTGTTAAAAGTAATAATTATTACATTGGAAAAGTTATCTCTGAGATGCATGGTATTATTTTCTGAAATCATAGTGCTCCCTTGCCAGCTATTTAAAAACCAGACTGTTCTGGTTTCTTGGTTGCCTTTGCTTTCATTCTAAGTTGCAAAATTGGTAAACATACGAAATGGAAATGATTATTAATCCAGGTTAAGAGTATATTCAGATAAATAGAATTTAACTTGAGGAATGATTTAATGGAAAAAAATAATAAAGGCCAAACACAGCCAGCATCCAGTAGGAGTAAAGTCATTTTCAAAACCAATTTAGCTCACTTAGGGACAGAGTAAAACTGATAAAACATTTGTAATTAGCGGATCTCCTGCTCTGTGCCAGATTCTGTGATACCCACATACAAACACGTGTATGTATGTTTGCATGAGAGTGTGTTTGTGTTTACAAGCATGTGTCTATGTGTAGGAAGACGTAGCTGTCTTGAGTACTCGGTACGGCCTTAACATATAGGAGTGGTTTTCCTAGTTTTCAGTTAAGGAAAGTGAAAAACAGACGTGATTCAACTTCTGCCCCTCAGCTAGTAAATTAAGAAGCCTAGAATTGAAAGTGGGTGCCTGGTCCCTAAAGATAATTATTTTCACATTATATCCCATTTTCTCAAGTGAGGGCATTGTTGAAAAACATCCTGAGGGCTTGCTGTTTATAAACTGTTATATGTAACGTAAAGAAGTTACACAAATTATTTAACATTTTGAGCTTTGATTTCTTTATCTGTAAAAGGAGGACTAAAAATATTTGCCTCAGGGGACTGTTGCCTGGATTAAACAAGATACAGTTGATGAAAATGTCTACCAAAATTCCTGGCACTCACCGGCTTTGCAATGTATCAGTGACACTTTCTCCAGCTCCCTTTGGACTTGGATCTTTTTGTCAGGTTAGGGAAAACAATTCTCTTACTCTCTCCAAGAAGTAAGAAAATACTTATTTTTTTTAAGATTTTATTTATTTTTGAGAGTTAGTAACAGATAGTGAGAGAACATGAGCAGGGAGGAGAGGGAGAAGCAGGCTCCCTGGCTGAGAAGGGGCTCGAGCCCAGGACCCTGGGATCATGACCTGAGTCCTGGGATCATGACCTGAGCTGAAGGCAGACGCTTATCCGACTGAGCCACCCAGGCCCCCCAAGAAAATACTTACTGAATGCTTCCTATTATGTTACAGCTTTTTGGTGTGTCAGCCTCCAAAGTTGGTCAAGGTAATGATGACAAAATGTGTGCAGGACAATGATCGTTAACTCCTAAGTTCAGTTACTCAAATCCCAGGCCTTTTAGCATCCCCCAGAGTTCAAACTGCGTTTTTGTTTTTTTTTTTAAATTAACTCTGGGATACTAAAAATAAGACTCAAGTTTGCCTTTCCTACTGCCTCAACCGTTCTAGAAGAGTCAGTTTTCTTTTAAGAGCTTTGACAGGAAAGTTTTCCGCACGTCAGACTCACCTTGAAGCCAGACACAATAGATTGCGATTGCTTTCTCCATGCATCTTGTCTCAATCCAGGCCTTCGGGGGACAGGCCTGGTACATTACCCAGTCTACAAGGGCAGGTAATTTAATAAGGTTATCATATTTTGCCTCTATAAAGTGACTCAAGAACACCCTTTTTAAAAAAGTCATGTCAAATGGTGTTCCATTTAAAAATCAGTTACTGAATCAGGAAGGTGGGACTTGAATCAGTGGACAGTTGGTATAACTCAGGTTTTGAGAAGAGAACTAGCCCTACAGGCCTGCGTTCTGTGTCAGGTTCAGGAACGTGAAGAATCTTGTGGCTGTCCTGAAGTTACTAAGGTCTCTGAATTAGAATGACATCAGTTAGACAATCCCGGCAAAGTCCCTTGAAATTCCATACATTTAGCTTTTTAGAAATATTTACTTACATAGTTATATTTTGACTGCCCTAAAATGCTTTGCATATGCCAAATTCAGAATTTTCGGAATCAATGCAGTCCCTTTCAAGGGATCTTATGAAGTACTGTTGGTAACCCATGGTCTAATTTCCTTCCATCTTTGTACAGTGTGTTTTTTGGTGCAATTACTTTAATGTTTTGTTGCAGTTTCCCTTTATTTCTTTAATGAATGGGAAGCAAAAAAAGGAAAGTGTTGGCATTCGTGTTAGGAAGCCGAGATACATATTTATATGTAGCTGAGCTCATAGGATAGTTGAGAGAATGAGGGAAATGAATAGGCATGCCAAAAACAGCAAACCCTTACACTGGAAATAAAATGTCAGGAATTGTCCCTGAAATGTAAAATGTAATTAGGAAAATGATAATATTTTTGTTGTTTTCTCTTGTAATCAGCTTTTACAGAAAGTAAGCCTGTTTCTGACCCTTAACATTAGAATTTCACAGGGGCATTCCGGAAAGCTCTGTCTGGCAAAGTAGGGTGTTGTCTGTAATTGTCAGACTCCTGCTTGTCTGTCTGCAGCCTGGTTCTTCCACAGGACACAGATGCTACTATGGGAGCTTTCTTGGACAGAAACGATTTCTCTCATTACTGAAGTCCACGCGTGTTTCCTCATTGTGGAAGAATGCATTTCAGGATGTAAAATCTAATCTACACAGCTGTACACGGTTTGGGACCCGGTTAACTTAGAAATTGATTCTCTTCCTCCACACAGTCCAGATGATTGAAATAAGTTGGATGTTTTCTTCCAATACAATCCCCCACATTTAAGGCATGGTGACCTAAAATTTTCCCCTGAGAAATCACATCTCTGAAAATCTGTTACCTTTAGCCCTGAATGCTTTCTGCCAGGGCACATGGGGAAAACCAGCACCACGTACACGGTCTACTGGTTGTTTTGTAGCTACACTGGGGTGTTTCCCCCTTCAGGTTGCCTTTCCCCCAAAGTGATGTGCACTTTCATTCTTCATCATCATCATCACCATCATCATCATCACTGTTATTTTAAATCCCAAGAATTTCAGCTACTTTATTCAATGTTTTTTGTTTGTATTGTGGTTCTAAGCAAATTGTGAAATGAAATGAAGAAAGTGAATATCCGTATTTCAGAGAGAAATCCAACCCTTTAGAGGGGAAAAAAAGAAACACTTAATCTTTAAATTAATCAAAGTCAAGTATCCTTGGCTCAGAGAATGAAGAGAGTATAGAATGTTCTCTTTTGATTTTCAAGTATATATATTAACAGTGATACTTAAAATCTTTTACATTTCTATAGGGCATTACCTCATGGTCAAAGACATTCACGTTGATGTAGGAAATACTTAGAATGACCCACTGAGTTAGGTTCAAAAAAGTGCTCTTAGATTTAATAGCAATAACATACAGTGATAGGGTTTTGTATTTAAAAACACCTGCATAAGTATTTCCTCAATATGAGAAGAATCCACAGCCCCCATATTGTTGATGAGGCAATGAGAAGAATCTGAAAGGCTAAATGAAGCTGGCAGAGTCAGTTCTTGGATTTAGATTTCTGATGCCAGAGCCAATATTCTTCCTGTTGTTGTAAAAGAAAGGCCTGCAGGAAATCCTTCTGTGTGGAGCAGAGCCTCACCAGCCTTGACTGGAGGCTTACAGCCTTCCCTCATGGGTCCCTTGTACTGCCCTTCCCTGTTTCCCAGCAGTGTTTAGCAGTAAACCATCATTTTCAAGGACACCTGTGTTTCCTTTTATGCAGAACAAGGAAAGGATGCTGAAGGGGGCTGCACGCACCTGCAGCCAGAGGGGAGGGGCTGTGCAGGTGTTTGGAGGGAGAAGCCCCAGTGGCTGGGACCACTGTAAAAGGGAAGGATACCTGGGAACCCTGACTGAGCTGGGAGAAGCGATTGGAATAGCCAGAGAAGAGCCCCAGGGTGGCGTTTTGGTGAAGAGCCCAGAGCCTGAATGTTTTCAGTAATAAGCTGTGGATCTGAATTTTCTTCATCTGTATAGCACTGCACCTGGTACCCAGAGAACTAGATCACATGATTTCTTCCTTCATAGCTCCCATAAGTGAGTAGTTCTTTGCATACATGTGTATTGTATCCATAAGGAAACCTACAAGTCCTCCCTGACCCTGTCTCCCTTCAGATAATCCACTCTTTCCCCTAAGGAGGACAGTGCTGTCCTCATCTCCTGGGGTCTGGTGTCCCTCAACTTTGTCTTCTCAGGGGCTTGAATGAACGATTATCACATTTTTTGCTCTCAGGGCTCCTTTACATTTTTAAGATGACTGAAGATCCCAAAGAGCTTCTGTTCATGTAGTTTATATCAATACCTCCATATTAGAAAACTGAAAAAAGTTCAATGATAATTCATTCATTTAAATTAAAATAAGAGCCCATTATGTGTTAACACATTTTCCTCCAGTAAATACATTTTCCCCCAATAAATTCATGAGAAGGGTGACATTAAAGTTTTGGGTGAAAATCTTGTAGCAAACAACTGCATTCTTTTATGTGCTTCTGCATTCAATTGTTGCAAAATACCATTTTCTTTGAAGTGCATAAAGAAAACCTGGCTTCACAAAGATTGTAGTTGGAAAAGTAAGGAGTATTTTAATAAACTTTTAAGGTAGTTGTGGATTTTGTTCTTTGACACCGTACCAAAACTCAACAAGTGGTAATTTCCGAAAAAGTTGTTGCAATGTGAAATCTGAAACCATATCAACACAACTGTCTTACTCTGTTACATTAAAATCCACTGGTTGCTGTCTATCTTTGCCCCTTCCTGTTAGTCTGTAAGTACTTAAAAATAAATGGTCTTATAAAGTGGGTGAAGAATTTGAATACACACCTGTCAGAATGGCTAAAATCAACAACACAAGAAACAACAGGTGTTGGCAAAGATGCGGAGAATAAAGAACCCTTGTGCACTATTGGTGGGAATGCAAGCTGGTACAGCCACTGGGGAAAACAATATGGAGGTTCCTCAAAAAGCTAAAAATAAAGCTACCTTAGGATCCAACAATCACACCCCTAGGTATTTACCCAAAGAATACAAAAATACTAATTCAAAGGGATACATGCACCCCAGTGTTTATAGCAGCATTATTTTTAATAGTCAAGATATGGAAGCAGCCTAAGCGTCCATTGACTGATGAATGGATAAAGAAGATATGATATATATAGAATGGAATATTATCCAGCCGTAAAAAAAGAATGAAATCTTGCCATTTGTAACAACATGGATGAAGCTAGGGAGTATAATGCTAAGCAAAATAAGTCAGAGAAAGACAAATACCACATGGTTTCATTCATATATGGAATTTAAGAAACAAAACAAATGAGCAAAGGGGGAAAAACAGAAAGAGAGAAAGTAAGAAACAGACTCAACTATAGAGAACAAACTGATGGTTACCAGAAGGAAGGTGGGTGGGGGATGGTTGAAATAGGTGTTGGGGATGAAGGAGTACACTTGTGATGAGTACTGGGTGTTGTACAGAGCTGTTGAATCACTATATTGTACACCTGAAAATAATATAACGCTGTATGTTAACTGAGAGTAAAATAAAAACTTAAAAAAAAAAAGAATTTGAAAAGACTGGTCTCCAGGGCAGATATACAAATGATGAATAAGCACATGAAAAATGCTTAACATCATTATTCATTAGGGGAATGTAAATCATAATCATGGTAAGATTTTCACATCCACTGTGATAGCTATGATAATCTGGACAAGATCCAAGTGTTGGGGAGGGTGTGGAAAAATTGGAACCCTCATTTATTGCTGGTAGGAAGGTAAAATGACACAGTCCCCTTGGCTGTTTATCAAAATGTTAAACACAGAGTTACCATATGACCAGCAATATTACTCCTGTGTATCTCTAGAGAAATGAAAGCATATGTCATACAAATATGTGTGTGCAAATGTTCATAGCAGCATTTTTCACGATGGCCACAAAGTGAGAACAACTTAAGTGTCCTTCACCTAGTGAATGGAGACACAAAATGTGGTATATCTATGTAATGGAATAGTATTTGACAATGGAAAGGGATGGAGTACTCTCATACATGCTACAGTATGTATGAACCTTGCAAATATTATAAGTGAAATAAACAAGTCAAAAAGGAATGTATACTTTGTAATTCTATTTATGTGAGATATTCAGAGACAGCAACTCTATAGAGAAAGACTGATGGCAGCTTACCACTGTGGGTAGGAATGGAAAGCCACTGTAAAAAAGAAAAGGGGTTCCTTTTGGGCTGATAAGAATGTTCCAGAATTAGGTTCTTGTGCTAAGGGCATAATTCTGCATCTATACTTCAGGGCATCGACTTGTATACTTAAAAGGGGTGAATTTTATGATATTTAATTTTTATTTTTGTTTAATTTTTTTATTTAAGTACAGCTGACACACAATGTTACATTATTTTCAGGTATACAGGATAGTGATTCAACTTCTCTATATATCATGCTATGCTCACCTCAAGTCTCCCGAGGCAAGGGAAACAAAAGCAAAAATAAACTACTGGGACTACATCAAAATAAAAAGCTTTTTCACAGTGAAGGAAACCAACAAAATAAAAAGGCAACCTACTGAATGGGAGAAGATATTTTTAAATGATATATCCAATAAGGGTTAATATCCAAAATATGTAAATTTTATCCTCCTATCATCCATTGGTCTATCTTGCCCAATTTTGTAGAATCACATGATCTTTTAGAAGATATTGATTCACAGAGTAATACAGATCTTCTGAGTATGGACACATTTCATTACATAAAATCATTACATAAAATAAAAAAATAACATTCATTAATAACACCACCAATCTCATCCCAAAAGTATTTAAGTACTTGGAAGCTGTCAAACTCATGGTGACAAAGTCAAGTTTTCCAGAATTTTTATTTTCCCTATGAAAGTTCAAATTCTTCCACTGGCAATAAATACTACCAATTGTTTTCCTTGAAGTGACACTTCATTCATTTCTGAGAAAATGTCTGGGATACCAATTCTGAATAACCAGAATTTGCCTGTATTCATTCAAGGAAAAATAGTGAGTCTTGAAAAATGCAGCTAGTGCAACTCATAATTCAAGTGATCACAAAATTGCTTTTCTCCTGCTGGCATTTGGGCGGCGGGTAAAGGCCAGAGAGCAAATAGTTTAGGCTACGGGTCAGGCCAGATGTGGTCCCAGACCAAAACTTGCCAACCCCTACTTCTGGATAAGCATTGTTCTTTGGTATGCAGAAGTGCTACTTGTATGCTTCCTTTTTTGTCACGCAGTGTGTTAAAAACATGTACAGTCAAGGGACAAGATACATATTAAAAGTATTAACTTTTTTAAATGTTTTATTTATTTTTTAAATTTTGTTTTGTTATGTTATGTTAGTCACCATACAATACATCACCAGTTTTCAGTGCAGTGTCCCACGATTCACTGTATTAACTTTCAAACTTTATTGCTTCATCAAGGACCTTTGTAAGTGAAACTGGCATTTCCTCCCTTCCTTCCTTCCTTCCTTTCTTCTTCCCTTCCTTCCTTCCTTCCTTCCTTCCTTCCTTCCTTCCTTCCTTCCT
>NW_027397081.1:28324650-28373270 GCF_003265705.2 Callorhinus ursinus | reverse complement strand
CCTTCCTTCCTTCCTTCCTTCCTTCCTTCCTTCCTTCCTTCCCTCCCCACCCCCTTCCTCTGTGCAGGCATGGTGGCAAAGCATGCAATGCCAACCAGTAATTCCCTTTGATACCACTGCTTTGATTCACACTAAGGCACAGATGTTTTAACCCCCACCCCACCCCCGTTGCTTTTGTACCTTTGGTGCAAATGCTAACACAATGAGAAAGGCAAATAATGTCATAGAATTATTCTGAGAACAGTTTTGACCTCAGAGACCCTCTGAAAAATCTCAGAGACCTCCCGGGCTCTGCAGATCATGCTTGGAAAACTGCTAATCTAGATGTCTTTTCCCATCCTTCCTTCTCATCATGTTCTCAAGGGTGAAAGAGTAATCACATAGAAATAACTCCCAGAATCAAGTTGATTTTAGTTGAGAAAGAGTCTAATGGGAATTATTGGTTAAGGTACTTAAACTTCCTGAATCTCAATCTCCTTATCCATCAAATGGGGAAAATAATAGCAAGCCACTCATTTTTTTTAAGGTTAAATGAGATTTTAAGTAAAATACTTGGCAGACCACTGGGAATCATAACTGTTTTGTTGTCAATTATATTCTTTTTTTTCATGTTATGAATTAATTTCCTGAGTGTTGTTAATTATGTGTGTAAAGAAATATCAGACTCCAAGTGAACTCTCTTACTGGTCAACTTTTAAGCACTGTGAAGGGAAAGCAGGGGAAGTCTATTTGGGGGTAGCCTATCCATACTGGGACCCACCAACAGCGCCTCTTAGGAGCAGCCATCCCACTTTTCTCAAGACTTGGAGTTCTTCATCATTTTTAAACTCTTGACAACCTTTGGCATATACATAGGATTACAAAGGAAACCAGTTGTATTTGTGTTACCAAAATATTTAAAAATATGATGTTGCATGTGCCTCATGATTAATGCATTAAATAAAGTCTAACAGTGAGTCCAACATAAATTTGAAAAAGTGTCGAGTGAAACGGGATGTTGGCAACAAGTATATTATGATATGAAAATAACTGTGATTTCTACAGTGATAAAGCCACAGGCACTTCTGACACTACGGTGATGAGTTCCCTGTATTCATAAATGCATTGCAATTAGAGGGCAGTGGAAATAAAGTTGTAAGTTTCCTCACCGTTGTAATTGATAGACCTCCCTGAATTCTATTCACAGTCCCCTTGGGGGCCCATGGACCCTAGGTTAATAACCTCTACTCTATATTATCTCCTTTAGCATTCTTGTTTGCCCATAGTTAGAAAGTATGTAAAAGGCAGGAAAAAATGCTGGAAAATTGTCAGTTGTCTAATGAATTTGGGAGCAGAGGCATCTAGCCAGGTCTGGTGTTTTTTACCAGGATTATGATTATTTGGATGCAGAATCTGTTTGCTGAATGCTTCTTCATCTCCCATATAAATTTAAGCTCAGCTGATCAAGGTTGAGGAGATAGGAAAGCTATAATATGCTTAATTACAATTTATGAAGTTACAAATACAAGCCTTTCCTGACTCTCAAACAATAACCTCTCACTCTGTGGGTAGTTTCTGCTCCAATCATGGATTGAATTATACAAACTGTACACATGAGTGATTTTAAATCTGAACTGAAGTGTAAACATACACACACACCCCCTTTCCACAGTGTAGAATCATAAGATAGACAAATTGTTTAACTTCCAACACCCTGTCTGGCCCTAATTGATTCTTCTTACCCAACTGTGCATTTTAACATGTTCCAAGTTGGAAAAATCTACCAGCACTAATTCGATGCTACAACTGTTTATGAGCCTTTTAATGGGCAAAGGGGAATTGATCTAATTTCTCAAGATGTCTGGGGAATATGTTAAGTGGCACCTGATTGGTGTACTGGGATGAGGTAAGAACAGTCATCCATAACCTTTGGGGGTAAGAAGGGCTTATTTTCATTCCATGAGAAGCAGATTCTGACAGAAAAGGGAGTTTTCCTGTAGGGACTTGAGACTTTGTTAATGAAGATACCTCTTTGGAGAATTATTTCAGTAAGAGGGAGGGCTAAATACAAAATTTGAGATGAAACGAACACAGTCCAGTTTGAACTTCCCAGTTGGGACAGAACAAATTGTCCTCCTCATCCTCACTTTAAGATTAAAGATGAAAGTACTTAGGGAAATTATTAATATACAAGGTTAAAATTGTTAGGATGGAGTAGAACTGGTATTTCTCCTGCTCAAGTGAAAACGCAAATAACTCTGGGGATCCATGAAACCGTGTTGCACTCATTCAGAATAAAATCTTAGGCTGATAGGGACCTATGTAATCCATCTCCCCACATGCAGCCTCATCTGTACCATACAGTACTCTTGTCTGGTCAGGTGACCTGCTTTGGCCACCCTACCCCCCTTGCTGGTCCTGGAACACACCTGCTTGGTGCCACTTACAGGTAGTGCATTTGCTTTGTGCTTGCTGATCTCTGCTGAGAACACTCTTCTCTAAGATACCAGCATGGCTCAATCTGACCTCAGTCAGGTTTCTGCACACAGGTCATCTCCTCACATAGGACTCCTCTGAAATATATACAATGATAGCATCTTACCCTTCTTAACCCTCTCTGTTCCTCTTGATTTTTCCCCATATACTTAGTGTTTGGCACATTGCATAGCTGTGTGTGTTTATTTGTTTACGGCCAGACACCCTCCTCTAGGAGATCAGCTTCATGAGGGCAAAAACCTTGCCATGTAAGCCATTGGTATATCTTTGGTGTCTAGAAGAGTGCATACAGTGGGTGCTCAACAAATATATGTTGAATAAATAAATAAAAGTCAATCCAATAGATGGTTGGTTTCTTCGTATGGTAATAGGACCGATCAAATGAAATCTTACTCTCGGAATTCCTAAGGTCTTCTAATAATCAATGGTGTGATTGAGAGAGTCAATATTTGTTTCCTTGTCTATAAAATGGAGACAGTGGTATTTATGCCTTGAGATTGACAAGACAGTGCAAGTAAAAGGGCATTACAAACTGTGTGGCACCATGCAAACTGTATTTTAGTAGGTAAGAACCAAAGCCCAGAAAATTCTGGTCCATGCTATATGATTTTATCGTCTTCATGTTGGGGTTCCACTGAGCAGTATCACTTGCCCAGTGCTGTGATTGTGTGTGAGAAGACAAGTACAGAGAAAATGGGGCCAATCATAACCTTCAGCAATTCTACCCAGCAACAGATCTGCCTTACATTTGGAGAGGACATTAGAAAATTTTTGTTGTCATGACCCAATTTGGTTTTCACAATTACTCTATCAAAAGGGAAGAGGTGTCATTACTACTGTTTTATCATAGGATATGGAACACAGAGAAGTTAAGGGATTTGCCCAAATCACACAGCTGACACAAGGCAGAGTAAGGACAAGAATTGGATTATCTAAGACAATTCCATTATTTTATTTACTATACTTTATTACCTGGAATCAGGAAAAGACTCATGTCGGGATCGTTAGTGTATCATATGCATGAAAACTCAGTGCTCTGTCCAAATCTGGTCCAATCACAAATTCCTCCTCTTCTTGGTCTTCACAAAAATCACAGGGAGGATGAGGAAATGCTTGTAGTTCTCACATCATCTCCTCAGAGACATAATGGACATCCTCCACTGTCAGAGCCTAAGCACACACAGTGATCTCAAGACTGGAGGGAAATGTCAAGTATTCCATGCGCACACACAGAGCAGAGACTCTCAGATGGTGAGCCTGCTTGCAATGTCTTAAGGGATGAGTTTGCTATTTTCCAAGGTGAGTGGAAAGGTGTGTGAATATATAATATGCCACAGTGGAAATCATCACCTGTCACCTTTGCAGAATTGTATAAACCATGTTTACGACAGGGAGGATATTCCTTAAAGGTGGCATCATACCTTTAGAACAGCAGTATCATTTGTTACAGAAATGTGTATCAGCTCTCATGGAATACCTGGAACCAGAGTTTTCCCTTGAAAGACAGAATCTCCCATGGGAATATTTATAACCTTTTCCCCAATTTCCTACCATCAACTTATAAAATTTAGTTAATCATCCTGATCCCCATAGATCCTAGTGTTGGTGATTAGTGCTGTATGCTTATACATTTTACTTGCTAATACAGTAAGTGTATGATCAACACACTGCAGGGCAGTCTGACTTGTTTCTTGATGAACCTTCTGTGAGACTGGGGGAGATGGGTGGGTTCCTCTTTCTGTCTGAGTGATATCCCTGACTACTACAGAACTCTTTCTGACTGATTGGGGAGCTGCAAGTTGAAGCATCTGGTGCTCATGTACAAAACAAACATAAATAAGAAATCATGTACAGATGTGGCTCTAACAAATCCCCAGCAACAAGAAAAGAAGTAGCATCAACAAATGAAAGGAGAAAATCAATACTAAAAGAGGAGAAGAAAAGAAACAGAATCTTCCAAAGACTATACTTCAAAAGTTTAATTTCAGGCTCAAATACCTGATCAAAAAAAAAAAAAACCCAAAACAAAACAAAAAACAACAACAAAAAACAAAAAACAGTATTTTTAGTGGTATCTGAGATTCCTGAAAAAAGAGTTATGAGGACCAAATTATAAATTTGCTATTCTACTCTCTTGTCTCCCTCTAGGGATTAGAAGAGCTTCTTACCCAGAACAATGGTTGCATAGAGAAGAAAAATTAAATATTAAAAATCACTAACACTAACATTTTGTATTATGTAAAGAAGAGGGACCTCATACATTCTGTGAGGTTCAAGTTAAGAAATGTGAGGTGGGTTATTTTAGCTGTTTAATGCTAATAACAATGTATACAGATTAGTACAATTCTGGGGTCTTACTCCAAGAACATTGTTAGTATATACTGACAGGGAGATACACCTTTTATTCTAATGTCATGGATATACATTTGACTAGCAAAAGAAACAGCTTAATAAAATATAAATAAAGTATTTAACAAAATAACAAAGAGTTCCGATTGCTGGCTCAGAAATATCCTGTGCTTAACCAGGAGAAAGTACCAATACACCTCTGTCATCATGGGTCCATGACCTTCCGTAGGGTTTACCCTTGGGTTCTGAGATACAGTTTAGGTCAGACTCTTTGAGATGGGTCACAATACCTTTGCCCCATTAAAAGGGTATCATCTCATGCTTTTACTGGCTTTGGGGGAACACATTTATATATTCTGTGTACCATTTTCTTGGGCCTTATACTACAATTAGACAAAAATATACTATGTGGATCTCAAGGAATAGAATTAGGATTAATGCATGGAAGCTGTATGAATAGCTTAAGTAAATACTTAAGATGCACAGAGCTGTCCCAAGTAAGACTGTTATACATGGTAAGTTTTCTGTCACTAAAAGTTTTCAAAATAGCGGGGAAGGACCATTGAGAGTCCTGTTTCTATAACTCTGGCATTTAACACAGTGCCTGGCACATAGTAACTTCTCAACAATCAATTATTACCTCATGACTAAATGACCATTAGGCAGGTTAGGAGAAGGTGCTATGTTATTGAACTAGATAAATGCTAAGGCTCATGTCATCCTAAAACTGTATAATTTACCTTTTTTTTCTCTCTCTCCCAATGTGAGGGGTATGGTTGTATAAAGTTACCCTTAGATTTGTTCTACTTCTTGATTATTTGAAGAATTTTTAAAAAATTATGTTTTCCTCCTAGTGTCTATGAACGAGCAGGTATTTATGAGCATGAAGTGAAAATACTTCATACTATCCCACTAAAATGATTTTTTTCTAAACTCTTGACTATATTTCCTCTCTGTCAACTCATTTGCCTGGTAGACCTCAGGAATCATTTTAATATTACTGTTTGCAAGCTGAAATGAGAAAGTCTTGGAGAGCCATCCATGAGTGCGGGGTTGTCTTTTGCAGCTGGTTACTTTTTGTGTGGCCACATCTTAGTCCCTCGAGACAATGGAAGCCTGGACTGTAAATCTTGGGCTCTTAGACACAATTTCCAGGGGGCTCACTGAAACCCTGGAAGGAAAAACCGTATCAACAGTACCTCTAAAAGATACTATAAATGAATTTGCCCTTAAGAGTTATGATGTTTAATGGAAATGTGTCTGCCCTTTTCTTTAATTAACTTTTAATTTCCATGATACTGTGAAGGCATGATGATGACAAAGCTATTGCTCTTGGCATTCTAGAGCATGATGTAGGAGAGGTGAAATTTAAGTGTCCATATTGAGCCAGATAGTATGGCTCAGCCCCGTCTCCCATGCTGTTTCCAGCCAATCATGTGAAAGAACTCTTTATCACCTGGAAGACTGAGCAAGGAGTGGGGTATATGAACCTAAATTCATAACTAGGTTTAGAAAAAATAGTAAGGCAGAGAGAGGAAGAGGGAGGGTGAGTGAAGGTGGGGAAGGAGAGTAAGGGAGGAGGAGGGGGGTTTTCAATTTGTCCACTAATGACATATAAAGGAATTTATATGGAATAGAATATAAGAAGCTTCCAGAAGGTTCATTTGGGTGTGAATAGACAAAAATCTGGGAGTCAGGACCTAGAGAGAGAATGTAGGGCCCCCACTAGGGGACATCAATATTATCTACCTACCCTGGGGACCTAGGGAGCATTTGGGGACCTGCAAGATAACCCCTACCCAAGTCTGTTGGTAGGCCAGTCTTCAGTGCAGTGATACTGCCCTATGTAATCATTCTACACATTTTTAGAGAGTATTTGAGTTTGAAATTTGATGTTTTGCTCCATATTTTCTTTCCTAAATATGCTTTTCTTAAGCTGTTGTTAAAAAAAGAGTTTGCCTTCGTCAGTTACAAATAACCGAGGTGGCCCACGCACATGGTAAGTGACAGTGAAGGGCTATTCTGCTTGCAGAAACTCAAGTGCTAACTTTATTAGGAGAAAAAAAATTACAAATGAATTTAGCATGAGTGTGAAGTACTGACAGCTCAAAGAAAACCACCAGGAATCATGCCAAGTAATGATTTTAGATTCAAGTTACAATGACCTACTTTGTGGTTTCTCAACAATGATTTTTGTAGAGCTCCAGCTCATGCCTTGGTCCTTTACCACTAGCAAAGGAATTGGAGAGGTATGTGGAAGTGACGACGTGTTTATTGTCTATACAGGGATAAGTCTTTTAAATTTCTTTCCAAAATATAATATACTTTAAAAAATTTCCCGTAGCTTTTTTACGTATCTTTTAATGTGGGTAGCAACTAATCAGCTCTGTAGACCCACATGGGAATGATGTAGTATATAGTGACCCAGAGGGATGATTCCCTTGGTCTAGGCCAAGGGTGGCAAACTTCAGCTCACAGACCAAATCTGACTCACCACATGGTTTTGCAGATAGAGCTTCAAAGGGACAAAATCTTTCTTGATTCTATTATATATTATCTCTGGGTGCTTTCCATCTACAGCAGCAGAGTTGAGTAGTTGAGCTAGAGACAGAGTCCTGCAAAGCTTAAAGTATGTACCATCTGGTTCCTTACAGAAAGCATTTGTCAATACCTGATCTAGACTCTATGTCATCATATTACTCATCTGGATTCATTACAGAAATTCCCGAATTGGTCTTATCTCACATCTTTCTGATCTTCGATCTGTTTTTGTAGGGATCTTCTTAAAACTTGAATGTGATTATGCCACTCCCCTTCCCATTGTTTCCATAATGCAAATCTAGCCCTCTCACGTGGCGGCCTTTCCAAAGTCATTGCTCATCGTTTCCTTGCCAGTCATCTCTCTACTCTCCTCCATTGGGCCATGCCCCCTTTTCAAACTGAGCCCGTGTGATCACAAATACTGACGCATTTGTTTAGAGTGATTCTTCCTTTTCTTGGATCACCCCTATGTGAGACCCAGTGCAGACACAAGTGCACCAGGGAAATCTTCTAATCACCATATTTTACTCTCTCTGTTCCTGTAGCACCCTGTGCATATCTCCTTGGTGGCAGTCATTGCTAAGGACACTATATTGTCATTTCTCTGCTTACTGGTCTGTTCCACCAGTGGATGACAACCTCTTAAAGGCTGGACCCCAACTCCGTTCTGAGTGGCAAGAACACATGTGTTTTGCGTGCATATACGTACACACATGCATTTCAAATACTGTCCGCCTGAAACAAAGGTCCTCCTTCTGTTAATTATGTGTGTAGCAGTTTTTTTTTTTTTTTTTTTGAACTAGCCTGTACTAGTTATGTTGCATCAGGAGCTTGATGGTTGAAGTTGTTTATTTTGGAAAAAATATTCCCAAGTGAGTCTGATGCCTCCCCCTGATGATGAAACACATTGTACAGTGTCAGAGTGTAGAAGAGTAGGTTTGGTCCTTAGCAACTTATTTCTACAAAGGAATGTAATGTCTTAGATGGATTTATTAACAAATTTTTAAAAGACAAGAACCACCCAAGCATGGGTAGTTGGGGGATCTGTATACCTGGAAGCCAGCACCTTAGGCTGATGTCCTTAAACAGATCATGGAACTTTTCTAACCCTCAAGGTCTTGACATCAGCTGACACTTTAGGGTGCTTATAAGTCTTACGTATCAAATGAGAGCGTTGAGCTTTAAGCATGTCTGCCTTTTCCCGGGAAGTCTTCGCCATGCATACAGATGGACACCAGTGACCAGGATCAACATGAACCCTTGAATGGGTTTGGTGGGAGGAATCTTTTCTATTTATAAGGCCAGGAGTTGGAGACAGTGCCCAGAGGTGGAAAAATTCTGACAAGCAAATATTAAATTGCTGAAGAAGTCTTTCTCAAATTCTGGGATCAGCAGGGTTTCCCCTTAGGGCTGAAGGGGCTGCTGCCTTCCTAAACCCTGTGGCTAATAATAGCGCAGAGGCAAATGGTTGCAGCTCTTTGGTCCTCAACCCAGTTTGTTGAGCCCCTAAGCTACTGTGAATATCGCTGGGAAGCAGGAAAGCTGTGGTCTGAGCTGCTGAGTAATGCAGTGGCAGCTTCGCTCAGTGCCAGCTAGCGCAGACATCATTTCATCAGTGCGATCCTCTGCGACCTCTTGCAAGGATTAATAATGGGGAATAAATCACTAGGGGGAGACTCAGCAGCAGGCCCTCATGGGAGCTCTGGGTGACTACACTGGAATCCTGGAGAAAGATGAGGGAGGGGAACAGTGGCAAAGAGGGTTACAGAGAGACACATTGCATCCGAGGGGCCCTGGTGGAGGGAAGGAGGCCGGCCCCTGAATAGGAATGTGCTAGTGCTAGTTCTTTTGTTCTTGTGGTTCACCCTATTTCTATGGTCTCGGAGCCCACCTGTGTGACAGAGAGGCCATCTCCTTCAACTTTCCCCTTGGGACTTGATTTTGAATGTTATTCTCTTTCTACAGGATGCAGAAAGTTTGACCTGGATCTAACCAAGAAAATGTCTTGTCCTGTGTTGAGCTTGTTTTATAAACAAAGACCTAGAAACCCTTCATGTCGATTGCTCCTCCTTGTCTTAAGGTATATTGTACTTTTGAGGGACACCCTTTCCCAGGGTACTTAATCCCCTCTCCCAGCCTGGGGAATTTTGCAATGTTTCCAATGGACAGTGACGAAGAAATCTTTATCCTTATTTGAAACCCTTGTGGGCCAGGCCACATTAATAGTGGTCTAGCTAGCCAGCCCTGTCCTTGGTCCTTGTCAGATCCTTTGAGTTTACAATTTTATTTACACTCCCAGGACCTGCAAGTCCTTTCTGTTCTCTTAGTGAACAGGACCTTTCCCTTCCATTCTCTTTAGGAAGGGAATAATTAGTGGTGCCATTTGGGGAGGGCCAGGAAGTCAGTTGGGGCTAAGTAAGTGAATTCCAAACTTCTGCATTATATTTAAAAAGGGAGAAAAATGTGGCATTTTGACTCAGAGGAAAAAAACGAGTGCTTTTCCCCTAACCCAGTGTGAAGTGTGGGATAATTATGTAAAGCCTTCATTAATGGCTAATTTAATGGCTAAGTCTTATGAAGCCCTTACTTGTGCCAGGTGATTTGTGGGCATTTTTCTCCCTCCATTTTCCAACAGCCCTATGGAGTGGGTATTATGTCCCCCCTCTTTAAAGAGGGAGAATCTGAGGTGGGGAGGTGGGAGGACTTGGCTGCAACCCCACAGCCTGTGAGGGCTGAGGGCCCATGGTGGGCTCACTCTAGAGGCCCTAAGGCCTTGCTCCACCTGGGCCCTGCGCTCTTCCGCGCTGAGCCCCCCGTCCACCCCTCCTCCTCCCCCCCCCGGTCCCCTCCTTCCCTCCTTCCCTTCTGCTGTACTCCATGTCCCCTTGCCCTCATCAGCACCTCTGTAATCAACCTTCCCCAGCCCTACCATGTTCTTTAGATTTTCTCAAAAAGAATTCTCATAGTTTGTTAGGAAAAGAAGAGACAAAGTTATGAAAACAAATGTGAATACCATTTTACAATTTCCTAAACATTTAAAGATAGATTCGTACTTTTGAGCAACTGCATGATAGAGATTTTATCACATCTTTCTTATAGATTAGGGAAATGAGGTTTAAGACTTGAAACCCCTGTCCCA
The DNA here is from genome assembly GCF_003265705.2 of Callorhinus ursinus. NCBI lineage: Eukaryota > Metazoa > Chordata > Mammalia > Carnivora > Otariidae > Callorhinus > Callorhinus ursinus. Next base: position 28,362,766 of record NW_027397081.1, on the reverse strand, counting down.
AAAGCTCCCATCACCAGAGGATGCCAAATGTAAACCCATATCTCTGGACCGTGAAAGGCTTTCCACTTACTAGCAAAAATTTCCAACTTGAATTCCTGCAGTGGCACCATTAATGAGAATGAGCAAAAGGGGCCCAGTGGGAAGTGGACCCTTTGGGGACTCCTGCCTTCCCCCTCAGCCCCAGCCCACGGCTGTCACGTGGTAAAAAGAATACAGGGTTACTGGATTCTTTCAGTATCTCAAGGGAGGCCAGAAATAGGAATGTTTAGGTAAAATGTCCTGATCTTTAAATGTCAGGAGACCTCAGGCGAGGCCAGCACATGCACTCTGAGTACTGTCCCAAGGCCACTAGCTTACCAGTTCTCCACCAGACCCCGTGACTCCCTGTGTCATCTTAAATTGTCTGGTTACCACTTTGACCACTGTTCTCATTTCCCTTACTTTCCCATCCTTATTCTTTCTGTTAGCTGACCATTTCCATGGTAAACAGCCTCCTCTAGTTTTCTCAGAGGCTCCCTCATCCCTGCCTGTGCCTACTCCTAGCAGCTAAGATGCTAGGTGATAGAATCCCGAATGGCTATTTACAAAACAGAAAGAGGTAATAGGATGAAGGAGCCTCTGTCCACAAAGCAAGAAGCCCTCTACTCAGGCAGTCGACAAAGGGAAACAGAATTGGAAATGATTTTATTTCAATTAGATTTTAATTAGCTTCTGTCTTGGAACTATCGGATCGGTTCCCAAATAATTGAAAAAGCAACCATATTTGCATCTGTTGCTCCTAAGAATAGCAATTTTGTAGCATCTGATCCATATTTTATTCAGAGGGTGGGAGGGAGGAGGGAAGTTTGATGGGGGGAGGATTTCGGATTAAGTCATCAGTGTCAACAGAAGCAGTGTGGTGGGTCAGCCCGAGAGACTGTATGAGCAGCCCTCTGTAGCCTTGCCCTCATTTCATGTGGAATTAATATGGGATGGGTGGCAAGAAACATTTCATTAGCAGCTTGTACAAACTTATTCTAGAGCTCTAGCAATTCTAATTCAAGCATGGTGGAGAATTAAGGAAAAGCAGCCATTGCGGTCAAGTGCATAGCATATTGGATGGTCAAGTGAGGCACCTTAGGGAGGGGGTCAGGAATGTGTCCTTGGGCCCAGTGCTCAGCCTTGAGAGCCTGCAGGCTCCAGCTGCAGCATTCCTAGTGAGTCACCTCTCAGCTCCCTCTCCTGTGATCTTCTGCTGAGATGAAATGTCATGCACCGAGTGGGGCCCAGACCTGTGTCCCACCTGATTTCCTGAGGCCATTCAAAGATTCTGATCATTGCTTTGCAAGATCTCTTTTTTTCTGACAAGACAAACAGGTTTTGCAAGGCTATGAAGTTGATGAAAATGCCTTCCCCATGGGAGAATGCAAGTGGATAGCTCTGTGAATTTTCTCTTGAGGAAAATGTGGTGTTTTGGAGGCTAAGCAGCTCATGCCCCTGGTTTCCTCCAGAGACCAGTTTCCTGTTCACAGAATAGTGCATTGCAGAAAAATCTCCCAGCAACATTTTTCTCTGTTGGTATGTGGTTGATAATGCCTTTGAATAAATTCTTAAGTATCCCCTTCCTGCCACAAATTAACCATATACTTGACTATTCTTCTTCCCCCTCCTGGGGTCTAAGTCACCTCTTCAGAGTCTCTTCACAGTTAGGCAGCTTCCTAAGGCCCAGACACGAGCAGGTCATGCAATTAGTGATTCTAAGCTCTGAATTCCCTCTCCTGCTCTGTGTACTTCTCTGGTGTCTGAATCTTTTGCGTGGAAATGCATTCTTGTGGTACTTGCATAATGCAAAAATGAATTTTACAAAGTCTGCTGCCTGAAACTAAATTTAATATAGGAGATTGTGATTGTGTTTTATGCAATCAGAAATAAAATTATGCTAATAATACTTCGAAGAGTCTTATATAATGAAATTATTGGCCCATTATCACAACTGTTGGCTCTGTCTCCAGCATTGCCAGTGGACAGGTGGCTGTCCTGCTATAACACCATAAATTACCTGTAAGCAGGATCTGTGCCATTTATTCAGGACGAACGTCAACGCGACATACACACAGACATTCTTTCAGAGCTTCTCCTTTAACTACCCTATGTAACTTCCTAGTCTCCACCCGCGGCCCAGCCCCGTTCTCTTTATTCTATCTCATTCATTTTATTTTCTTCAAAGAATTTATTACTATTTAAAATAAATGTGCATTTTGTTTGCTTATGAACCACGCTGCTCCTCTTGGCTGTTAGTACCCCAGAGCAGGGACTGCATCCCCAGTGCCTGACTCTTAGCAGGTTTGTAATAAATATTTGTTTAGTCATTCAGTAAGCATTCCTAGAGACCTCCCCTTTAGCCAGAATATTCCAGGCATGAAAATACAGGCATGAACGTGACAGACAAGGTTCCCTCTCTCATCACGTATACAGATTAGTAGGGCCAGGGGGCCAAGATACAATCAGTTAAGTGAAGAAACAAGAAATGAACCAGAAACATATCACAGAACAACAGAATCCCGAGGAGAAGAGAAGATACAGGGATGTGACAATGGCTTTGCACGGTGCTTGAGGCGCTGCAGCCTCAAATGCCGGCTGGAGGAGGTTGAGCACGCCGCAGCCCCGCGCAGGGGCGGGGCGGTAGGCACGTGCTGGCACGCAGGCGCCGGTAGCCCCCGATGTGTCGTCCGCAGCGTCCCTGGCCCTGGCGTGCACCTTGCGTCTCATCTGCCTGTCGGATACCTGCTTGTCCTCAAGCCTTAGGTCAGGTATTCATTTCCTCTGGGAAGTCATTCCTGTGCTCTCCTCCCCAAGGAGAACGGGCCCCTGTCTCTTTGCCGTACATACCACTGTCCCCTGCACATATTTCATCTGTGACCTAACCTTTTTCTTTCTCTCATTTGTTCACGAATATTTCGTGACGTCCTGTGGGACAGTAAGTCCCTGTTGAACAATGATGATTCTCCTCCGTATACCTAGGGTTTAGCACAGACACGGACTCTAGGTTCTTGATAATTCTTTGTTACATGAATGGCGAGGTTGGTCCATGTAAACATGGATAAATATATAAATGAAGGGAAGGGAAGGCCCCAGGAAGGCTCTTCCAGTCCTAGGATTTCATGATTCCTATTTTAAGTCTTTTAAAGATTTTATTTATTTATTTGTCAGAGAGAGAGAGGGGGCACAAGCAGGGGGAGTGGCAGGCAGAAGAATCAGCCTCCGCGCTGAGCAAGGAGCTGGATTCGGAGCTCAGTCTCAGAACCCTGGGAGCATGACCAGAGCGGAAGGCAGACACTTAACCGACTGAGCCACCCAGGCGCTTCTCATGATTTCTATTTTATTTTATTTTATTTTATTTTATTTTATTTTATTTATTTTTTTTTAAGATTTTATTTGTTTGACAGAGAAAGACACAGGGAGAGAGGGAACACAAGCAGGGGGAGTGGGAGAGGGAGAAGCAGGCTTCTGGCGAGCAGGGAGCCCGATGCGGGGCCCGATCCCAGGACCCTGGGATCATGACCTAAGCCGAAGGCAGACGCTTAACGACTAAGCCACCCAGGCGCCCATGATTTCTATTTTAAAACCTTACCCTCCTCTCTCTCTCCATCTCAGGAACCTTCCTTCCATAATCATTAACTTTATTTTCTTTGGCTCCTTTTCTGTTTGTTTGTATGATGGCTGGTCCACAGTCATCACTAAATATATTCTAAATGCTGTGGAACCCACTTCTGCCTTCTGCTGTCCCAGTGCTTCCTCACCCCCACCCCACCCCAGTACACCTCCAAGCACCACTCCATTCCTTACTATGGTCTAGAGTTTCCGGACTCATTCCTGATCTTCCGGCTAGGGCTTAAATAAATTTCAAGTCATGCACATTTCTGCTTTCAGCTCTCTCTGGCTGACTCTATCTGTCTTTTGATGTCTGTATTAATAGAGAACAAATATTAGTAGATAATGTATTGGTGGCCAAAAGATGAAAAGAGGATTCCTGCTTAGCGTAATACTCGTAAAATTCTTGACTTGAACTGTCATAATCCGACGAGGCTAAATTTATCCTCAAATAGACGAAATAACACCAGAGGTTCCTCTAAAAGTTATAACATCTTAATTACTGCCATTAAAATCTCATATGCACACGTCATATACATCTTGAACTTCACTCTCAAAACCGATATGTTATTTCTCAGAGAATCCTAAGGGGACAGAAGTCACACAGTGCTCCCGAAGCCTGCTCATTCTGTACAAATAATTTTCGACAGAACACTCAACTAACCTAATAGATAATGCTGAGCAAGCAGAGCTTAGTTCTAACACCGATGAGATTCTATACAGTGTTTTCCTTTGTGTATTTTTCACTATTTGAGAAAGGCCAACATAATATTTATCTGCAGATTAGACACCAGGGCTACATTAAGCCTTTTAGATATGTCTGCCTAAGTTCCCTATTAAAAAAATATAGGTGACTAGTGTTCTCATTGCTCAGTTTTGCATTTTGAAATACACCACTTACCACTGGCCCAGGAGCCAGGATAGAGACTCGTATGTGAGCATGTTAGGACACAATTGTAGAGAATAAATTCCTTCAACCTTCCACTTCCCAACCAAAGAGGGCAGAGAATATGGAACAAAAGGAAGGACATTTGTATATAGACAGTGCAGGTCAAAACCCACCTGATTTTTGATAGGAAAAGAAGAGAGATGAAAGATAATGTTTTGGAATTTTTAAAGATCAGTCTTATAGTATCTAAGTGGTGTCCCCATCAAAGAGTGAAAACAGAGAAGGAAGTGGTGTGAGGGGACAATGATTCACTTGAATGTTGACATATTGCATTTGAGTTGCATGTGGCCATCAAAGGCAAGATGACAAAAAATATTCTCCTTATGTCTGGGTTTCTTCTAGGACCTGGTGATTGACCAATGAGAGTAACACGTGGTATCTCATGGGGGGCGGGTGGTTGTTTATAATCTTTCTGGGAACAGAGATTTATAAACATCCAGCTATAATGCAAACAAATGCAAATAGAAAGTGCTGCTTGGAATCTAGAAAAAGTAAACTCAGAATAGGAACCTGTCACCAGGTTCCTGGTACTATCTAGGGAGAAATAGACTGGCTCTAGATCACTGGTCTCCATCCTTTAACCTATCCAGTGGGCATTCTTGAGAACTTCTTGTGTACATAGTACCCCACTTCTTAGTTTATTAGAACTTCCCTGAAATGGAGAATGGCAACTTTTGATATTTTGTAACTCAAGTATATTTTTAAAGTACTTGATATCTTTATCAAGTACTGTCTGACTTTGTTCTCACCAAAGGATAGATCCCCTCTATTTGTGGATAATTATTCAGCCCATATATGCCATGAATAGGCTTCAGACAATATTTGTTAGCCCCTGAAATGGTATGCAACTTACACTCACATACACACACACAAACACAGTATCAAGTACTGTAGTACTTGATAAAGTACTACATCCCTTTGTACTAACCCCACACTTAACCAGTAGTCTCGACCTCTGTGATTTGTTCTCCCCAGCATATTCGACCAGGAGAAGGGCAGGGCCAGTGTGCATTAACTCCCCATTTCTCAAGCCAGGAAGATTCCTCACTGGTAATGAATATGCTGTCATGCTAGTTTATAAATCAGTCTTCTGTCATTTAGGTGGGCAAGAATCAATCCTTCACAGCTTGATCACCTTTGGTTGAGCTGATTAAATTGATTTTATGATCCTGCAGAGTGGTGGCCCTGGCTCTGGACAGGTGGTGACCACTTGGTTGCCCCATTTCCAAGTGCTGCTATCCAGGGGACTCTGTCTGAAATGGCTAATTGACCTCTTCTTGTCATTACAAAAGTCCCTGCAGCCCACTTGCAGCTCTAGATTTGTCTGTTTAATATTCATGTCATTGTGCTGGGAAAATTTCAAGCTAATAAGGTGTTATGGGTTGAATTGTGTCCCCTTCAAAATATGTTGAAGTCCTAAGCACTGTTACCTGTGTGTGTGACCTAATTTGGAAATAGGGTCTCTGTTGATGTAAGCAAGTTGAGATGAGTTTACTAGGGTGCACCCTCACCCAGAATGACTGATGCCATCACAAAAAGAGAGAGATTTGGACACAGACATACAGAGAGGGAACATCACTTGGAGACAGAGACACAGAAGGAAGTCAGCTGTATGAAGATTGAGAAATACACTGGAGGTTTGCTGCCACAACCCAGAGAAGGAATGGGGCTGCCAGAAGCTGGAAGAGGCAAAGGAGCCACTCTGAGCAGCTTAGGAGGGAGCAGGACCCTGTCAGAACCAGTTTTGGACTTCTTGTCTTCCGAACTGTGAGTTGATCAATTTGTTTTAAGCCGTCCAGTTTATGGTACTTTTTTATAGCAGCCTTGGGAAACTAATACAAAAGATTATGGTTAGCTTTTAAGTTGGATTTAAGAGTTCACTAAGAATTCAGATTGGATTTAGGGTTTCAAATGGGACTTGGGAATTTTTCTTAAGTGTATCTTCCCTGGCAGGAAAAGGTTAAAGTGGAAACCCCAAGGACCCTAACATCATTTTGGATCTATCTACTGTGACTCTCAATATGTTCTCTTCCTTTGCCCATTTATGAAGAAAGCCGATTCCTTATTGAGCAGAATATAATCCAACATCAGACAACTTCTCAGAAAAATAGAGCTATGAGCTGGGAATTAATGACCTACAATTGTAAAATAACAATTCATTAAATTTCATAAGCTTTACTTAAAAAATTATTTGGAAGCAGGACACAGGTGGGTTAAGAGTTATCAACTCTTTTTGTTTGTTCTAAATTGTTGATTGTGCTGGGATAAATGGGCATTTTTGCATTTACACACTTCATTTCCTTTTCTGATTAGACCCTTCTCCAAAGTGTAGTTCCTCCTAAGTACTTTTATAGAATTACTCTTAAATATTTAATATGGTTATGGTATATCGTTTTATATATGGTTTTGTGTTTGTGTGTGTGTATGTGAGTGTAAGTTGCATACCATTTCAGGGGCTAACAAATATTGTCTGAAGCCTATTCATGGCATATATGGGCTGAATAATTATCCACAAATAGAGGGGATCTATCCTTTGGTGAGAACAAAGAAGTCAGACAGAAATCACACATGAAACTTAATCATAGGCTTGGTCTCTTCCAGTCGTGGTTTGAAGGTTGGGCTTCCACCTTTAAAGAATGTTGGTTTGATCTCCTCTTCCTTTGTTTTGGGCTGTTTTTTTTTTTTTTGTTTGTTTGTTTTATTTTTTTTTCTGGAACTTTAGGTAACATGTTTTTTCCCCCCATCAGAAGCAAAGAAAGAGGTTGGGAATGAACATGCAATTAGATGCTTAATTGCCTTTTGATGAGACTGAGGGTTGTAGAGTTAGGGCATGTGACTAGGGATTCTTCCTTGCTGAAGAAGGCTGTGGTTCAATAGGACCACCAGGTTCATGGTCACTCTTTGAGACAGTGGCATGCTGTAAAGACCCCACAGGAGAGGTAAGCACGGTGGGAAGGACTTGGGGCATGCCTGCTTCTCCCTGAAGGGAGAGTGGGAGGGTACTGAAGACCAAGAGGTGGCAGAAGTGAGAAAGCAAAATGAAGAGGGCAGACAGGAGGTACATTTGGAAAGACAAAACAACTGCTATTTAATGACCACATTTTGTAGGACAGGACGAAAAAGAACACTCATAAAATGGCAGTAAAGGTCTCCATTGTCACAAGGTTTGTATAGGGCTTTCGGGTGCCTATGCCAATTTGACAGCCTAAGTTGGAAGTGTTTAAAACTCGAAGGGAGGAGGGCAGAGAAGCAGCAGTTGTGTGGGGGAGGTTGCATGGTGGGGAGAAGGAGTCAGGATAGAGGGTCAAGAGAAAGTGACAACGGTGGTCATTTCTGGCCCTATTACCAGTTATGATGGATGGTTTTAGAGAGGCAGGAGGAACAGTATCTATTTAAAGATGGCAATTAAGAAAATATGTCTAAGATGAGGGAAAATGGCAGTTCCGATTCTGGCTGTTGATGTGTCTGATGAAGCAGGACTGATTCACCTGCAAACTTACACAGCTGCATTAATGTGGCCAAAAATAGCAGTTCTCATCTGCCCGTGATGGAGCTGTGCTGGAGAGTGCCTCATCACCTGTGGGCTTCTGAATGTAGATTATTCCCCTTTGACTGAAAATCATTTCTATCTGGTTTCTTCCAAGGGTGTGGAATCACTGCCTTCCATTGTCTGCTAAATGAGCATTTAAACGCCAATTTGTTGTTTGGAATTTGGACCTCTGTTCATTGGGTGATAGTGAGGTATATTAACTTTATGCTTTTGAAATGTTCTCTTGTATTTTGTGTGAATCTTTTTTTTTAATGCCAAGTGTAATTGCTGTGATTTACCCAATTGCTTTCATGTACATGTAGTGAGACAGGTTTATGATACTAGGATATACGAGTCAGTGAGCAAAATTAAGCCTTCATTATCTGTGTCTATGACTGTAGCTCAGTTATAAAAAAAATTGGAGGTGAAAAAAATTTGATTCTGAACTTAAAGAGACCTTGCCTCACACAGACATATTTTAAATATATCCTATGGCATCAAAACTATTGAATTTAGTTATGCTTTCTCTGCACTTTCTTTCACCAATACTGCTGAATATCAGGATTGCTGAGTGTAAAGAGATGCATTCCCTTGTAGTTTTAAATTAAAACATATTTCCATTTTTCACTTAAGAGATAGCATCCATGTACGCTTTTTGTCCTTAGAAAGGTAAGACACATGTCCGATGTAAGGGAAAAGGTAGAGAGGCAGAATTCATTAGAGGATGGTCACCCCCTGCCTTCTGCTTTCCATGGACTATGTTCCACAAATGAATCTTCTTGGAAAACTCTCTGGGTTCCATCTTTGAGCCAGAACCTCCTGGGGTTGTCTGTAATTGGGCATTATGATTTTTGGATTCTGGTATTCTTTGAGGGAAGAGTCTGAGGAGAAAGTGAGAATTGCAGAAGGGATCCTGGTGAACCAACACTCCAGGATAGAGTGTGCGAGTACAGGGAAATGCTCACGCCGTGAGCTGGCTAATCCAATCAAGGCACCGACAGGTACTTCACGCGCTCTCCCCGTCCCAGGCTTACATGTCAAGGTGGGGGTACTCCATTTAATTAGAAGATAGAGCCCAGCAGAGTTTTATGAATACGTTGAGATGAAATTACAAATCACATACTTACCATTTGGGGAAGTCTAAAAACTCAGAGAAGCTGGCGTAGTTCAGATTTGCTCCCAATAATTATTTGAAGGAACACCAGATGTGCCATAACCTTATGGGCAGTTGATGAAAAACATTACACAGGCTCAACTGATGAACAGAGAGGAGGAGCAGTGCACGAGCCAGTACTGTAAATGCAACATATGCATACGGAAATAATGCAGATTGGGGAGAAAAAAGTGATTTGATCCGCATTCTATTCTATTGCAAACCCCCAGAGGTTACATACACCCTGTCATGTCTAGTGTCATTGAGCTGCTGTAAATGTTAATGGAGAATATTTTAATTTCTCTACTGTAGAACTGGATTGACAGCTGGATCAGCAATACACAGTTAATATTATAGTTAATATTAAAGATGTGTTACCAATATACAGTTAATATTAACAGACGTAGACAGACAGGGGTCTGAAATGCAGGGATTCAGATCATTTATGAGAAAGCCATGAGAAAAGTATGGTTTGTGAACTCTAATTGTAGACCAGGGAGGTTTTTCCCAGGCAGATATCCTTTATAGGATATCACCAGATCGAGGTGTAAAGCTGTGGATGTTGGCCAACAATGGACACCAGGTTTAGAGGGGTCCTGGGCTTTTGGATCTCTGATCTTTTTGCTTTTCCTCAGGAGATAAGTCAATAAGGGAGCTCAGAGGCCTTTCACAAATACTATCTGCACAGGGGAGCTATTTTGGAAGTTTCCAGGCTTGTGCCTTTTTTTTATGGGCTGTCCTGCTTTTCCATCATTCATTTACTGACTCAGTCAGTAATATTTACTCATTCATTTATCTGTAAAAACAGCCCACGCGACGTCACCGAACTTTATTATTTCTGCCCCTTACTACATAGTTAGCCTTTGGTAAGTCATCCTTTCATTGCTTCAGTTCCCTTACCTGCCAAACTGAGTTTGTCATATTATCTACCTCCGTGAGGATTAAATGACTTCATCCATCTGAGGCATTTAGCACGCGGCAAGCACCCAGTATTTTCTAGCTGCGCTTATTTTTAAATCAAATTTCCATTTGAGTTCATTCACTATAATCACTTGGGGCTAATTTGGCCCCTCCACAAATGCCAAATTATACTTAGGTTAGCAGGAACAGGCATAGCTTGACCTGATTCTTCTAATACTGGAGCAAATAATATCCTAATTAAAACCTTCTGATGAAAGGAGGTGAGTTTTAAAGTTGGAGTAATCTGGGTTTTTAAAGTCAATTATTCCAGTTCCTCACTGTGCTGCTGAAAAAGTTATTTAAGCTCCTTGTCCCCTCCCCCCCACCAAAGAAGGGTACTCTTCAGAGGATTGCTTTATGTCTTATGTCTTATGCTTATGACTAGATAGCCTAGTCAGTCTGATGTCTGGCCCACTGTCCAGCACATGGTCATCTACTGAAATCTGGTTTCCTGTCCGATGCTGTCTCCCTACTTACTCATTTGTTAGGAAATTCACTGAGCACTCTATGATTGCTAAAGAACAAATAGCCAGATGTTCTAGATAACTTGAGGGTAAGCCTTGGCTTTCCTTGGGGCAAAACAGTTTTTCCAGCCAAGATGTGACATCCAAAATTTGCCAATTGTATGTGGCATGAGGACAAAACTAGGACATGATAGAAAAAAAATTACTTTCTCTTTCTATTGGTAAACAGTAGGATGATTTTCTTTTCTTGTTCCTGGAACTTTTTTTGTTAATTAATAGATTTTCATTTTAAGGCACTTTAGGTTCATAGAAAAATTAAGTGGCAAGTACAGAGAGCTTCCACGTTCTCCCTCCTTCCCCGTATGCAGCCTCCTGTACCATGAACGTGATGCATGAGTGCAGCACATTTGCTATAATTATGAATCAACATTGACACATCATTATCAACCAAAGTTCAGAGTTTATACTAGGGTCCACTCTGTGTGTTGTACATTCCACGGGCTTTAACAAATGCGTAAAGCACGTATCCACTAGTATAGTATCATACAGAATCGTTTCATTGTCTTAAAAATCCTTTGTGTTGCGCTTATTCATCCCTACCTCCCTCCAGGCCTTGGCAACCACTGATCTTTCTACTGTCTCCGTAGTTTTCCTTTCCCTGAAAGTCTTAGAGTTGAAATTGTGCACCACACAGCCTGTTCAGATGAGGCTTCATAGCTCATTTCTTTTTAGCACTGAATACTATTCCCTTTTGTGGCTATACCAGTTTATTTATCCCTTCACCTATTGAAGAACATTTGATTGCCTCTCAGTTTTGGCAATTATGAATAAAGCTGCTGTAAATATTTGTGGGCAGGTTTTTGTGTGAACATAATTTTTCAGCTCATTTGGGTAAATCCCAGGGAGTGTGATTACTGAATCATTTAGTAAGAGTAGGCTTAGTTTTGTAAGAGACTACCAAACTGTCTTCCAGAGTGGCCGTACCATTTTGCATTCCCACCAGCAATGAGAAATGGTTCCGGTTGCTCCACATCCTCATTAGTATGTGCTGTTGTCAGTGTGCTGGATTTTAGCCACTCTGAGCAGTGTGCAGTATTATCTCATTGTCCTAATGAGGAGTGGTGGTGAGCATCTTCTCAGAGTCTTAATTGCCATCTCTAGATCATCTTTGGTGAGATGTCTGCTCTTTTGCCCATTTTTTAAATTGGGTTGTTCATTTCTTATTGTTGAGTTTTTTGTTTGTTTAAGGTTTATTTATTTATTTGTCAGAGAGAGAAAGAGAGAGCACAAGTAGGGGGGAGTGGCAGGCAGAGGAAGAAGCAGGCTCCTCACCAAGCAAGGAACCTGATGCGGGACTCGATCCCAGGACCCCGGGATCATGACCTGAGCCGAAGGCAGACGCTTAACTGACTGAGCCACCCAGGTGTCCCTTATTTTTTTTTTAAGATTTTATTTATTCATTTATTTGACAGAGAGCGAGAGAAGCGACACAAGCAGGGGAGAGGGAAAGGGAGAAGCAGGCTTCCCGCGGAGCAGGGAGCCCGATGCGGGGCTCAATCCCAGGACCCTGGGATCACGACCTGAGCTGAAGGCAGACGCTTAATGACTGAGCCACCCAGGTGCCCCTCTTATTGTTGAGATTTTTTTATAGTTCTCTTTATATTTTGGAAAGCAACCCTTTAGGAGACACGTCTTTTGAAAATGTTTTCTGCTAGTCGGTGGCTTGTCTTCTCATTCTCTTGATGGGTCATAGAATTTTTAAAAGTAATTTTCTGTTCATAAGACAGACACAAAAGAGGAACAGGAAAACTTTTTATTTTAAATTAAGTTACAAAGTGTTAGGAGGAATCTGATGCTGAATGCATGGATATTTGGAGACATGCTGCCTTATTACTCTTTCTTCTTTTCTTAGTTTCTCTTTTTAGCTTCTTTTTCAGGAGCTCTGGCTTCAAGAGTGGTGATTCCTAGTAAAGGCTATTCATAGTCACTAAAAGTATTCAGACAAGTCCTCTTTGTGTGTGTTCATACAAGTGAATCTTGTTCTACCTTACCTCTTATCAGAGAAAAAGTAACGCAAATACCACCTTCCCTATGGCTACATATTTTCTTATCTATTACCAAGACTCATAAAAACCAGGACTGAAAAAGAGAAAGTCTGTGGAAATAATGTAGTAAGGGGTAAGTTAAGAGAAATATCCTCTTAACAGACAAGTGGACAGTTGATCATGAAAACAACCGAGGCCATTTTGGGCTGTGCTCTGGCCATGCTTTATAAAGTAGGCTTTGCTGTCTGGAGTAATCTTGGCACAAACAGAAAGGGACAAGGACAGATCCCATGGCTGTTGGACGGGTCTGTAAAAGCAGACACAGATGCCTTTTGCTTTCTCCCCCTGACTTTGCCATTGCCATTCACTGGGGGCTCTTTCCCTACCTGTGTTCAAAGGAAACTGTCACAGACCCCCTCCTCCCGGTGGACTGGGAGTTCAGAAGATAAGAAACCCTTCCTGGCATGAAATGCAGTGTGAAATGTGTTTGAAAATGAAGTTGTTAATGACAATGGCCATCAAAAACCATTTCTTTCAAATGCATTTTTCATGGCTTCCGGGCCAAAAAGAGCTTGTCTTGTATTGAAATTTCAGATGGTTGGCTAACTGGGTGACAGGCAAGCAGGCATATTTAAATATGGACAAGTACCCATGAAAGCACACCTGTGCATTTAATTACCTGTCTGTAAGCTCTATCCACTCACACTATTCCCTGCGACACCCAGGGTTTACAGGCTGTGGAGATTCTGCCCACAAACAGCCACAGTGTCTCTAGACCTGGGTATCTGTGGAAACCACCCTTATGAAGAGAGGATGAAAAAATACACTAAAAATAAAATACAAACAAAAAACTTGAGTGGATCAGAAGGTAGTGGGCTCAGATATGGACAAAGAGGGACAAAAATAACCCAAACAACAGGAAGAGAAAGAGCAATTAATGTGAGGTGACCCCGTTGGCCCATAGGTGCTTTCCTTCACTTTGGCCCAGCATCTGAGCCCGGAGATATAGTCCCTTCTCTGTCTGAACTTTTTTTTTTATTTTCCCTGCGCTCTGTTAAACCAACAGAAATTCTACCAATTAGTAATACATTTAGGTTAATAAGCTTCCTCTGGGATGGCTAAGGGGCTAAGAGTCAGTCACACATTGGTGTAAATTTGTTTAATTAGAGTTGTTTTTTAACAACCCCCTTTTCAGATGGCCGGCTGAAGTCATGCACACTGAGGCAAAAAGGAACTGCCATTTACTGAGAGCCTATTATGTGCCAGGCCTGGTTGCTTTATATTCTCTATTTCATTAACTTTTGCAGTAGCTTTTCAAAGTAGGTATTATCTCATTTACCGTTGAGAAAACAGAGGCTTGGATGGTTTTAAAAACTTGTCCAATGAAACCTGTCAGATGGAGGGGGTCAGGTTTGAATCCAGACATGTGTTGATTGTTCAGAGGGTTGGAGGAGGTGATTCTGAAATATTTGGAGAGGTGCAGAGGAGCGAGGTTTAGGCTCTGGGCAGCCTTAGATTACCATGTATCCAGAGGCCCATCTATAGTCATAAAGGTAGACTCAAAATAATCCATTCATTCAAGAAATCAATATGTTTTAAATTAGACTACACACCAGGTACTTTTAAAAGTGCTGGGGATATGGAGACAGTACGGGCAGGTGACTATGGTCATGGGACTCATGGTGTAACAAGGGGAGACAGATAATAACCAAGTGTATACATATTTTAAAAGTCTGTATCAAATAATGATAAGAGCAGTGAAGAATGGAAAAAACCAGCAATCTGGTAAAGCCTCACGGAGGTAAGATGAATTGCACCTTTAGATTATGTATCGGAAGAGCACTCTCTAATCAAAGACCTGAGGGACAGAAGCATCTTCCTGAGCAAAGATCTACAGGGAGAGCCTTCCAGACACAGGGAAGAGAAGGTGCTCTGTCTTCAGGCAGGTGGAATTGACTGAAGGCCAGTGTGAGGGGAGCACAGTGAACAGAGTAAAGTGGTATGTGGGGGAGGCTTGGCACACATAGAGGGGTGCTCTTTTTCTTCATAGTTGCAGTTTACAGCCACTGGAAGACTTCCTGAAGGCAAATGCTCTCTAGTTTCCCAATTAGGAAGGTGGCAGCTGGGTGGGGATTGTGTACGGAGTGGGGTGCCAGCAGTGAGAGAGACGACAGCATTGCAGTGCCCACGTGGGAACTGAGGCTGGCTTGGCCTGGGAGAGCAGCAGGGGCTGGAGAGAGGTGGGCCGATTCTAGATAACGTGCTGGAGCTGGAGTGGACAGAGGCAGCTGGGGCATGGGTGTGAATAAAAGGCAGGAGAGAAATCAGGGTGATGATTAGGTTTTCATTTGGAACAGTTACACGAAGGGTCATTGTATTTGGTGAGAGAATGAAAGCCAGACAAGGATTAGTTATTTTTGGAGGGGGGTTGGTGATGGTGCAGAAAGCGAGTTTTAGATAAAAGTGGCGATTTGTTTTAGACATTCAGATGGGAAGATCCAGGAAGTTGTAAGCACTCAGGACTGAGAATTTAACTGGGGAGTCTCCAGCACTCAGAACTTTTGCTACTACTACTGACAGAGCAGTGAGGGAAGGATGTAGGCAGAGAAGAACTTAATCCTCAGACACATCAAGGATTAGCTGTCCAACGGAGGGGAGGGGCAGCAAAGGACAGAGAGCAGAGAGTCGGACAGTCAGGCAGGCAGAAGAGACTGTGTGTCACAGGAAACGTGGTGTTTTTTGTTGTTGTTGTTTGTTTGTTTGTTTGTTTTGAGAAGAGAGTGGTCATCTGGGTGGAATGCTAGCCCGTCATGAAACAAATGCTTTCAACAACATGGAGATAGTTGGTGATCTTGAGCTATTTCAGCGGAGTGGTAGAGATGAAAGCCCGAGGGGGTATATTCAAGAGCAAATGCATTGAGAGTAAGTGGAGACACAGAGTGCCTAAAATTCTTCTGTGATGTTTTGCAGCGTGGCAGGGCCAAGGAAAGAGGTGGTAATGGAGAGACCTGTGAGTCAAAGGAAAAGTGTCTGTTTGTTTTGTTGGTTGTTTTTAAGGTGAGATGTTCCAGATAACGTTTCGATGTTGATGGGAATGATTCAAGAGAAAAGCATACGTTAATGATTCAGAAGAGAGGCCGTGGGCACACTCGTGAATCCCTTGAGCAATTGGGCAACAGGGCTGGAACCTAGGGCACCGGGAAAGGTGTTGGCCCCTGAGAGTGGCTGAGATGTGCCATCTCATTAACAAGTGGGAGGAGGAGTGTGTGGACAGGTGGCCGTAGTTTCACGGATGTGCTGACCGGGGGAAAAGCTGGTCTCCACATGAGTGCATCTGTACTCTCACTAGTTTATGAGGTGAGGTTCTGATGAGAAGGGAGGAATGGCAGGATGTGTGGTGATAAGAAGGGTTGAGGACCCCAGGAGTAAAAATGGTGTGGAGAGAGGGTTTGCAAAGGAACAAGCGTGCCAGAGAAGCAGAGTAGCATGACCTGGCAGAGGTGGGAGCCCACTCAAATCATAAGAATAAGATACAGCATTCTCTTGAGATAATTGGCAAGGCATATAATCTATGAAGAAATACATTCAGAGATTAAAAACTGACAATTTACATACATTGTAGTATAATAATGATGAATATTCATTAAGTGCACTTGGCATGCATTATTTCATTGAATCCTTTCAACTTCCTGAGCCGGATGCTATTAGAGTCTTCATTTACAAATGAGGTAATTGAGGCTTGGAGAAGTGAGCTACAGAAGGTCCCACAGCTAGGAACTTTCAGACGGGCAGGGTGGAAACCAGTCTACTTCATGACAAAGAAGTGACCTCATGTCTCCATGCTGAGCTGCCGCCCTAGGGTACAGCGGGGCTGTTCAAAGGCAGGGCCGGCACGTGGCTGGGAATATATACATATGGTACTTTGCTATTATTAAAAATCTCAGCTGCATGGCGCAGGTCCTATCAGGGAAAGTGAAGGACTTGTTTTTGGGTTTTGTCAGCTTCCTTTGGCTACCTGGGATCTGGGACTCAGGTTCCCAGGGAGGGGAGGCAGGCGGACTGGGCCATGGGAACTGCTTTTATACGGGAGAGCACACACATGCACACACCTGCTCTCTTGTCATCTGCAGCAACTGGAAAGCCTTCCTTTTACATGTCCCCTTGTAATCCATTCACCACCTCAGAGACTCCCGCTTCCTCAGGGGAATGTTCCAGATCTGTCTGGTATCCCTGAAAGCAAGGTTTTGCATCCGGTGCTGGAAGTTGTCCATGGTGTTTACAAACATTAGGAAGAAGTCTGGAACCGCTTTGTTTGGTGGGGAAATGTAGAAGTAGCAGTGACGCTGGCAGGTGGTGGCAGGGGCGGGGTGGGGAGTGACCCCTGAGGTCATGGAGGGCTGAGGGTCCTCAGCTGCTGTGCGGCTTTGAGCAGGCTCTCCAGATCTCCCACATGGGACAAGGCGGCTCTGCACACCATCTCTGTATAGGGTTTGCTTTAGTGGAATCCCAGGGAGTTACACAAAATACTGTCATGGGGTCCAGAATCACACCCTGAGCCAGGTTTGCTGGCCTGAGGATAGAAAGTAAGCAAGGAAAGGTGAATAAGAGACAAGCCTCCATTTGTTTACTCCGCGTTTTGATAATTGGCTGATTATGGTCCATTTGTATTTGGTCTCACTGGCCATCAGATTGCTGGAATACCTACACTCGCACCTTGTAATTACCATTAATTTCTTGCCTTTCCTCTGCAGAGTCAGGACAGAGTTGGCAGAGAAGCTATGGGAGGTGGAATCAGACTGAAGTCAGATGCATATGCATGAGACAGGACCAGCCAAGGCTCTGAGGAGATGTTTGGCGGGGTGGGGTAGGAGGGGAGGAAAGGAAGAAGGCTGGGAGATGGGAAGAGAGGGGGAAAAAATACCTTGAATTGGAGACAAAGGCAAATGGAGGAAAGTGTTGAAGTCAGCACAACAGACTTGCTAGCTTAATTACCATAATGATGTAAAATAGCCCAATCAGCAATCTGGGGCTAATCTTTCATGTATTACAGGTCTCTCCTTCGTAGAGCTTCACAGCTTAAATGCATTTTTAATGAAGATATTCGAGGCAAGCAGATAATTTCCCCGTCTTTACAGGAGGGAATCAGAGCACATTAAATGGGCTGTTCCTCTTGCCTGTAGCTGTCCAAAGTTCTTGCTCCGTCTGGCACATGGGAGCGGGTCGTCTTCCAGAATGGGTTGCCCTGCTCTCCCACCCCTCGTTCCAGAGGGAGCTGGGGATGCTTTGATTGGACCGAAAGGGAGGGAGAGCTGCAGCTCGTCCCAAGGGGCCTGTGCTCTGCCTTGCCCGGTGCCTCAGGGATTCTGAATCTCCTCACAAAGGATGAGAGAGAAATGACTCTGGGGACATGGCCAGCCCCATGCTGTCTCAGCAAGCAGAAGCTCAGCCTATCTTGCCTGTGTTATGCTAACGGTCCAGATACCCCTGGAAGTAATTTGAACATGAGGCTTGGAATGAAAAGTGCTTCTGAAGAAGTACCCGTGACCCTGATACGCTTGCATGTCAGTGTGGACGAAAGAGCAGTCCAAGTCGGCAGCTCTAACCCTGCTTCCAGCCTGGGCAGCTGGATAGTCCCAGATGGGAAGAGAGGGGGGGAAATACCTTGAATTGGAGACAAAGGCAAATGGAGGAAAGTTGGGGGACTCATTGTTTATAACACATTTAAGTCCTGTGCAGTCAGATGGATTTGACAAGTGTAGGGTTTTTGTTCCGCATTTAATGGTGTTGGGTCCAGAAGCCTAAAATGGCTGGGCTGAACAAAAATATTAGGTATCTGTAATAGGGCTCCCTTAGAAGGACAAAGTCGGGAGGAGGTGAGGGGAGAGAAAATACCAGTCACAGATTGTGAATGTCCTGGTAAGGCAAGGGCAGGCTAAAAATGATCTCTATAATTTTGGGAAAACTTTAATTTTCCCTTTGCTAGCATATCCTCCTGTCACCAACTGCCTAAGATACAACTTTAACTCTTTCGATGTGTATAGTGAATTCAGCAGAGTTTCTGGAAACCCTGCCCTCAACCCCCAACCCCTGTCCCCATAAGATCCCGTTAAACTCCCTGAGTTCTGGTGGCACATATCTTCTCATTGAATTAGTGTAGAGCCAAGGAGGGTCTAGCACTAGACAATATATTTTCAAAAGCAGACTCTATTATCATCTTTCTATTCATCATCTATCTCTTTTGCTTCCTTGAGGTGGGAGCTTGAATATCTCTCTAGATGTCTGTAACACACTACGTGACCTAATTAATTCAACCTCAAACATTCATGTGTGGAATGAGAAATGCTTTGCTTCTTTTCCTACTTTTGTGTTTTGCAGAATGACGGCAACATGGATAGTAAGAACTTGCAGAAATAGGGTTATCGGGACTTGCATGTGAAAGTAGATTCCTCACTGTCTAGAGTTTAATGGTCTTGCCTATTATTGGTCCCTAAGAACTCAAGATGGCAGACACACTTCATTTTCTTTAGTTCTTCCTTTGTTTGAGTCATGTATTCATTCATTCATTCATTCAGATCTTACTGCGTGCAGGCTATGTGTAAGACTCTAACGTTTCCAGAGGTGGGGGTGGGGGGGATGCAGACAGGGAAGATGCTGGAATGAGAGGAGGAGTATAAGCATTCAGAACAACCTCCAGACTCTGAAGATTTGGGTTATTGCCCCTCATTAGAACAAGTTTGATAATGTTGTTCCTTCAGACCGTCACGAACAGCATAGCAGCCCCCAGTTATAAACATGCATTTGTCATGTAAGTTTCTTGGTTGGTTATTTGGAAATAAAAATATGCTTAAAATATTGTATTGATGATGTCCCTTATTATATTTCTTGAGGAAAGCATAGATAAAAGAAGAAAAGTAAAACTCACTCATCCTACAACTGGAACTAAATACTGGTGTCATTAGGACATACATTGTGTCTTTGCAACAAAAATAGGAGTATACAACTCTTTGTAACCCACTTTCTCACTTTATAGACTATGTATATTTTTGTATCATTGAAATATTCTTCTACCACATGATTTGCCATGGTTGCATAGTAGTCCCCCATATGGCTATACTATATTTCATTTAATTAATTCCTGCATGATTTTTTACCACTATAAACAGCAAGAAATATCCTTATAACTAATATCAAATCACATTTCCCATGTTCAGAAGCCTGTTCCATACATAAATAGCTGAAATGTGCATTTGTAATGAAATTGCAGGGTTTTTTTGCAATGCATATTTTAAGGCTTTCCTATTGATTATTCTATAAATATTGATTTTATACTTACCACTGCCCCATTGTTCTGGGGATATCATGTAGAAGTAGAGTGGTAAAGTCCCTGTTCTTGTAGCTTACAGTTCTCTAAATCACTTAATACCTTCATTTTGTCCAAATGTAACTTTCTCATTACTTTCTCTTTCTTCTAAGAGACAAAATTGTTTTCAAGGTTAATCAAAAATGTATCCTATGGACTTCTTTTCATTCAGTGAAGCTTTAAGTAAATATCTTTACTGTTTTTATCACTCCATGGTACATCTCTCTATCTCTCTTTAAATACCTGTCATGCTTATATTTCCTTTTTTAATGCTGGTTTCTTCACTTGAGGTCAAGAACCTGCTTGTTTTTTTCACCCTTCTCTTTTTAATGCTGCATAGTGCCTGGCTGGCACATTATAGGCTCCTAGTAAATTCATTGAATCAATGAATGAATGAGTGAAATAGTGCTAGTTTGCCCATGTGTTTAGCAAAATATTATATGCATCCTGTGCCAATGTGGTGACATTCGTTTCCATCCATAAAGTTATCACGTCTCTTTTATTTTCTCTCCTAACATTTTCATTGCACCACTCTCTTTAATTCCTGTAAGGGCCCCTCCTCCTCTAAAAAAGCACAACACACCTTTTTGTTTAGTTTTATTTTACCTTATTTTTTCAGTTTCCTTCAGCAGGTTAGTAGAGTAAAAATTCAAAAGGAACACAGTGAAAATAGTGAAAAGACTCTCTTTCACTTTTGTTCTTCAGCAACCCAGTTCATGGAAACAATCTATGTTACCAGGTTTTGGTCTGGTGTATGTTTCCAGAGATATTTTAGTTGTAGAAAAAAATACACATCTTTCTCCTTAATGCCTAGTGGTAGCATATTGTAAAACACTATTCTTTCTTATCAGTTCTTCACTATGGGTATTTTCTATTGGCCTATCTTTCAGGTTGCTAATTCCATGTCCAACCACTATTAACTCCATCTCTTATAATAATGATTTTAGATAATGTGTCTTTCAGTTCTAGAATTTCCGTGTCATTCTTTCCTAAGAGTTTAAAACATTTTGTTAAAATTCCTAATTATTCCATCTATTTCATCCATTTTTTTCTCTATTTTCTTTACTAATCTTAGTTATTGAAAGTCTTGGTTAGCTCCTATGGTCTGCTTCTATGTCTTCTTCTTTCCTCTCTAGATTAGCAGTCATACTTTCTTGCCTGTAGTGATTTTGCCCTGAAAACCAGACATAGCATATGAAGGAAGAGGCTACAGATGTTATTTCCCCCCAGAAAAGTTTCCTATTCCCTCTGTTACGCACAAAAGATCTGGCATTAAAAAAATGCTAGGTGAATGGAAAGACAAGAACATAGGACTGGTAATCAAAAGAGAAAAGATAATAGAAATAGATTTATGTATGACTCCTATATTGGGTTTAGTAGACGAAAACTTTAAAATAACTATCATTACTATGTCTATTAGTCAGTGTTCTCCAGAAAAACAGAAACAATATAGGTGTGTGTGTGTGTGTGTGTGTGTGTGTGTGTGTGTGTGTGTGTGTAGAAAGATATTTATCTCAAGACATTGACTTGCATGATTTTGGAGGCTGGCTACTTCAAAATCTGCAGGGCAGACTGGAGGCTAGATATCCAGGGAAAAGCCAGTGTTGCAACTCAAATGCAGAATTCCCTCTTGCTCAGAGGAGATGAGTTTTTTTGTTCCACTTAGGCCTTCACCCGATTGGATGAGGCCCACCTACATAATGGAGGGCAATCTGCTTTACTCAGAGTCCATTAACTTGCATGTTAATCTTAAACAAATAAAAACACCCTCACAGAAATATCCAGAAAGTTTGACCAAATATCTGAGTACTATGGTCCAGCTAAGTTGACACGTATAATTAACCATCACATTTATGAAATAGAGAAGTAGACAAAATAGAAAATTGCAACAGAAAATTAAAATCTATAAAATGAATCAAAGACCTTGACAGGTATCTTTTCTACATAAGCACCACAACACTGCACCTAATTTCACTTGGCCTTGAAGAAGTTTTTGACTAGCTACCCAGCTTTCTGTTCAGCCCTAGGACGCAGAAGACAACTCACAGTGGAAACTACTATGCAATTGAAGTGGCTGAAAATTTCAGATTGTCATCCGGCCCCACACTACTGGTAAAATCTTTGTTGCTTCTCTTTTTGTCCTTTTTCCTTTTTTTCCCCCTTTGCCTCTTTTTCCCTTTTTCATGGAGTTGTTCTACCTGAATGGAGCCCAGTTTCCAGCCCAAGTTTCAAGTGGGGGTGGTGAGGGGAAAGAGGGTGAGGATCCCCTGAATTGTTCTTCCCAGTCTGGAACTGAGTTTATTCATCTTTATGTCTGCAGCTTTCTGATTACCTTAAAAAATGTTATTTAGGTAATTTATACAGCTTTTAAAATTAGGAAGAACATTACTCTGTTATGTCTATTCTATTGTACCCAGAAACATAAGTTTTATGCATTTTTATTCATATAATTCAGTGATTCTTGACTATGACTGCTCGTTGAAACCATGCAAATGAAACTTATAAAAAATGAAATGTCCAGGTCACATACCACATCTACCTAAATTAGAATCCATATGTCACCTTTCCGATGACTTACTATTTGTGACTTCTTTTCTCTATATGCATTTGTTTCATGTATAAATTCACATCTTATCTCACCTACTCCCCTTTCCCTACATTTGCATTCTGTGGGCTGCTCTAGCAACAAAGGAAGGAGCCAAAATTTATTTATTGTTGGATTTCACCCATGCTTTATGTTCCATGCAATTTTGATGCACAAATCAATGCTTTCTTATTTCTAACTTGGCTTTATTTCTTGATCCCTTTCTTTCCCTTGTCCATTTGTCTAACAAACATTTATTGAATACTTTTTACAAATGGCCTTGACAATAGGTTTAAGGAAATAGTATGAAGATGCATAACTCAGCCAAGTTAGGGAGATGGCTGTTAAATAACAAGTGATCACAAAACAGAGTATTAAAAACTATCAGTTGGATGTTTAGGAACAGGGCAGTGCAGGAGGACAGGATGCATTGAACTATGGGTGAGGACAGGAAGATAAAAGAAGGTTTTTCAGAGAATGCAATTCTTTAGATTCATTTTAGAGTTCTCTGTTTCCAGGCTCAGAGTTTCCACAGTTGCTCCATCTGTTACCAGTGGGTCCTGGACCCTCTTCTTCTAGTTCTTGGCATGGCTCAACTCTGTTAGTGGGGCTCCAAGAGTCATGACTTATCTATTCTCAGGGTTAATGTTTTCTAATACAAAATGCCTCCTTCTACCTCCTCTTCTATCAGATGTTACTTTAGAATGAATTCCACCCTTGTACTGTTATATTATGGTCACTACTTCATCATATATTGGTGATAATTAAATTACTTTGGTTTACGTCTTTAAAGTTTAAAGTTCATTTTGTGTATTGCAAATACTGTGCTCCTTGCGTTGATACATATATAGACTTCTGTAGCAGTATTTTCTCCTGATAATTACTTAGGCACTTCTTCCATTACATTGTTTTTTGTTGTTGTTGTTGTTGTTGTTAGATTGCCCTTACTATCTTCTAAAAATATAGTTTTATCGAATTTTCCCCCCAGTTTCCCCTGAAATTTAAATTCAGAACCCTCCTGGTAAAGCTAAGATGTCTCCTGCCCAATTCATTATTCTATTTTTGGGAATTATGAAATGTTCTCTGCCCTTGTCATGGGGTCACCTCTGTGATAGCATAAGTGTCTTTCTAGAAAAGCAAACCTTATTTTCCTTTAGTACATCTACCTAGCTAGCTGTCTGCTTCAAAAACCCTACTTTATTTTCCAAAAACAAAAAAAAAGGTATGGAAACAGTATCTGTGGCCCTAAGTCTTTCAGTTTCCTGCCTAGGACTACAGTACAGGGTCAATAGAGATGCAAAGCAAATTTGTTTGGAACTCTACATTAATAAAAGTATATATACTGTCCTCCACTGCCTGGGTGGATTTGAGTTTTAAAGAAACATTGTCCTTTCATAGGGAGTCATCATCTGAAGCAGAGCAATATCCCACCCCGACCCGACCCCAGTCATCTGAAACTCTCATTGTGTGATGACATGATATTTCTTCCTTTAAGATTGAATATGAAAGCTTCAACCATCACATCAAGCCACAGATCAATCACAGCCACCACACAGAGAAAATTACCATTTGGCAACATCCATCATCTCTACAAGTGCTACCCACATCCAATACCACCTGAGCCCGCATCCGTTGTTGCTACTTAGTCCTGTTTTCAGTGAGTCTGCATGTCAACTAAAGGGTCTTATTCCCTTTTGTGGGACAGGGCAGAGCACAGAAATGTTTTTATGAGGCAAAACTTTCTTTCCAATCCCAGACGTCTCTTAATGGAGTCTCTTGATGCTCTACTCACCTGTGATTTTTATGACGTCAGTAAAGAACTGAGTTTCCTCATTTATTTCTTGATTCACTATACCTCTCTCCCCTTGTCCTATGGATTCTGAGAAAGAGTGGTATAGCTATGGAGAGGAGACTCTAATCTAGCCTAGGATGAAAAAAAATGCAGGCTGCACATCTGTTTTCTATCTGGGTCATAGAAATGGTAAAATGGAGTCCCATAAAAGACCAACAACTCTCTCAAGGCTCTTGAACTTACTTTTGAATTCTCAGTTCTCTTCATCTCCTGAAAGTAGTAGCCTTGTTCCCTGAACATCCAGATATTGGGTATCTCTTCTTGCTATAAACAAGAAATCTTTTCTGCAGTTGAAGGTAAATGCATATGCCTTTTTGTGAACGTTCAGTCATGAAAACTGAATGAGAAATAGAATGCATAGTCACTAAATCGATGTGAAAGTAGAACTACATGAATTTATGCTTTTGAGCATTCGAGATATTCTAGGGAAAGGTCAGCAAACCATGACCCATGGTCTGCAAACCAGCCCACTCTAGTTTTTTTATCACCCATGAGCTAAAAATGATTTTTACATTTTTAAATGATTGAAAACAAATCAAAAGAAGAATAATATTTCATAACACATGAAAGTCATATGAAATTCAAATTTCAGTGTCTTTAAATAAAGTTTGATTGGTACACGCTCATCATTTACATATTGTCTATGGATGCTTTCAAATGGCAGGATTGAGTATGTGCAGCAGAGACCATATGGCCCACACAGCCCAAAGATTTATTATATGGCCTCTTACATAGTTTGCCAAGCCCTGTTTTAACACATAACTATCCTAGGAGAGACTGCTTGTCTATGATCATGTGAATCATAATACCATGCAAATTGGAATCAACACCATCCCCCAGGATTTTTCATGATGCTTGGAAATTCTCTGGGTCCTTAGCCCAACGCCTCTCTCATTTGACAGTGCAGCTATCCCCAATTTTTTCATTCTCCTCTGTATTGCACCCTTCCTTGCTTCCCTTCAGAGGCAGAAGAGACTCACCAGCTGACCTCACTTGCTATTTCTCATGGAGGAAAATTAAGCCATCAGGTGTGAACTACCTCAAGCTCCTTTATCCTACCCTTCTTTTATTTGCATCTGGTGCCCATCTAGTCTCCTTTCTGTACATCTCAGAATAACATTTAGGACATATCCCTCTATCTGCATTGATTCTTTTCCCCTCCAGGTTTTTATTCCATCAAATATTCTTTTCTTCCTGTAGATATCCACCCTCAACTGGCTTTTTTATGTCACAACACATAAACATGATTTTTTTAAGAAAAAAATTAAAGAACAAGAATTTTTAAAATAATCTTAGACCCATGTTCTCCGTTAGCCATCATCTTCTCCTTCATTCTCACAATCAGCCTACCTGAAAGAGTACTCTGTATTCATTCTTCCTAACCATCCTCTTCACCTCTCAACCCACAGAAATCTTAAAGAGACATGAAAGAGCATAAAATATTTGGGGCAAAAGAATCTAAAATGGGACTGATGAGTCAGGTCCAAAAGAACCTTAAATTCAATTGCTGGAGACTTCATCCAAGGAGTGAAGGCAGTCATTGAAACACTTCAGGCTTTATCTCTTACCTATTCTTTTTTTATTGTTTTTCTGATGCATGACATGTTTGTGAAGCTCCTGCTCACATCCTCATATACTTCATAAGTCCCAGCCATCTGAATTATAATATAGGATTCTGCAAATACTCAGTGGACCAGTAAGTCAAGATGATGAGCTTTATATTCTCCTAGAAAGACTTGAAAATCCTGGTGGGTCATCAAAAGGAAAGACATAATCTCATACATGTTTTAGAAAAATCACTCATAAAAGAATGAGGAATGAATTTAGTTTGGTTGACCTGGAAACAATTGACAAGCTGAGAAACTATTAAAATAGTCCAGGTGGGCAGTAATGATGGCTCGGGCCAAAGGTTTCAACTTACAGCAGGGGGTTTTATGGAGGTCGCTAAAATCAGGTAAGAAATGAAACTGAACACTTTGGGGAAAGATGTTTTTTAAATTCATAATAAAGTCTTCTCAGTGATTAAGTATAACCCTTCTTTATTATTATTATTATTATTTTAAATTTTTATTTAAATTCAATTAACATACAATGATTTATTAGTTTCAGAGGTAGAGGTCAGTGATTCATCAGTCTTAATATAATACCCAGAGCTCATTACATCACATGTCCTCCTTAATGTCCATCACCCAGTTACCCCAGGCCCCCACCCCCCTCCCCTCCAGCAACCTTCAGTTTTTTTCCTATGATTAAGAGTCTCTTATGGTTTGTCTCCCTCTCTGGTTTCATCTTATTTTATATTTTTCCTCTCTTCTCCTATGATCCTCTGTTTTGTTTCTTAAATTCCATGTAAGAGTGAGATCATATGGTAATTGTCTTTCTCTGATTGACTTATTTTGCTTAGCATAACCTTTCACTTTTTTTTTTTTTTTTTTTTTGAGAGAGAGAGAGCATTAGCTCAGGGAGGGGCAGAGGGAGAGGGAGAGACAGAATCTTAAGCAGGCTCCATGCTCAGCACTGAGCTCAACATGGGGCTCTATCTCACAACACTGAGATCTTGACCTGAGCTGAAATCAAGAGTCAGACGCTTAACTGACTGAGCCACCCAGGTGCCCCAACCTTTTCACTTCTAAAGGAATCATATTCTATTTAGTTCAGAATATTTGTGAGTAGTTATGTACTACTGTATAGTGTATGTATGCTATTGGGCAGTGTCTTTAGCATCTCCCTCATCATACCAGTAAGAATCCTTGCTTCTCATGGAGCTGCCACCACAAGGATTCTCTATTCCACTGGAGTCTGAAGTCCAAAACCCTAATTTTCCCATAGTGCCCTATTGCAGTAAACTTCAACATGGTAGGCAATGAATCCATTGCCTAATACATATCATTCCAGTGCCTAGTATCACTTGGTACACAGTAGGCATTCAAACATATTTTGAATGAATGAATGAAGCAAGAAAAGAAGGAACTTGTGAACTTAGAAATGACTGCTGTCATTCATCCAACATTTACTAATTATTTAACACATACTTTGTATTCAGAACTGTTCTAGACATGGGTTCGAGTGTGACAAGGACAAACTTAATGTTTTTAGCAGGTTTAAGTTCTAGTTTGTGGAGGAGACTACCAACAACACAGTGGACATGTTCTTTGAAAGGGTGTTTGTCATTGGTGCATATAAAAAGAGTACCTATCTTAGAGAAGGGAGAGGAGCTGGCTTCCAGAATGAGATTTTGTTTAAAACTGAGGCTGAAGGCAGACAGTAATTAGCCAAGGAAAAGTAGTATGGAGGAGAGCAATACAACAGGGGAACAACAGAAATGAAGGTGAAGATGGAGGATTTAGTGGACTGAGGTAATTTGGCATTGCTGGAAGGAAGTGATGAAAGGGTCAGCAGTGATGGTCCCTAGGGTGGCTCAGTCAGTTAAGCTTCTGACTCCTTGATTTTGACTCAGGGTAGTGGTATCAAGCCTCACCTGGGGCTCCGCACGGAGTGTGGAGCCTGCTTAAGATTCTCCCTCTGTCTCTTCCCACTCACTCTCTATCTTTCTCTAAAAATTAAAAAAAAAGTAAATAAAGGGTCAACAGGGAAAGATGAAGCCGGAGAAAAAGCCTATCATGAAGAGTTTCTATAGCAAGGTGTTTGGATTTGATACTGACCACCCTGACATGGTAAACCTTTAAAGAGGTTCTCTCTTTTTATGATAGAATTCAGTAAGAGTGATATTGGAGCTAAGAATACAGAAGAGATGAGAGAGATCCTACTGCAGGTACAGTGGTACCATGGTACTGATGATGTGGGTTTTTGATGAAGATGGTTTGATTTTTAGTGACATTACACATCAAAATGATAATGTAGGTGGTTAGTGTCTATCATTGACCAATCATTCTGCAGAATTAAAGAGGTTTTAGTGGGTTCACCTGGTAAATTAATCAAGTCTTTTCATACTCTTTTTCTGGAAGATAAGTTCAGAGTTCTAATTACCGCCTTTAAAACTGACTACAAAAATGCTACCTTATAATTCAGGAATTTTATCTAGGTATATGATAGGTTTTTAAAAAATATTTTAGAGAAATGTATAGATGGACATGACCTTTGAACTCTATAAAGCCAAAACCAAGATTACCTTAAGACATCATCGAAATCGGGATGCCCGGGTGGCTCAGTCAGTTGAGCATTTGCCCTCAGCTCAGGTCGTGATCCCAGGGCTGGGATCGAGTCCCGTGTCGGGCTCCTTGCTCAGCAGGGAGTCTGCTTCTCCCTCTGCCTGCTGCTCCCCCTGCTTGTGCTCTCTCTCTCTCTGTCAAATAAATAAATCTTTAAATAAATCTTTAAAAAAATAAATAAAATAAAAAGACATCATCAAAATATAAAGTTATCTAAAAAGAAACAGCAAATACACAAATTAAATTCAAAAGAAATCAAATTATAAAAAAACTAAATCTGAGTCAAAATGGGAATATTTTATTGATTTTCATTAAAGTTTCATTTTACATTAACTTGAGAGTTTATATCTTACATAGAACAGATTATTAGTATTTTCAGGGAGGTCTCATTTACTAAATTGTAGATGGGCAAACTTGTAATTATAGGACTTCCATGGAGATCTAATCTTTCTTTCAACAAATATTTTTGAGCAGATACTATGTGCAAATCACTATATTAAGTACTAGGGAAACATAGAAAAGTACTAGTGAAAATAGACCACTACCCTCAAGGAAAATTTAAGTTAGTAAGAGAACTAATAATACAATCTTTGTAATAACAGAGTAGGAAATGAATTAGTGATAAGATAGTCAAGATCATTGTAGTTCTGAGGAGTGAGCAATTAAATTACACTGGAAGTGGAATATTAGTTGAGTTCTAAATCTTGGATCCACTTTTAATAGGCAGAGAAAAGGAAGAAGATCATTTGGTTTTCTACTTCATCATGCTATTGAAACTATACTCTAAAACACTTCCAATAACCTCCTGTTACCTCAAATAGTTTTTCCTCAGCTTTCAGTTCATATCCTTTTTTGCAGAATTTAGCTTTAAAACTTTGTCCTCCCTGGTTTCTGTAACGTGAATTTTCTGAGTGCCACTGAATGCTGGTTCTTTGGTTGGATTTCTTCCCACTGTGGTGTGGGTCAGGACCATTTAGTGCAGCAGATTATATTATACCTACTTTTTATTGCCTCCTGTTGATCAGGGTCACCTGTCAGACACAGGTAGTAAAATGGAGTAAACTGATGTGCCATTTACAATGACCAGTATAACGACTGTCCTGCTAGGCTTCTCTGAGGTGGAGTAGATCAGTGGTCTTCAATCCTGGTTGTTCAAGGGGAATGGTCTAAATCGGAATATGCTTCTTCCCAATCCCCTTCACTCCTTACAATTCTGAATCTGTAATGTTGGGTTAAAAGGGCCCTATGAAGGGGCACTGGGGTGGCTCAGCCTGTTAAGCATGTGCCTTTGGCTCAGGTCATGATCCCAGGGTCCTGGAATCAAGCCCCTTGACGGGCTCTCTGCTCAGCAGGGAGTTTGCCTCTCCCTCTCCCTCTAGGATATCTCTCGCTCTCACTGAAATAAATAAAAATAAAATCTTTTAAAAAGGGACCCTGTGAAGCTGAATCATACCTTACAATGAGAAATTTTTGGTTCAAATTTGGGGGATCCATTCTAGGACAGATATTTTTGCTGCCAGCCTCTATATCTAAGTTAGAGTAATGAACAAAGATACAGAAAAGATGGTAAATCACTGCATATATATGAGCATAAGCAACTAATTGTTCTGTGATTATGTTCCTTTAGTCCTATGACCAGGTTGATACTTTAATCCATCCACCTATTGGTGGAGTATTATACTCTTAAAACTCATAGGCTGTTGTTGTTATGCCTTAAAGATAGGATGTGATTGTGCTGCCATCTCTGCACTTGAACCCATGGTGGGCACTGACCTTTCCAGTCTCTGAGTGATTAAAGCTCTTATTAATTTCCTGTAGGGATGCCAGCACTCTAAGGCAGTAGAGTGGTGGGAGTTCATTAACATGTGGGGGCTCTAATTAGCCAGCAAAGGAATTGTTCCTGTCCTCATTCTGATATCTAGCACAGCTATAAATACAGACATATGAGAAAAAACATGAAACCATAACCAAAAGAAAGAGGTGTTGACATGTCCAGGGCATCTCTTTAAACCAAAACAACCATGCTGTTATCCTCCCTCACAGTTTCCTGGGATATAATCAGGCTTTTCTGGAAAACTGCATGTGGATGGGATTGACACAGTATGGGAGAAAATCTGAGGGGGTCTAGATCAGTGCTGGAAATCATTATCGATTGGGTTATATTGTTAAGTCCCTTCTGAATCTGTGATTCTGTGAATAACAAGTCTAAAGAGAGGTCAAAAGAAGTGAAGTTCCTTGGTGTTGAAAAGAGAAGAAAGAGAAATTTAATAATAATCTTAATGTCTGAGTAGGACTGAAAGAATGATGGCCACATTCTCCATTGCAAACCAGAGGAAATGAGTGTAAATTATAGCTGGGAGAAGTTTGATTGGCTAGTTAATATTTTGAGGGTCCTTTCAAGATACTAAAGCTTTGTAGGGAGCTGGTAGTGCACATCTCTTGGAGGGACACCTGAAATTCCTTCAGATGAGGCATATAGAATTACCCTTACACTGACAGTGAACCAATTAGTTGAGGTTCTAGGAGGCACCCTGAGGTGAATGATTGCTGGAGTGAATTTCCAAGCAGGCTACATTTGTTCCTTCCCCTCTGAACGTCTTTATAAATGAGAAAGAAATCCATCAAACTGAGGATAAAGAACTGGCCTGGCTTGAGATGGATAATTGGCCTCTACAAAGAGTCAGCCCTTGGGATTGGAGAGAGCTGACTCCTCCCACCCTCTCCCACCAGGTGCCATGCTTTGAGGTACCAAGAGCACACATTCTGAAGGTATGACTACCAAATTCCATGTTCAACATTGCTTTATGGTACTTCCTTCAGATTGGGGTCCAGACATACTGGTGCTTGGAAATCTCCTTTACTAGAACCATTTCTTTCTTTCCACACTTGTATTCACCTAGGTAATATTTATCTGGGAGTGAGAATTCTGAATACCTAACAGAAAAGTTCCCAGGGCAAAACTTTTCTTGTGGTCTGACCTGCCATTTTGCGTCTATGATTTCTTGATTTAATTTCATTCATATCTGGCAGCTTACATAAAGAAATGGTCTTTGGAAGCCCTGTTGAGAAAATGGGAGAGAATGGAACCTGTTCATTCCTGTTACCGGGTGAAATACTCAGCACTTTCAGATTTGGCTTCTCAGCCAGCCCCATTCAGAATCAGTGTGCATGAAATGGGGATGAATATGTGCGATTCAGATACCAGTTCTCCTAGAACTTAGCTATAAATCATAAATAGATACTTAGAGGTGGCATTTTTTTTAATTAAAGTTTTTATTTTTTAAGGTGACATTTTAAATAAATGGGCTATCAGTGTATTATGCTTATTGGATACTCCAGTCTTTTATTAACCCTAGGGAACATTTAGAAACATAATATTAAAAATGGTGTTAAGATTTACAGTCTGTAGCAAGGAACATAAAAAATAAGCTCGATAAGCCCACATGAACTAAAATGAAATAATCCTGGGAAAGCACTTCATGCAGTTCCAGGCATACGGTGAGTGTACCACAGGTGTTATTTGCAGCAGGTAGCCACTTTGTTCCAGTGAGGTTCCTAAGTCAGCACTCCATCATGGGGTTGGGGTGGAGGTGTCCCTCACATTTGTACTCACTGGTCCCCTCCTTCTGCCTACCTCATTGGGCTATTTTTCTGTCTAGTAAATACCACAATCACAGTGGACAAGAAGAAGGGGTCCAATTATTCTTGCTGTTGCTGAGTTTCAGTGAACGGTCTAGTAAGGAAGATGGTTAGCATTATTGACTAAAATTATTTTAGCATTAATTTTTGCCTCTTCTTCTGTTTCTCATTTTATTTTTTTTATTTTTTATTTTTTATTAGAGAGAGAGAGAGAGAGTACAAGCAGGGGGAGAGGGAGAAGCCCTGCTGAGCAGGGAGCCCGATGCGGGGCTTGATCCCAAGGCGCTTCTGAGCCATTGAAGCGCCTCCTGTTTCTCATTTTAAATCCCCAAGAGTGAATAGCACTTCCCCTTCAGGTGCTCTAGACAGCTTCTTTTAGTACAGCCTTCCAGAGGCCACTGCTGTTGGGATGGGGTGGAGTGGGGGGGGAGATAAAGCAAAAATATTCTCCTTGGACTTTTAGGATAACAAGATATTGACACCTGATTTATATTCATAACTGAAAGCATGCACTTTGGGCAGCTCAGTATAATGGTCTGGCCAGAGGCCCTGGTTTTCACTAAGAGACACTCTCAGTGCAGGCTCGGAAGTGTATTAATAGGTCAATCAATGATGTGTTACTGTGTGTTAGAGTTCCTTTCCCCTGCATTCCACATACTCTCCCAAGAGAACTTCTGTGTGATCCCAAATTGCTTCAGATTTCTTTCAATAATTAGTCGGCAGCAAGGATGATGAAGGAGAAAATAACGTGAGAAAAGAAGACAGTCATGTGTAGTCACAGTCCTGTTTGTTTTTCACTAATGACTTGGATAGTCGGTTGCTTGGGTTATATCCAAATCTGGAAGATCTGATCAAAAAATTATCATCAAAGTTTTCTGGAAAAAATGTGGTGACTTTCAGAATCCAGCCTCCAGAATTCACTGCGTGTGTTGTGATCTCATCACTTTCCTAGGTCATTTCCACTGTGCTTTCTTTTTTTATCTTTAAATTTTTTTATTGTTATCTTAATCACCATACATTACATCATTAGTTTTTGATGTAGTGTTCCATGATTCATTGTTTGTGCATAACACCCAGTGCTACATGCAGAACGTGCCCTCTTTAATACCCATCACCAGGCTAAACCATCCCCCCACCCCCTCCCCTCTAGAACCCTCAGTTTGTTTTTCAGAGTCCATCGTCTCTCATGGTTCATCTCCCCCTCCAATTTACCGCCCTTCATTCTTCCCCTACTGCTATCTTCTTCTTTTTTTTTCTTAACATATATTGCATTATTTGTTTCAGAGGTACAGATCTGTGACTCAACAGTCTTGCACAATTGATAGCACATACCCTCCCCAATGTCTATCACCCAGCCACCCCATCCCTCCCACCCCTCAACCACTTAAGCAACCCTCAGTTTGTTTCCTGAGATTAAGAATTCCTCATATCAGTGAGGTCATATGATAAATGTCTTTCTCTGATTGACTTATTTCACTCAGCATAACGCCCCCCAGTTCCATCCACGTCGTTGCAAATGGCAAGATCTCATTCCTTTTGATGGCTGCATAATATTCCATTCTGTATATATACCACCTCTTCTTTATCCATTCATCTGTCAATGGACATCTTGGCTCTTTCCACAGATTGGCCATTGTGGACATTGCTGCTATAAACATCGGGATGCACGTACCCCTTCGGATTCCTACATTTGTATCTTTGGGGTAAATACCCAGTAGTGCAATTGCTGGATCGTAGGGTAGCTCTATTTTCAACTTTTTGAGGAACCTCCATACTGTTTTCCAGAGTAGTTGCATAGTTGCACCAGCTTGCATTCCCACCAACAGTATAGGAGGGTTCCCCTTTCTCCGCATCCCCACCAACATCTGTCGTTTCCTGACTTGTTAATTTTAGCCATTCTGACTGGTGTGAGGTGGTATCTCATCGATGTTTTGATTTGGATTTCCCTGATGGTGAGTGATGTTGAGCACTTTTTCATGTGTCTGTTGGCCATTTGGATGTCTTCTTTGGAAAAATGTCTGTTCATGTCTTCTGCCCATTTCCTGAGTGGATCATTTGTTCTTTGGGTGTGGAGTTTGATAAGTTCTTTATAGATTTGGATACTAGCCCTTTATCTGATATGTCATTTGCAAATATCTTCTTCCATTCTGTCGGTTGTCTTTTGGTTTTGTGGACTGTTTCTTTTGCTGTGCAAAAGCTTTTTATCTTGATGAAATCCCAAGAGTTCATTTTTGCCCTGGCTTCCTTTGCCTTTGATGATGTTTCTAGGAAGAAGTTGATGCGGCTGGGCTCGAAGAGGTTGCTGCCTGTGTTCTCCTTTAGGATTTTGATGGACTCCTGTCTCACATTTAGGTCTTTCAACCATTTGGAGTCTATTTTTGTGTGTGGTGTAAGGAAATGGTCCAGTTTCATTCTTCTGCATGTGGCTGTCCAATTTTCCCAACACCATTTGTTGAAGAGACTGTCTTTTTTCCATTGGACATTCTTTCCTGCTTTGTCAAAGATGAGTTGACTATAGAGTTGAGGGTCCATTTCTGGGCTCTCGATTCTGTTCCATTGATCTATGTGTCTGTTTTTGTGCCAGTACCATACTGTCTTGATGATGACAGCTTTGTAATATAGCTGGAAGTCCGGAATTGTGATGCCACCAGCTTTGCTTTTCTTTTTCCACATTCCTCTGGCTATTCGGGGTCTTTTCTGGTTCCATACAAATTTTAGGATTATTTGTTCCATTTCTTTGAAAAAAGTGGATGGTATTTTGATGGGGATTGCACTGAATGTGTAGATTGCTCTAGGTAGCATTGACATCTTCACAATGTTTGTTCTTCCAATCCATGAGCATGGAACGTTTTTCCATTTCTTTGTGTCTTCCTCAATTTCTTTTGTGAGTATTTTATAGTTTTCTGAGTACAGATCCTTTGCCTCTTTGGTTAGATTTATTCCTAGGTATCTTATGCTTTTCGGTGCAATTATAAATGGGATCGACTCCTTAATTTGTCTCTCTTCTGTCTTGTTGGTGTATAGGAATGCCACTGATTTCTGTGCATTGATTTTATATCCTGCCACTTTACTGAATTGCTGTATCAGTTCCAGCAGTTTTGGGGTGGAGTCTTTTGGGTTTTCCACATAAAGTATCATATCATCTGCAAAGAGTGAGAGTTTGACTTCCTCTTTGCCGATTTGGATGCCTTTGATTTCTTTTAGTTGTCTGATTGCTGTGGCTAGGACTTGTAATATTATGTTGAATAGCAGTGTGATAGTGCACATCCCTGCCGCGTTCCTGACCTTAGGGGGAAAGCTCTCAGCTTTTGTCCATTAAGAAAGATATTCACTGTAGGTTTTTCATAGATGGCTTTTATGATATTGAGGCATGTACCCTCTATCCCTGTACTCTGAAGAGTTTTGATCAAGAAAGGATGCTGTACTTTGTCTAATGCTTTTACTGCATCTATTGAGAGGATCATATGATTCTTGTTCATTCTTTTGTTAATATATTGTATCACATTGATTGATTTGCGGATGTTGAACCAACCTTGCAGCCCAGGGATAAATTCCGCTTGGAGGTGGTGAATAATCCTTTTAATGTACTGTTGGATCCTATTGGCTAGTATTTTGGTGAGAATTTTTGCATCCATGTTCATGGAGGATAGTGGTCTGTAATTCTCCTTTTTGATGGCATCTTTGTCTGGTTTGGGGATCAAGGTAATGGTGACCTAGTAAAATGAGTTTGGAAGTTTCCTTCCATTTTATTTTTTGGAAGAGTTTCAGGAAAATAGGTGTTAATTCTTCTTTAAATGTTTGGTAGAATTCCACTGGGAAGCCATCTGGCCCTGGACTTTTGTTTGTTGGGAGTTTTTTGATGGCTGCTTCAATTTCCTTAGTGGTTATAGGTCTTTTCAGGTTTTCTATTTCTTCTTGGTTCAACATGGTAATTGATACATCTCTAGGAATGTGTCCATTTCTTCCAGGTTATCTAATTTGCTGGCATAGAGTTGCTCATAATCTGTTCTTACAACTGTTTGTATTTCTTTGGTGTTGGTGTTGGTTGTGATCTCTCCTGTTTCATTCATGATTTTGTTGATTTGGGTCATTTCTCTTTTCTTTTGGATAAGTCTGGCCAGGGGTTTATCAATCTTGTTAATTCTTTCAAAGAACCAGCTCCTAGTTTCGTCGATCTGTTCTACTGTTCTTTTGGTTTCTATTTCATTGATTTCTGCTCTGATTTTTATTCTTTCTTTTCTCCTGCTGGGTTTAGGCTTTATTTGCTGTTTTTTTCTCTAGCTCCTTTAGGTGTAGGGTTAGGTTGTGTATTTGAGACCTTTCTTGTTTCTTGAGAAAGGCTTCTATTGCTATATACTTTCCTCTTAGGACCGCCTTTGCTGCATCCCAAAGATTTTGAACAGTTGTGTTTTCATTTTCATTGGTTTCCATGAATTTTTTTAATTCTTCTTTAATTTCCTGGTTGACCCATTCACTCTTTAGTAGGATACACTTTAGCCTCCATGTATTTGAATTCTTTCCAACTTTCCTCTTGTGATTGACTTCTAGTTTCAAAGCATCGTGGTCTGAAAATATGCAGGGAATAATCCCTATCTTTTGGTACTGGTTGAGACCTGATTTGTGACCTAGGATGTGATCTATTCTGGAGAATGTTCCATGGGCACTAGAGAAGAATGTGTATTCCGTTGCTTTGGGATGGAATGTTCTGAATATATCTGTGAAGTCCATTTCGTCCAGTGTGTCATTTAAAGTCTTTATTTCCTTGTTGATCTTTTGCTTAGATGATCTGTCCATTTCAGTCAGGGGGGTGTTAAAGTCCCCCACTATTATTGTATTGTTGTCAATGTGTTTCTTTGCTTTTTTTATTAATTGCCTTATATAATTGGCTGCTCCCATGTGAGAGGCATAGATATTTACAATTGTTGGATCTTCCTGTTGGATAGACCCTTTAAGTAGGTTATAGTGTCCTTCTTCATCTCTTATTACAGTCTTTGTTTTAAAATCTAATTTATCTGATATAAGGATTGCCACCCCAGCTTTCTTTTGGTGTCCATTAGCATGGTAAATGGTTTTCCACCCCCTCACTTTCAATGTGGGGGTGTCTTTGGGTCTAAAATGAGTCTCTTGCAGACAGCATATGGATGGGTCTTGTTTTTTAATCCAATCTGATAGCCTGTGTCTTTTGATTGGGGCATTTAGCCCATTTACATTCAGGGTAACTATTGAAAGATATGAATTTAGTGCCATTGTATTGCCTGTAAGGTGACTGTTACTGTATTTTGTCTGTGTTCCTTTCTGGTCTATGCTGCTTTTAGGCTCTCTCTTTGCTTAGAGGACCCCTTTCAGTATTTCTTGGAGGGCTGGTTTCGTGTTTGCAAATTCCTTTAGTGTTTGTCCTGAAAAGGTTTTTATCTCTCCTTCTATTTTCAATGACAGCCTAGCTTGATATAGTGTTCTTGGCTGCATATTTTTCTCGTTTAGTGCTCTGAAGATCTCATGCCAGTCCTTTGTGGCCTGCCAGGTCTCTCTGGATAGGTTTGTTGCCAATCTAATGTTTCTACCATTATAGGTTACATATCTCTTCTCCCGAGCTGCCTTCAAGATTTTCTCTTTGTCTCTGAGACTCGTAAGTTTTACTGTTAGATGTCAGGGTGTTGACCTATTTTTATTGATTTTGAGAGGGGTTCTCTGTGCCTCCTGGATTTTGATGCCTGTTTCCTTCCCCACATGAGGGAAGTTCTCTGCTATAATTTCTCCGATATACCTTCTGCCCCTCTCTCTT
>NW_027397081.1:28143595-28324250 GCF_003265705.2 Callorhinus ursinus | reverse complement strand
TATAGTGTCCTTCTTCATCTCTTATTACAGTCTTTGTTTTAAAATCTAATTTATCTGATATAAGGATTGCCACCCCAGCTTTCTTTTGGTGTCCATTAGCATGGTAAATGGTTTTCCACCCCCTCACTTTCAATGTGGGGGTGTCTTTGGGTCTAAAATGAGTCTCTTGCAGATAGCATATCGATGGGTCTTGTTTTTTAATCCAATCTGATAGCCTGTGTCTTTTGATTGGGGCATTTAGCCCATTTACATTCAGGGTAACTAATGAAAGATATGAATTTAGTGCCATTGTATTGCCTGTAAGGTGACTGTTACTGTATTTTGTCTGTGTTCCTTTCTGGTCTATGCTGCTTTTAGGCTCTCTCTTTGCTTAGAGGATCCCTTTCAGTATTTCTTGGAGGGCTGGTTTCGTGTTTGAAAATTCCTTTAGTGTTTGTCCTGAAAAGGTTTTTATCTCTCCTTCTATTTTCAATGACAGCCTAGCTTGATATAGTGTTCTTGGCTGCATATTTTTCTCGTTTAGTGCTCTGAAGATCTCATGCCAGTCCTTTGTGGCCTGCCAGGTCTCTCTGGATAGGTTTGTTGCCAATCTAATGTTTCTACCATTATAGGTTACATATCTCTTCTCCCGAGCTGCCTTCAAGATTTTCTCTTTGTCTCTGAGACTCGTAAGTTTTACTGTTAGATGTCAGGGTGTTGACCTATTTTTATTGATTTTGAGAGGGGTTCTCTGTGCCTCCTGGATTTTGATGCCTGTTTCCTTCCCCACATGAGGGAAGTTCTCTGCTATAATTTCTCCGATATACCTTCTGCCCCTCTCTCTTTCTTCTTCTTCTGGGATCCCAATTATTCTAATGTTGTTTTGTCTTATTGTATCACTTAAGTCTCAAATTCTGCCCTCGTGATCCAGTAGTTGTTTCTCTCTCTTTTTTCTCAGCTTCTTTATTTTCCATCATTTGGTCTTCTATATCGCTAATTCTCTCTTCTGCCTCACGTATCCTAGCAGTTAGTGCCCCCATTTTTGATTGCACCTCATAAATAGCCTTTTTGATTTTGACTTGGTTAGATTTTAGTTCTTTTATTTCTCCAGAAAGTGTTTCTTTAATAACTTCCATGCTTTTTTCAAGCCCAGCTAGTATCTTTAAAATCATGATTCTGAACTCTAGGTCTGATATCGTACTAATGTCTGTATTGAGTAGGTCCCTGGCAGATGGTACTACCTCTTGTTCTTTTTGTTGAGGTGATTTTTTCCATCTTGTCATTTGTCCAGAGGAGAATAGATGAATGAGAGAACAAAATGCTAACATGTTAACAACGTCCCCAGAAAATATGCTCTAAACAAATCAGAAAAGAGCTTAAACCAGGGGAAAAGAAAGGGAAAGAAAGAAAAAAGAAAGAGAAAAAAAAGAAAAAGAAAAAGATAAAAACAAACAAAAACAGAATATGATCAAATATGATCAGGCTAGTGCATAGATCAGTGCCACACACTAGATTTTGAATGTATTTTGGTCTGTTAGAAAAAAGTGCCTCCTAAAATTTTAAAGAAAGATAGACTTATATATGTACAAAGTAAGGGTTTATATAATGAAGGGATGGAATATGAGTATAAAAATGAAAAATATTTTTTTTTTAAAAGGGATTCTTAAGATGTTGGTTGAAAAAGGGGAAAAGAAAAATTAAGAAAAAAACAATTAAAAAAATTAACTTTCAAAGACTAATGAATCATGATAAAAAAGCCAAGAATTCTATGTGCGGTATTCCCCCAGCGCTGGAGTTCTCCCATTCTCATTGATCGGTAAACTTGGTCTTGGGTGGTTGTTTGTGCTGATCTTTTGGGGGAGGGGCCTGTTGCTGTGGTTCCCAAATGTCTTTGCTGGAGGCTGAATTGCCCCGCCCTTGTCGGTCCGGGCTGAGCAATCTGCTCGGGTTTGCTCTCGGGAGCTTTTGTTCCCTGCAAGCTCTCGATACAGCTTTGGAGGACGAGAGTGAAAATGGCGGCCTCCCAGTCTCTGCCTTGGAGGAGCCGAGAACTCGGGGCCCCGCTCCTCAGTGTGCCTCCAGAGAAAAGCAGTCAGTCACTCCCGTGTCCCTGGTCTCTGGCCGTACTCCGTGCTCACCCGGCCTGGGACTGAGCATTTCTATCTCTGGCACCTGACCCCGTGTGGTGTCTCCAAACCCAGCAGATACCTGTGGTGCGCTCCCGCGATGCTCCTCCCAGGGGAGGAAGGGGAGTATCCCTGGGTCTGCCACTTGTTGGGTCTCTGCTGGACCAACAGTGGCCCAACTGTCACCGATCACAGTTTATGGCAACCCTGAGCTGAGAGCCCGCGCCTTGGCTCTGTCTCTGCAGCCGGCTTCCCCGCTCCAATATCTGGGAGCTCTGCTGCACTCAGGCACCCCCGGTCTTTCTGTGACTCCGAGGGTCCTGAGACCACACTGTCCCACGAGGGCTCCACCCCCAGCTTAGCCACTGGAGCGACGTCCCTCAGCGGAGCCGACTTCTAAAAGTTCCGATTTTGTGCTCCGTGGCTCTAGCACTTGCCAGACGTGGCCGACGGAGGCCCCCTCCCCCTCCTCCTCCCGAATATCGCCTCGGATTCACTTCTCCGCACGTCCTACCTTCCAGTAAGTGGTCGCTTCTCTGTTCAGAGAGTTGTTGCTACTCTCCTGTTCGATCTCCTGTTGAGTTCGTAGGTGTTCAGAATGGTTTGATCCCTATTCAGCTGAATTCCTGAGACCAGACGAAATCCAGGTCTCCTACTCCTCCGCCATCTTGCTCTGCCCCTCTCCACTGTGCTTTTTAATTTTTAGATATAATAATCTTTTGCAATTTTCCTGACCCATTCTTTCTTATAGCTGTAAATATTTTCACCTTCTGTTCATACTGCCTGGAATTTCTTTCCTCTTGGTTTTCCTGCTGAACTCATACTCATATTTCATATCAAGACAGAGCAGGTAGGGATTTCCTATCTATGCTCTCCCAGTGCCATGACGGTGCATCATCCTGTTATAAAGGCGCTTATCATATTTTCCTACAATCATCCATGTAGATGTCTGTCTGTCTACCCTCTCTAAATTATGAAGCTCCCTAGGTAGAGAACTATATTTGGCTCATTACTGTATTCTCAGCGCTTAATTAAAGTTGAATCAAATGAAATTGCTGATATTTGGCAGTTTTTTAAACCTACAGCTATAAGATGCAGCAATTTCACATGGGTCAATTTAATACATTGCTGGCATAATATCATGTAAAATATCTCACATGAATGAATTAGTGAACAATCCATATCTATCCATGTAATATGTAAATTTTTTTCATTGTAATGTGTTTGTCAGGTTTAAGAATCAGAGTTTTGCTGGTTGCACAAATGGGTTGGGAAACATTCCCTTTCTCCATTTTCTGAAAGAGTTTGTGTAATATTGATATTAATTCTTCCTTCAATGAATGATAGAATTTACCAGTGAAACTAAGCCTGGAGTTTTCTTTGTAGGAAGGTAATTTTTAAAAATTTACAAATTCTATCCTTTTAGTTGATATGGGGCTTTTGGGTTTTTCTATAAAATGTGTTTGTTCAAGGAATCTGTTGCTTTAACCTAAGGTGTCAAATTCATAAGCATAAAGTTATTAATGCTATTATCCTTTTAATATCTGTGGGATCTCTAGTGATATATCTCTGATTTCACTCCTGATGTTGATAACTTGCTCTTCTCTCTTCTCCATAATCATTCTTGCTAGGGATTTTTGTGAATTTTATTAATGTCTTCAATAATCACATTTTGGGTTAAGCTGTTTTCTTTATTTGTTTCTTCACTGATTTTTGCTCTTACATTTATTGTGTGTGTGTATACTTAGGTTTATGATTTTTTTTCTATCTTCTTAAGGGTGGGGGGTATAGATTGTTGATTTTAAGTCTTTTTTTGTAATATAGGAATGCGAAAGCTATAAATTTCCCTGGAAGCATTGCTTTAGCTGCATCCCTCAAGTTTTGATATGTTATAATTAATTAATATCCAGTTGGAAATATATTGTAATTTCCCTATAATTTCTTCTTTGACCTGTGGGTAATATGGAATTTTTAAAAAACTTTAATTACCAATTCAGTATTTGAAATGTTCAAACTTATTTTATAGCCAAGAATGCAGTCTATCTTGGTGAATATTGCATATACACTTTTTTTAAAAGATTTTATTTATTTATTTGACAGAGAGAGACACAGCAAGAGAGGAAACACAAGCAGGGGGAGTGGGAGAGGGAGAAGCAGGCCTCCTTCTGAGCAGGGAGCCCGATGTGGGGCTTGATCCCAGGATCCTGGGATCATGACCTGAGCCAAAGGCAGACACTTAAGGACTGAGCCACTCAGGCGCCCCTTGCATATACACTTGAAAAGAATGTGTTTATTCATTCTATCACTGTTGGGTGTAGTGTTTATAAATGTCAGTTAGATCAAGTTGCTTAATAACATTAACTATTCTATTTCCTTGCATCCTGTGTCTGCTTTTTTTCTAGCAACTACTGAGTGAGGGGAATTAAAATATCCAACTCTTGTTGTGGATTTATTTTTCCCTTCAATGTTGTCAGTTTTTGTTGCATGAATTTTGGTACTCTGTTATTGGGTGTACACATATTTATGATTTGTTTGCCTTTCAGGAAATTTTTTAATCATGTAGTATTTCTCATTTTATCTTCTCATTACCTTCTCTGTAATATATATATATATATGCATATTATATATATATACACATATATGTATAGTATATTCTACTGATGTTAATTTATCTGATATTAATGTAACCCTATCATCTTACTTACAGTCAGTGTTTCCATGGTGTATTTTCTTCATCCTTTTATGTGCAACCTGTCTAGATCTTTTTATTTAAATTGCATCTCTTGTAGCTAGCTTATCATTAGGTTTCAATTTTCTATTCATTCTGATAATCTCTGTCTTTTATTGAGATTTTAAATCCATTTATATCTCCTATAATTATTGTTTTGGTTCAATTTAAGTCTCCCATATTGCTATTTTTAAAAAAATGTACTTTTTGTTTTGTTTTTACTATTTTTCCTTGCCTTCTTTCATGTTAATTCAGTATTTTTAGAGTTTCAGTTTATTTCTTCTATTAATTTCGTAGCTCTTTTTATTATGATTATTTTTAGTGACTTTCCTATAACTAACAAGATGCATCCTTAATCTTATACACCTCATTCTTGACACTCTTGATTCTCACTTCCCATTGTCTACTTCACTGTCCCCTGGTTTCTAGGTGATTATTGCCATATCTTTTACTTCTGCATATGTTTTGAACTCCACCTGATACTGTTATTATTTTGCTTGAAACAGTCAGTGTTTTTTGAGTAAAATATGAGAAGTAAGTAAACATAATCATTTATATTTACTTACTTATTTACCATTGTTGGTGTTCTTCATTCCTATCTATAGGTTTGAGTTTCCATCTGGTATCATTTTCTTTTGAATAGAAAAATATCTTTTAATATTTCTTGTAATGCAAATCTGCTGGCAACAAATTTTCTAAGCTTTCATTTATAGAAAAGTTCTTTATTTCACTATTGCTTGTAAAATTTTCACTGGTAATGGAATTCTGGGTTGGCCTTTTCGTTTCCTTTAGCAATTCAGAGAGGCTATCCCATTGTCTTCCATAGTCTGTTGTTCTGATGATAAATCAGAGTATTGTTATTCTTCTTCCCTGTATTTAAGGTGTTCTTTTTCTTTGATTTTCAGTAGGTGACTCTGGTGTGCCTAGGTGTACTGTTTTTATATTTATCCTGTCTGATGCTTGTTGAACTTCTTGATCTATAGATCTACAGATTGGTGGAGTTTTTAAAATAAAGTTTGAGTTCTCCTCCATTATATTTTCCAATATTCGTCTGTCCACTATCATTCCTTTTTTGGGAAGGGGCACCAATTACACATAAATTAACCAATTTGGTAGTATTTTATGTGTCCTAGAGGTTCTATTTACTTTTATTAAATCTTTTCTCTTTCTGTTCTTAAAATTGGATAACTTGTATTTATCTGATTTCAAATTCACTGGCTTTTTAATGAATCTGCTCTTGAGTCCATCCTGTGAATTTCATTTTAGTGGTATATTTTTCAGTTCTAGAATTTACATTTGGCTCTTTTTTTTTAAATAGGTTTCATTTCTGTGTTGAGATTATCTGCTTACTCATTTAGACCACATTTTCCTATAATTCTGTGAACACATCTTTTTAATTCTTTGAACGTATTTATGATAATTGTGTTAAGTATATCTTCTAAGCCCAACATCTGGGTATCTTGGGTTCAGTTTCTATTGGCTGCTTTTATTCTTAAGCATAGGTCATATTTTTTTTTACTTTCTTTTATAAATATTGACTTTTGATTGAATATTG
The DNA here is from genome assembly GCF_003265705.2 of Callorhinus ursinus. Lineage (NCBI taxonomy): Eukaryota > Metazoa > Chordata > Mammalia > Carnivora > Otariidae > Callorhinus > Callorhinus ursinus. The sequence goes on along the minus strand of NW_027397081.1, from coordinate 28,317,862 downwards.
GAAGTATTGATTCTCATTTTAGTAGGCAGTTCAATCACTGGCTTGATAGCATTGAGCTAACTTGCCAAATCTCAGCCTCCAAACTCTGTATCCACTTTGGATCTTGTTAAGGCTTCATTTTAGGCTTTGCTGAGAGGATCTAAAGTAGGTCTTGCTCTGTTTGTGCTTCTTAGTCCTCAGGGCCACCCTTTTGATGTTTCAGCTGGAACCCGGTGTGTTAAAGAGTAGATCTCATCCTTCTAGCAGGGTCCAAACTCCAAAATCCCTGGACATTGCTTCCCTGCCTCCCTCCACCCTCCACCCAGCAGTGCGTGTGGTACCTATGTTGTGTTCTTAATTCCACAGCAGCTGTCATCTGGCAAACCTCTATCTTGCCCAGGCAGTGACTCCCTCAGCCGCAGATTTGTAAGGGTCTCCCCAAGTGACTTCTGAGACTGCTTTTTGGCACAGGGTACTCCTCTCCAATTTCTTACCCGTTAGACCCCAGCATCTTCAGCTTCCCTGACTATTATCTCTGCCACTTCAGCTTAGCAGGGAAACAGTACTCTGCTGTGACACTATCTGCAGTGTGGTTGGGAATTTGTCTTGTGATAGAAACCTGGGCACTCACCTCAGAGCCATTGCAGTCTTGTGCTTCCTGCTATTCATTATCTGAAAAGAGCTGTGTCATATATTTTATAACTATTTATTACCATAAGGTTGGTCTAATGCATTTACTCCACTACGGCTGGAAGTGGAAATTAATTACATAACGGTTATCGAGTATCCTTATCGGGAATGGTAAATTTTCTTCTTAATAAACATACTGAAAAATAACGGTTATCATGGCTTATAATATGCCAGCCATTGTTTTGAATGCCTTGCTTATTAAACTCATTTAATCCTTACAACTCTCTAAGTGAGGTACTGATCTTGTCCCTAAGAAATTGAAGCACAGAGAGATTAACCTGCCTAAATTCATACAGCTACAAAGTTATTGAGTCATGCATTGCTTTTTGCTCCTACACCTTAGTAACTATACCATGCTGCCTTTTGTTAGAAAGTGGGTCATGATTAAACAAGGGGAAATGATCAGAATAAGAAGTACATTTAAATTCATTAGTAAAAGATGAGTATAATAAGTTGAATCGTAGCAAGTTTGGGCTCTAGGGCTTTGGCTCCCTGCTACCATGTACCACCATTTTTACTCACCAGGTTGTTCTGTATTCACCATTAAGTACTACATAAATACAGAAAAAGTGCTTGGAATAAGAGTGAGATTCATTCTTATTCTCTTCCACACTCCCACTCATTGTTTTTATTTATCTTAGTTTAGTTGTGAACTCATAAATGTGCCACCCAAAGAACCTAGTTTAAAATGTAAACCTTTAGGTGGAATAATATATGTTAGATTGGTTGTTTGATCTATCTGTGACAAGTGTTAAAACACACGTGCATTGATTTTTTTTTTCTTTTTTTTTGAGGAGCATATTTCTAAGGGTAATTTAATAGTAGTATTGAGCATAGCTTTTACTGGTAGGGGGGAGGAGGGGAGAACAGATGAAGAGAGGGAGCTGCTAATGGCATCTTCCTAATGCAATTGCTTAGGTCAGTGGAGAGCTGTCACAGCTTAATGCACTTGCTGTTTGAGGATGCTATCATGTACAGGATTAAGCCATTCCAAAACATGAAAACAACAGCAGCTTGTTACAGTGGGAGCTTATTAAAGACCTTCTATCAAGCAGTTCTGATTGTATGAAGAAAGAAGCTATGGTTCTTGTTTTCCCCCTTTAATTCTAAGTCAAATCTAAGTCCTAGGAAGAAAAAGCATTCACCTAGCAAAAGAAGGTGGGGGGGTGGCACAATATATTGCTTCAAAGACCACTCTCTCCACTACCCCATCTACCTGTGTAAATAAGACTTTCTTTCTAGATGGAACTGAGCATCTTTGCTCTAATATGTTTCTGGAACCAGGAGAAAGTTTAATCTGTGAAATGCCTTTGAGTCAATGCTCTGTGCTAGTACTCAGGGTAGGAAAGTAGACCCTTCATTGAAACCACATATTCTGACATTGAGAAAAATCTAATTTGTGCGGTATATTTTAAATTCCTATTTATTTTATGCTGTTGGTTTTTGTTATGTTCAGGATATACAATTCAGAAAATCTCTATAATAGGGAGTTAATTAAGAAATAATTGGATCACAAAAAGGTTATTAGTAAGAAATCCTTAAAGATCAATTCTTCATTCATTCCTTGAGCAAATGTTCACTGAGTACCAGAAAACTAGTGAGCATAGATCATATTGAATAAGTAGGGGAGTGGCTCATGATGAAGCCAGAAAGGTAAAAAAAAGGACTGGGCACCCATATCAAAGACTTTAGGGTTAATTTTACATATAATAGGACACCGTGGAAAAGCTTTAAGAGGGGGAGGGGCGATATGATCTTGTTTACATTGAGTAAAGATCACTTTGGATTCTAGGTAGAGAATGGATTGGAAAGGAGGGAAAAAGAACTCAGAGACCATGATGATTTGGACTAGTGAAGGTGGAGAAAGTGGACTGATTCCAGATATAGATTTGAGTCAGAAGAAGAAGATTTTCTGCTGGTCATGAGGAAAAGACAGTAATCAAGAACAGCGTCTAGGATTTGGCTTGAATTTGGTGATTGGGGGTGCTATTTATTGAGATTGTGAAGACTTGGTTGAAGGGTGACATGGGTGGTGGTGGGGAGGTGACTTATTTGTAGAGAAAGAAATCAAGAGAGTGGCATTTGGAAATGTTAGATTTGGGGGAGGGGGATGTTACTTTTGAAATGCCTTAGAAATATTGATGGGGAGTTTCCAAAGTTGGAAATTTGATTTACTACAAAATGTAATTATTTAAGGGTAGGAACATCATCTGTTCTGTATAGCAAGCATATAGAATCATGTGGGGCACATAATAGCTCACAATAAATATTCCTTGAATTAATGAGTCTAGAGCTCAGAAGGTAGGCTAAGACTTAAATATGGGAGATGGCAGTATCTATTTTAAACACAAGAAAAAGAAAAAACATAAGACAAAGTTCTTATTTGTCTCTAAAATAGTTTCAAATTATAATATCAGAATTTTTTTAACTGCTCATATTCAATGCAATTTATTTATTTGGATTGGAAAGTTTCTTAAGATTATGGAACAAAATGACTTAATTTGTGTTCTTCACATTTGATTATACTAGGAACTGATGATATCTTATTCTGGTATATAATAACAGTGAAAGACAACTGGTATTTTCATTCTGGAAAACCTCATACTCTCTATAAGCATGAATCTTTGGGACTTTTCTCAGTTGTGTTATAAAAAAGATCAAATGAAAGTCTGTGTCAAAAATCACTCTAAAGCAGAACTACCAGTTGGTTCTTTTAGAAGGTCAACAAAATTGACAATTCATTTTTTTTTTATTTTGAGTATAATTAAATCTGAGTGTAATGTTACATTAGTTTCAGGTGTACAATTTAGTGATTGGACAATTTAGTTTATATGTTATGCTGTGTTCACCACAAGTGTAGCTACCCTGTGTCCCCATAGATCACTATCACATATCATAAAATTGACAAATCTTTAGCTAGACTAATCAAGAGAAAGAGAGAGAAGACTTGAATTACTAAAACCAGAAATGAAAGCAGGCACATCACTACTCACCTTACAGAAATTAAAAAAGGATGATAAGGGAAAATGAGGAACAACTGTATGTCTACAAATGAGAGAATTCACATTAAATAGACAAACTCTAAGAAAGATGTGTGCTGCTAAAATTAACTCAAGAAGAAATTGAAAATCTGACTAAACCCGTAACAAGTTACTAAGTGGAATTAGTAATCAAAAAACTATCCACAGAGAAAAGCCCAGGTCCAAATGGCTTCACTGGCGAATTCTACCAAACAAATAAAGAAGAAATAACATCAATTCTTCTTTCCAAAAAATGGAATATCAGGAAATACTTTACAATTAATTTTAAGATGTCATTATTACTCTGATACCAAAAACAGAAACTATGAAAGAAAATGACAGAGCAGTATCTCTTAGACTAGAGATTCAAAAATTCTCAACAAAATACAAGCAAACCAAATGTAGTGATATATAAAGAAAGATACACCATGACCAAGAATGTAAAATTTAACATCAAGAAATCAACTCATGTAAGCCATTTTATTAATGGAATAATGGGCAAAAAACACATAATCATCTTGTTGATACGGAAAAACATTTGACAAAATCCAACACCACTTTTTTGATAAAAACAAGCAAGAAACGAGAATAGAAGGAAATATCTCAATGTGATAAAGGCCATGTATGGAAAACCCTCAGTTCACATTATATTAAATGGCAAAAGGCTGAAGGCTATTCCTTTAAATTAGAAACAAGGCAAAGATGTCCATTCTTACCATCTTTATTCATCATTGTACTATGGGTTCCAGTTAGGTAAATTAGTCAAGAAAAACAAATAAAGACATTCATATTAGAAAGGGATTAAGTAAAACAATACCTTATTTACATATTATGATTTTGTATATAGAAAAACCTAAAGAATCCACTACAACTCTATTACAACTACTGAAAGAGTTAAGCAAGATTGCAGGATAAATCACTATACAAAAAATCAATTGTATTTCTGTACACTATCAATGAACAATTCAAAAATGAAATTAAGAAAAACAGTTCCATATATAATAACATTAAAAAGAATTACTTAGGAAAAATTATCAAAATAATTGTAAAACTTACACTCATAACCATAAGATATTATTGAAACAAATCAAGAAAGACCTAAATAAATCGAGAGATGCCCAGTGTTCCCACTGCCCATGGACTGGAAAACTTAATATTGCAAAGACAATACCTTCCAAATTGATCAATAGATTGATCACAATTCTTATCAAAACCTCAGTGGACTTCTTCTCTGAATTGGATAACCTAAGGATGAAGTTAATAGGGAAATATAAGGGCCCAGATTAGCCAAAACAATCTTTAAAAGTAACAAAGTTAGAGGAATCACAGTTTCCAATTTTAGAACTTAGTACAAAGCTGTAGCAGTCGAGAAAATGCAATACCAGTTTGAGAATAGATGAAGATCAATGGAATAGAATTGAGAGTCCAGAAATAAATCTTCACATTTGTAGTCAGTTGGTTTTGACAAGGTTGCCAAGACAATTCAAGGGGGAAAAATAATCTTTACAACAAATGGGGCAGGGATCACTGCATATGCAAATAATGAAATTGAAACACTTTCTAACACCATACATAAAAAATGGATCATAGACTGTATGTAGTAGCAAAAACTATAAATCTCAGAGAAGAAAATACAGGAATAAATCTTCATGACATTGAGTAGTGAAAGGAAAACTTAGTTTCTCTCTCTACTGACCACTCTACTCACACCCAGCATTTCCTAGAACATTTCAGATGCCAGATGTTTTTCCCCACACCAGCCAATTCTCCCAACACCAGCTGGGTATCCTATAATTTAACCCAATTCTGACTTGAACTGCCTAGAGTTAATATAGACCCCACAGGCTAAGGACTTAGTCCTATAAGATTGCCATCCCCTGCAGCAGGAATTGCAGTTGTCCCTCGAGTTAACTACAACAGTTGTCCAACTTGGCTAGAAATCAGAGGTTCCATGAACCCTTCTGCAGGTTCGATCATTTGCTAGAACCACTCACAGAATCGAGGAAAACAATTTCCTTACCAGATTACTGGGTTATTAAAGGATATATTAAAGGAGGCAAATGATATAAAGGGTAAAGTCAGGAAGGGTTCCAAGCACAGGAGCTTCTGTACCCATGGGGTTTGCGGATTGCACCACATTCCCAGCACGTGGATATGTTCTAGTTCACCAGCCCAGAAGCCCTCCAAACCCCGTACTTTTGGGATTTTTATGAAGACTTCCTTAAGTAAACATGATCGATTAAATCATTGGCCATTGGGAATTAATTCAAACAGCCTCACTCCCCTCCGTGGGAGTGGGGATTGAGGGGCTGAAAGTTTCAGCCCTCTAATCACAGAGCTGGTTCTCCTGGTGACCAGCCTTCACCCCCGGGGTTATTTAGGGGGTATCCAAAAATCACCTGATTAATATAAACTTCGATGTGGTTGAAAGGGAGTTGTTTTGAATTAAAAAAAGACACCTTTATCACTCGGGAGCTACTTCAGTAGCTGGCAACAAAAACTAAGTTATAATGGAATACACTCTTCACTTTGGAAATTATAAGGATTTTTAGAAGCTGTGTGCTAGGCGGAGCCATGTAACAAGAAAAAAAGATTTTTTAATTATATCACAATATCATAGGTATGTGAAATCTTTCTATATATCACACCAAAAGCACAATTGACAAAAGAAAAACAAGTGCTTCCAAGGGTACTGTCAAGAAAGTACAAAGAAAAGACAACAAATGGGACAATATGTTTGAGAAAATCATATACTGTTAATGAACATTCATCTAGAATATATAAAGAACTCTTACCCTTCAATAATCACCTGACAAGTACTCTTAAAATTTTAAAATTGGGTAAACAATTTGAATAGATATTTCTGCAAAGAAGATACACGAATGGCCAATAAACACACAAAAGATCTTGGAGATAGCCATCAGGAAAATACAAGTCAAAACCACATTGAGATATCCCTGCATACCCACTAGGATGACTGTAACCAAAAAAACAGGTGACAAGGAATGTTGATGAGGATGTGGAGAAATTGTAACCCCCATAGATTGCTGGAGGTAATGTAAAGAGGTTCAGCCTCATGGGAAAACAATTTGGGAATTCTTGAAAAGGTTAAACCAAATTACCTACCATTTCCACTTCTAGAAACCTATTCAAGAGAAATAAAAACAGATATCCACACAAAAATTTGTACACTAATATTCATAGCAGGATTGTTCATAATAGCCAAAAAAGTGGAAACAACCTAAATGGTCATCAAATAATTAATGGATAAATAGTATTTTGTATATCTATCCAACTGAATAACATTTAACCATAAAAACAAATGAAGTGCTGACACATGCTACAACTTGAATGAACCTTGAAAACAGTACACTAAGTGAAAGAAACCAGTCACACACACACACACACACACACACACACACACACCCCCCAAAATCACGTATTATGTGATTCCATTTACATGAAATATCTAGAAAGTAGATAAATGGTTTACTAGGACAGCGAGTGGAGGGGGGTGGGGGATGGGGTAAATGGGAATTGACTGCTCAGTGGTGCAGGGTTTCTTTTGGGGAGGATGGGAATGCTCTGAAATTTTCTGTGATATTTGTACAACTCTGTGAATATACTAAAAACAAATTGTACGCTTTAAATGGGTGAATTATATCATGATAAAATGGATCCAGTAAACAACAAGAACAAACCAGAATTTCTATTCATTTGAAGATTTATCTAACATAAATAGCCAAAGTTAATCATTATAAAATCTAAAAAATTCTGGTCTATTTGAAAGAAGTGGAAATTTCAAATGTATGAAACAAATGACAGCTAAAACCCACGTACTCACCAGCCAGATATTTGATACTTGAAATGTTAACATTTTTTTGCATTTTCTTCCACAGATATTTATATATATAACATAATATAAATATTTTTATTATTTACATTGGTAAAAAAAAATTAAAAAAGTGAATAGGCATCAGTGAAGTCCTTTCCATACTCTCCTCCTCCATCCTGTTCCCCTATCCTTTTCCAGAGGTTACTGTAGTGTATAAAATATGCAGTTATTTATCTTTTCCCCTAATGATGGACATTTTAGGATGCTTCCAATGTTTTGCTCTTACAAAGAACACAGCAATTTATATCTTTGTACAGATATTATACTTATGTATATGCAGGATTCTGCTGCATATGTGTGATGGATTCTCTAGGGCATAAAAGAAAAGTGGAAGTGTTGGACTGCTTGAGAATTTTCAGTTTCACTAGCTAATGCCAAATTCCTCTCTAAAATGGTTTTTTCTTTTAACCAATTAGCTCTTTCAGCAGGAGCATGTAAGGTTTCTTCTTCTTCATACTTTTTGTGACAAGTGGTGCTGTCAGGCATTTTCTTCTTCCCTCCTTTCCCTCCTTTCTTTTTTCCCTTCCTTCCTCCTTCCCTCTCTCCTTTCCTTCCTTCCTTCCTCTCTTGCTTTCCTTTTCCCCAATTGTCCCTCCGTGCCAGGGTGACTGGATTGTCTGCCCTGGGTCCATCAAGTCCCTCGTTGCTAGGTATGAATATATATGTATTTTTTTTTTATTTAGGGTTCCTTATTGCAGAGAACTATTTTTTTTAAGTTTTTATTTTAATTCCAGTTAGTTAATATAAAGTGATATATTAGTTTCAGGTGTACAATATAGTGATTCAATAATTCCATACTTGGCTGGGTGCTCATCACAAGTGTCCTCCTTAATACCCCTCCCCCAAACCCCCTCTTCTCCGGTAACCATCAGTTTGTTCTGTATAGTTAAGAGTCCGTTTCTTGCTTTGTTTCTCTCTCTCTCTCTCTCTCTTTTATTTTTTCCCTTTGCTTGTTTGTTTTGTTTCCTAAATTCCATGTATGAGTGAACTCATATGGTATTTGTCTTTCTCTGACTGACTTATTAGCATTGTACTCTAGCTCCATTGTAAATGGCAAGATTTCACACTTTTTTATGGCTGAGTAATATTCATGTGTGTGTGTGTGTGTGTGTGTGTGTGTGTGTGTATCACATTTTCTTTGTCTATTCATCAGTTGAAGAACACTTGGGATACTTCCATATCTTGGCTATTGTAAATAATGCTGCTATAAATGTAAGAGTACATGTGGGAGGAGGGAACTTATTGTAACATAAATGGTGGGAAGCTTAAAAGTGGTATATGTTCTTTATTAAGTCCAGTTGACTTGCAAACAGAGTGCATGTGCTTGGCTTCGATTGTTTGGTTTTGCATTTGGCAAGTATGGACTCATTTTTTTTTTTAAGACTTTATTTATTTCTTTGAGAGAGAATGAGATGGAGAGCATGAGGGGGGGAGGGTCAGGGGAGAAGCAGACTCCCTGCTGAGCAGGGAGCCCGATGTGGGACTCGATCCCGGGACTCCAGGATCATGACCTGAGCCGAAGGCAGTCGCTTAACCAACTGAGCCACCCAGGCACCCCAAGTATGGACTCATTCTTTATTTAATTTATGTTCCTTTTCTTCCTTGTGAGGCTGAATATCTTTTTGAATATTTATTCTCCAATCAACTTATTCTTCTGCTCATTGCCTGTTCATATGCTTTACCCCAATTTTTTTCCCAATTGGATTGTTTCACTGTGTGTTAAGATTCTGAAGATTTTGTTAATATATATAGTCTATGTACAAATATCTTCTCCCAGTTTAAGGCTGGTCTTTTGACTTGTGCTTCCCTGTATATTCCTCTATATTATCCTGCAGTCGACTCCCTGGAACTCTTTAGTGCATCACATAATGAATGTTTTATGATTGGTTGAAGCTAAGCATCTAATTAATTTCTGTAACAGAAAATAAATTTTCCTGTTACTATTTACAGAATAGTGTATTTTTCCTGCACTGATTTTTAATGCCACATCTGTCCTGTATCAATTTTTTATAGACGTGTAGTTTGATCACATTGCTGTGTTTTTCTATTACCACATCCATGTCTTACTCTTCTTGTAGGGGTAAAGTAATTCTAGATTCTGGCATCAGAAGTCTCCCTTTATTCTTCTTTAAATTTGCCTGCAACGGGTTTTGGTCCATTGATTTTCCATATAAATTTCAGTATCTGCTTACTAAATTCTCTAGTCTACCGGACTCCATGATACTATAAACTAATTTGGGGAGAAATGATATCTTAGAGATCTTAAGTCTTCCGATTGATTAATAGAGTATAACTTTTCTTTTTTATGCTCATTCAAAAAATGTTTTTTATGGGTGCTTGTTGGCTCAGTCGGTTAAGTATCTGACCCTTGATTTTGGCTCAAGTCATGATCTCAAGGTCCTGGGATGGAGCCCTGCCTAGGGCTCTGCACTCAGCATAGAGTCCTCTTGGGATTTTCTCTCTGCCTGTCCCTCTGCCCCTCTCCCCTGCTCATGCTCTCTCTTCTCTCTCTCAAATAAATAAATAAAATCTTTAAAAAAATTTTTTAAAATGTTTTTAGCAGAGGTGTTTTCCTTATCTTTTGTAGCATTATTCTTAAACACATTTATCCTTTACTACCAATTTAAAAGGGGATTTTATATGTGTCACATATCATCTAAATGAAATTATATTTTTAATGCATTTTTGCTGTGTATAGGAACACCATCATTTTGTGTACTTGATTTTGCATTCTTTAATCTTTTAAATTGTATTAAGCCTGATAGTGTGTATGTTATATTAGTTAGGGTTCTCCAGAGAAACAAAACTAATAATATGTACACATACACACACACACACACACATACACACACCCAGAGAGAGAGAGAGAGAGAAAGAGATTGCTTTTAAACTCTTTTTTTTTTTAAGATTTTATTTATTTATTCATGACAGACAGAGAGAGAGAGAAAGAGAGAGAGAGAGAAGCAGAGGGAGAAGCAGGCTCCCAAGGAGCAGGGAGCCCAATGCGGGACTTGATCCCAGGACCCTGGGATCATGACCTGAGCCGAAGGCAGATGCTTAACCATCTGAGCCACCCAGGCGCCCAGAAAGAGATTACTTTTAAAGAATTGCCTCATGTGAGGTCCAAAATCTTCAGGGTGGGCCAGGGAGCTGGAGACCCAAGCAGTCCCATTTTGGGTCCAAAGGCAGGGTGCTGTCAGCAGTCCCTATTCTTCAGGGAAGATCAGTCTTGTTCTTAAGGTCTTCAACTGATTAGATGCGCACCCTCATCATGGAGGGCAATCTGCCATATTCAGAATCTGTGGATTTAAATGTTAACTGCTTCAAAAAATTAGCTTCCCAGAAACATCTAGAATATTACCTGATCAAATATCTGGGTATCGCAAGCTAGCCAAATTGACACATAAAGTTAACTCTCATATGTTCTCTGAGATATTTCACATCATTAATCATATTCTATAAATAATGACAGTTTCATTTAAAATATTCTTAAAAGTCCATTTCTTTGGGTGTTTGTATTGTATAGCCTTTATACTTAAGTAAAATGTTGCATGATAGAAGTGATGGCAATTATAGTTTTCTTGTACCTTACTTTGAAGAAATGCTTTTAATCTTTTACTACCAAGTACTATACTTACTGTAGATTCTTGACAGAGGTGCTTTTAGTGGAAGTGGAGAATTATTTAAGGATGATCCTTTATATTTCTAGATTGCTAAAGAATTTTTTTTCTTTTTAATCAACAATTGATATTTATTTTTATTAAGAATTTTATTTATAAAATTCTTTTTCTATGTCTCTTGAAATTATGTTTTTTCTTCCATAACTACTGAATATGGTGAAATATATTAAAAGATTTTCTACTATTATCTTGCATTTCTAAAATAAACTCCATTTTATGTATGTCTGATTTTATTTATACATACATGCACACATGTTTATACACATAGATTGCTGGATCTGATGTGCTGATACTCAAGATTCTTCCACTTTTGTTTGTAAATTTGACCAGTATGTTTTCTTTTTCTGTATTGTTCTTTATGAGTTTGGGTGTCAAGTATATACTAGTGAATTAGTTGACCACTGCTGTCTATTAGCTTCCTTTGCAGCCTCTTACAGGGTCGCAGTCAAGATGTTGGTTGGGGCTGCAGTCATGTGAAGGCTTGAATGGGATTGGAGAGTCTACTCTCATGGCTGGTAAATTGGTGCTGGATGTTGGCAAGAAGCTTCAGTACTCTACGTGGGTCTCAGAGTTGCTTGTGTGTTCTCATGGTATAGGTTTTGGCTTCCACCAGAAGATTAATTCAAGGCAGAAACTGAAGAGTGTTTATGACCTATCTAAGAAGTCATAGAGTGACATTTCCACAGTTTTTGCTTGGTCATAGACCAAACATGATTGAACATGAGAGGAGTCAGAACACCAGGAGATGAGAAACATTGGCTGATCTTAAAGGCTGACTATGACAACTATTTACATGTAATGTGTGGGTCCTTTCTCATCAGCTGGAAGAACTTGTATTACATAGAAGTTATTGATGTTTGAAGAGTTCTTAAAGCCCATGAGTCAAACCATCTGGTGCTTTATTTTGAAAAAAAAGAAAAAAAGTCTTTTGTTTGAACATTTTACTGTTAAGTCTAATCGAGTTTTTTTAAGTTCTCTTTGAGTCAGTATTAATCATTTAATATTTACATACAATGTACTTATTTCATATATATTTTGCATCATAGGCATTAAGTCAATCATGGCATTTTCTTATGTTTTAAACAATTGATATTAACTTTCTAGTATAGACAATCTTTTATTACTGGTTTGCATACTTTCATTTTACCTTTATCCTTGATCGATCTTGAAAAAAGATGTCTTTTTTTATTCTCTTCAAAGAAATAGTTTCATTGATCCTCTATTTCATTATTTATTATAAATATAATTATATAATACTTCTATAAATAAATTACATTACATTATATAAATATGAGTAAATTTATAATAATTTTAATATATATTCATAATATAAATAACATAAATAGAGAACATTCTTACCTTTATTTCATTTTTTTCAATTTTCTTTATTGTTATTTTCTAATATTTTGAATTGAATATTTAGATGATTAATTTTCTTTCTTTTTTCCTAATGTATACAATCAAGGCTACACATTTCCTTTTACATAGTACTCAGTTTTATATGTTCCATTTCTATTGTCATTTGGGTCTATATATTTTATAATTTTTATTATAAACTTTTTTTTAAATAATCTTTTGGATCCATGGGTCATTAGCCTGTGGTTAATATTCCATGCCAACTTTTAGTGATTGGCTAACAATTTTTTTTAAGATTTTATTTATTATTTAAGGATGATCCTTAAAGACACAGCGAGAGAGGGAACGCAAGCAGGAGTGGGAGAGGGAGAAGTAGGCTCTCCACCAAGCAGGGAGCCCGATGCGGGGCTCAATTGCAGGACCCTGGGATCATGACCTGAGCCAAAGGCAGACACTTAACGACTGAGCCACCCAGGCACCCCTGCCTAACAATTTTATTTCACTTTTTAATGCTATATATTCTCTGTGATAGGGATTCTATAATAATTTTTTCAGATTAAGCTTAAATCTTAGTATGTGGTATTTTTAAACATATGAGACATGCTTGAAGAGAGTATGCAGTCTTTAAATTTTGCAGTGCAGGGTTTTAGATATGTTTATTTGGTCAAACTTGCTCATTATATTTAGTCTAGTTGACATCATGGTTTCTGGGAGATATGTACTAAAAATGTACACTACAATTTGGAGCCTTTTCAGTTACACTGTAACTGTAATTCTGGTAGAATGTACCTCATAATATTGTCTTGAGTTAATGAGTTGGTTACTGGGCTTAGTATGATGTCTGACACATAGCCAACATTCAAAAATGTTATTTGTGAGTCGGGCTAAAGGTTTATCCATTTCGTTGATCTCTTCAAAGAACCTGCTTCTAGTTGCATTGATCTGTTCTATTGCTTTTTGTGTTTTTTGTTTTAGTTTCTATTTCATTTATTTCTGTTCCAATCTTTATTATTTCCTTCCTTCTACTTGGTTTGGGGTTTTGTGTTGTTCTCCCTCCTTCAGGTGTAAGGTTAGTTTGTTTATTTGAGATTTTTCTTATTTCTCAACATAGGCCTGTATTGCTATATACCTCCCTCATATGACAGCTTTTGCTACATCCTAAAGATTTTGGACTTGTGAGTTTTCATTTTTATTTCTCTCCATGTATTTTTTGATTGCCTCTTTGATTTCTTGGTTGATCCATTCATTGTTTAATAGCATGTTATTTAACATCCATGTATTTGTGTTCTTTCCATATTTTTTCTTGTGGTTGATTTCTAGTTTCATAGCATTGTGGTAGGAAAAGATGTGTGGTACGACTTCAATCTTTTTTAATTTGTTGAGACTTGTTTTGTTGACTAATATGTGATTTAGTCTAGAGAATGTGCCATGTGCACTTGAAAACAATGTGTATTCTGGTGTTTTAGAATGTAATGTTCTGCATATATTTGTTCTGCATATATCCATCTGGTCCAATGTATCATTCAAAGCCATAATTTCCTTGTTGATTTTCTGTTTGGATGACCTATCCATTGATGTAAGAGGGATGATAAAAGTCTCCTACTATTATTGTATTATTGTTTATGTTTGTTATTAGCTTTATGTACTTGGGTGCTCCCATGTTGGATGCATAAATATTTACAATTGCTATATCTTCTTTTTTTTTTTTTTCAATTGCTGTATCTTCTTATTGGATTTTTTCTCTTATGCTTTTGTGGTGTCTTTCTTTGTCTCTTGTTACAGTCTTTGTTTTAAAGTCTATTTCACCCAATATTAGTATTTCTACCCAGGCTTTCTTTTCACTTCCATTTGCATGATAAATGCTTTTCCCAGCCCTTCACTTTCAGTCTGCATGTGTCTTAAAAAAAAAAGAGAGAGAGAGAGGGTTCAAACAAAACCAGAAATGAAAGAGGAGAAATAACAACTGACAGCACAGAAATACAAAGGATTATAAGAGAATATTATGGAAAATTATATGCCAACAAATTGGACCACCTAGAAGAAATGGATAAATTCCTAGGAACATAACCTCCCAAAAGTGAATCAGGAATAAATAGAAAATTTGAACAGACTAGTTACCAGCAATGAAATTAAATCAGTAATCAAAAAATTCTCAACAAACTAAAGTCCAGGACCAGATGGCTTCACAGGTGAATTTGACCAACATTTAAAGAATCAATACCTATTCTTTGCAAACTATTCCAAAAAATAGAAGAGGAAGCAAATCTTCCAAATTCATTTTATGAAGCCAGCATTACCCTGATACCAAAGCCAGATAAAGACACTACAGAAAAAGAGAACTACAGGCCAATATCTCTGATGAACCTAGATGCAAAAATCCTCAACAACATATTAACAAAATCTAACAATACATTAAAAAATCATTCATCTTGATCAAGAGGGATTTGTTCCTGGGATGCAAGTATGGTTCAATATTTGCAAATCTATCAACATGATACATTACATCAGCAAGAGAAAGGATAAAAAACATATGATTATTTCTATAGATGCAGAAAAAGCATTTGACAAAGTACAACATCCATTCATGATAAAAACCTTCAATCAAATAGGTTTATAGGGCACATACTTCAACATAATAAAGGCCATGTATGACAAACCCACAGCTAACATTATACTCAATGGTGAAAAACTGAAAGCTTTTCCCCTAAGATCAGCAACAAGACAAGGATGTCAACTCTCACCACTTTTTTAAATACATAAATTACATGTGTTTATTTTATTTTTTATACATAAATTGCCTGTGTTTATTTATTTTTTTATTATGTTCAGTTAACCAACATATAGTACATCATTAGTTTTTGATGTGTTGTTCAGTGATTCATCAGTTGCGTATAACACCCAGTGCTCATCACAACACGTGCCCTCCTTAATACCTATCACCCAGCTACCCGATCCCCCCACCCCCCTCCCTTCTGGAACCCTCAGTTTGTTTCCTGGAGTCCAGAGAACTCTCACCACTTTAATTCAACACAGTACTGGAAGTTTCAGCCACAGCAGTCAGACAACAAAAAGATATGAAAGGAATCCAAATCAGTAAGGAAGAAGTAAAACTTTCACTATTTGTAGATGAAAAAATACTATATGTAATAAACCCTAAAGACTACACACACACACACACACACACACAAACTAGAACTGATAAATGAATTCAGTAAGGTCACAGGATACAAAATCAATATACAGAAATCCATTGCATTTCCGGACACAATGAAATAGCAGAAAAGAAAAATTAAGAAAACAATCCTGTTTATAACTGCACCAAAAGTAAGATAACTAGGAATAAACCTAACCAGAGAGTTGAAAGCCCTGGACTCTGACAATTATAAAATATTGATAAGAGAAATTGAAGATGAAACAAAGAAATAGAAAGATATTCCATGCTCATGGATTGGAAGAAGAAACAGTGTTAAAATGCCCATAATACCCAAAGCAATATACAGAATAAGGCAATCCCTATCAAAATACCAACAGTATTTTTCACAGAGCTAGAACACATAATCCTAAGATTTGAGTGGAGTCACAAAAGAACCCAAATAGCCAGAGCAATCTTGAAAAAAAAAAAAGGAACAAAACTAAAGGTATCACAATTCCAGATTTCAGGATATACTACAAAGCTATAGTAATAAAAACACAAAAATAGACACATAGATCAATAGAACAGAATAGAGAGCCCAGAAATAAACCCATGATTTTATGGCCAATTAATCTTTAACAAATGAGGCAAGAATATACAATGGGAAAAAGTCTCTTCAACAAATAATATTGGGAAAATTAGACAGCTACATGCAAAAGAATGAAACTGGACCACTTTCTTACACCATACACAAAAATAAACTCAAAATGGTTTGAAGACATAAATGTGAGATCTGAACCCATAGAAATCCTAGCAGAGAACACAGGCAGTAATTTCTCTGACATTGGCTATAGCAACATTTTTCTAGATGTGTCTCCTGAGGTAAGGGAAATAAAAGCAAAAATAAACTATTGGGACTAAATCAAAATAAAAGCTTTCACACAGCAAAGGAAACAATCAATAAAACTAAAAGACAGTCTACTGAATGGGAGAAGATATTTGCAAATGACATATCTGTTAAATGGTTAGTATCCAAAATATATAAAGAACTTATAAAACTCAACACTGAAAAAACAAATAATCCAATTAAAAAATGGGCAGAAGACATGAACAGACATTTCTCCAAAGAAAACATACAGATGGCCAACAGACACATGAGAAGATGCTCAGCATCACTGATCATCAGGGAAATGCAAATCAAAACTACAATGAGATATCACCTCACACCTGTCAGAATGGCTAAAATCAACAGCAAAAGAAACAGGTGTTGGCGAGGATGTGGAGAAAAAGGAACCCGCGTGCACTGTTGGTGAGAATGCAAACTGGTGTAGCCACTGTGGAAAACAGTATGCAAGTTCCTCAAAAAGTTAAAAATAGAACTATCCTAGGATCCAGCAATCGCACTATTTACCCAAAGAATACAAAAAATACTAATTCAAAGGGATACATGCACTCGTATGTTTATAACCACATTAGCCAAGATATGGAAGTAGCCCAAGTGTCCATTGATTGATGAATGGATAAAGTAGATGTGGCATACACACACACACACACACACACACACACACAAGCACGCACACACATATATGTGCTAGACTATTATTCAGCCATGAAAAAGAATGAAATCTTGGCATTTGCAACAGCATGGTTGGGTAAAAAGAGTATAGTGTAAGTGAAATAAGTCAGTCAGAGAAAGATAAATACCACATGATTTTGCTCACATGTGAAATTTCAGAAATGAAACAAATGAACAAAAAAAAAGAGACAAAAAAAAATAACAAAACAAAACAAAAACCAGACTCAAAACTATAGAGAACAAACTGGTGGTTGTCAGAGGGCAAGTAGGTAGGGGATTGGTGAAATAGGTGAAGGGGATTAAGAGTACATTTATGATGAACACTGAGTAATATATAGATTTGTTGAATTACCATATTATACACCTGAAACTAATATAATACTGTATGTTACCTATCCTGGAATTAAAAATTAAAAATGTTAGTTTTTTTAAGCTATTTTAGTTATTTAAATTATATTGTGGTTGCTGTACCAATACCCTTTCAAATGATTGACTCTTGCCATTTTTTTTTCTTTCAACTTTAAGATCTCTATTCCATATACATGTTGTGTAAATAGCGTATTGATGGGTGTGTGTGTGTGTGTGTGTGTGTGTGTGTGTGTTGTGTAAAATTTTTTCTAATGAACATATATAAAATATTTTACCCCAAATGTAGAGGATACATATTCTTTTCAAGCATATCTAATGCATTTAAAGAAAACTAACCACATTCTAGTTCATAAGTATATATAAATGTAGATATATAGTATTATATCAAATATTATTCTTAATAATATTAAATGGTAATGTAGCTCTTTGATTTGAATTTTAAAGTTAGTTGATGTCTCCATTCTTTCTGTAAACAATATTAGGACCACAGACTATTTTGATTCTTACCATCCTTTTTTTATAGTTAGCTGTTATTAATAGATATCAGCAAATTTATGAATTATTTTTGACCATTGTTTCCTGCATTCTGTTTTTCATTCTTGGTTAAATTCCTTCCTTCTTTCCTTCTGTCCTTCCTGCCCCCTTTCATTCCTGGCTGGCTCTTTTTCTTTCTCTTTCTTTCTTTCTTTCTTTCTTTCTTTCTTTCTTTCTTTCTTTCTCTCTCTCTCTTTCTTTCTTTTCTTTCTTTCTCTTTCCTTTCTTCCTTCCTTCTTTTTCTTTCCTTCCTTTTTTCTTTTCTTTTTTCTTTTTTTTGCAGTATAACCTTTAGTAATGGTCTGAAACTAAACTACAGTTCATCCACTTACAATGTACATTTTGTTTTTCTTAGCTGATCCACAAATATGTGCAACCATCACCAGTCCATTTTGGAATATCCATCACCACCACCACTACCCCCAGCCCTAAGCAACCATTAATTTATATTCTGTCTCCATAGATTTCTCTATTCTAGACTTTCAGATGAGTAGAATCATATAATATGATTTTATGTTATATATCATATATCATATAATAGGTGGTCTTTTGTGACTGGCTTCTTAGAGCATATATAGTACTTTATTCTTTTTATGTTATTAAATAATTGTATGAATTTAAAATTTTGTTTCTCCATTCACTATTTAATGGACATTAGGGCTGTTTCCACCTTTTGGCTTTTATGAATAATGCTGCTATGAACACTCATGTAAATTTTTTTAAATATTTTATTTATTTATTTGAGAGAGAGAGAGAAGAAGCAGGGGAAGCGGCAGGCAGAGGGAGAAGCAGGCTCCCTGTGGAGCAGGGAGCCGGACACAGGGCTCAATCCCAGGACCCTGAGATCATGACCTGTGCTGAAGGCAGATGCTTAACACACTGAGCTACCTAGGTGCCCCTCACATAAGAATTTTTGTGTGGACATATATTTTGATTTCTCTTGGATATGTAGCTTAGAAGTGGAATTTCTAGGTCATATGTTAACTGTATGTTTTAACTTCTTGAGGAACTCTCAGATGTTTTCCTAAGAAGCTGAGTCAGTTTACATCCCCATTAGCAGCATATATGTGCTCTAATTTCTCCATTTATGCACCAACATTTGTTATTATCTCTTGTTACAGCCATCATATTGATTGTGAAGTGGCATGTCATTGTGGTTTTGACTTGCGTTTCCCTGATGAAGAAAGATGGTTAGCATCTTTTCATAAGATGCTGGCCAATGGTACAACCGCTTTATTTATCCTTCTTTGTTGGAGAAATGTCTATTACAATCCTGTGCCCATTTATTAATTGGGTTGTCTTTTTATTATTGAGTTGTAAGTGTTCTTTATGTGTTCCAGATATGTCTATTATCAGGTTTATGATTTGTAAATATTTTCTCCCATTCTGCGGCTTTTCTTTTTCCCTTTCTAGATGTACAAAACATTTTAAATTTGATAAAGTCCAATTTAGTTATTTTTTCTTTTGTTTTTCATACTTATGTGTCATATCTAAAGTTTTTTTTGCCCAATTCAAGGTTATGGAAATCTACCTGTGTATTTTCTTCTAAGAGTTTTATAGTTTTAGCTCTTACATTTAAGTTTATGATCTGTTTTGAGTTAATGTTTGCATATGGTGTGAGGTAGGGGTTAACTTCATTCTTTAGCATGTGGCTATCCAGTTTTCCCAGCACAGTTTGTTGAAAAGATTGTTCTTTCCCCATGCAGTGGTCTTGGCACCCTTATTAAAGATCAGTTGACCACAGATATATGGATTTATTTCTGTACTCTGAATTCCATTTCACTTATCTCTACATTTACATTGGTCCAGTTATACTTTCTTGATTACTGTTGCTTTGTAGTAGGTTTTGAAGTCCAGAAGCATGAATTCTCCTATTTTGTTCTTCTTTTTAACTTTTGTCCATGTTGTGTGCAATCCCATATGAATTTTAGAATAAACTTGTCAATTTTACAAATTTATTATTTGCCTGGGCGATGGAGACTTTATTCAGGTTTTTCTTATGTATAGCTTGTTTGAGTGTGAAATTCTAGGTTGAAAATTTTGCTGTGTTTTTAAATTATCATACTGATTTGCTTATTTGATGGTTTTCTGCCCTATGCTTTTTCTGATAAAAAGTCTGCTGTTATCGGTCTAAATGTTGTTCTTTCTAAGGTAATCTGTAATTTTTTTTTCTCTCTGTTGTTACTCTTACGGTAAACTATGTCTTCAGTGTAATGTATGATATATCCATGTTTAGGTTTGTTTTTATTCTTTTGCTGAAGATGGAGTATCTTTTATAAGTCTAAGGCCCATTGCCTTCCTTCTGAAATTCCTGTTGGTAATAGGTTGGACCCTTGCATTTTAATCTTTATGTCTTTCATATCCTCCATCTGTATTTATAGTTTTTATGTCTTCTCTCTATGAGGTAGTCTGTATGAATTCCTCACATTCATTTTCCATTTTCTTATTGTTTTCCTCAGATGTATCCAATCTTATGCTAGCCACTAAGTTTTGTTTTGTTTTTAAGATTTTATTTATTTGTTTGTTTAGAGGGAGAGAGAGAGAGAGCACATATGAGCAAGGGGAAGGAGCAGAGGAAGAGGGAGAAAGAGAATCTTAAGCAGATGCCCTGCTGAGCTTGGAGCCCCATGAGGTTCTCACGATCTGGAGATGGTGACTTGAGCCAAAATTGAGTCGGATGCTTAATCAACTGAGCCACCCAGGTGCCCTTAGCCACTGAGTTTTAATTTTAATTTTAATGATGATCCTTTTCATTTCCTGAAATGCCTGTTGTGATAAAGAGAAAACTTTCTGGAACAAGATAGTCTGGGTTTAAATTTTGACCTCAAAGCTGGAAGATGTTGAGCTCTATTTAATATCTGTGTCCAAGTTTCCTCATCTTTAAAAATGAGGTAAAAATAGTACCTACCTCAAACAACTGTTGTTCACATTGAAAAGATGGGATGAGGTAATACATATAAAATGCTTACCACAGTGTCTAGCATTTAGTAAACCCTCTGCTTTTTTTTTCTTTTCCTTTTTTAAACAAGGTTGTATACATGCTTTTCAAAATAACCTACCATTCTTTGTATTTCTTCTTTTGTTGGTTTAATTACCTTAAACATAATAACTGTGTTGTCTTTCACTTCTGAGTTTGGTGTGCCAGTAAGCCTTTTGTTTTTTCACTGACTCATGGCATCATGGTTTGTTTTCCCAGTGCTTGTAGTTTTCTGGGCTATGCTTGTTTACTTGTTTCTCCCTTTCCTGTGGGAGTCCCACCCATCACCTGTGGCTTGGGGTGATTCCCTAAGGGCACATTTTGCTGATGTTTTATGGGTGCCTAAGGTGTTTCAAAGTTCCTGAACCAGAGTTTATGTGAGATTTTAGTACGATGTGATTTCAGACACTGCATCTACGTGTGACATAAGTTTCTCATGGATTTACCAGGCACTTTTACTCAGAGTACAGGGCAGACAGATTCTCTGCTGCTCTGGGTTGATAGGTGGGGTTTCTGGATTCCTTTAGTTTGTGTGTTTCCTATGACACGGACAAGCCTTTGAGAGTAGTCTCTTCATGCGAGGCTCTGATTTCCAGCTTCCAATTGTGTAAGCACCCTTGGACACATCTGTTTGTGTATGGATTTTTTTAAACCTTATCTTGCAGGCCCAGAATCCATATCAAGGTTTAAAAACCTCCCATAGTATCAGCTCACTGGAGTGCTCTGATTTTAAGTTCTCTCTTATTACAGTTACCTTGGCACTAGGGAATTATTTTATCCTTTGAAATCAGGTGTATATTTAATTATTTTTGTCATCCTATATTATATTATATCTGACATTTCTATGTGAAAGAGGATGTAAGTCTTTATTACCTGAATTTGCCATGTTGCTGAACAGTATGCCCATTGCTTGTATTTTATGCTTTAGCTTATTGAAGTTCAACAAACACTGGCATGCCTACTTAGCTAGCCGTCTACCCTGCAACTCATAAAATTGTCCTCCAAGGTATGGAAGAACAAGTAAAGAAAGACAACTTACCTGCCAGGATCAGTGCTGAATGTTTTACTTATATTTTCAATGTATAATATTATTACCATTCTCACCAAATAGGTAGCAAAACTAAGGCTCACAAAGATTAAGCCTGATTTTAGAGTTTAAGCTCTTTACATTATGTCACTTGGTATCCCCTTAATGCAAAAATGAACTCACTCACTAAATAAAATATTTAACTCTCTGACAAACTTAACAGGTAATGTTTGTGATAATGTTGAAATACACTTTTTCCAAACTCAGAGCCCCATTCTTATTGTCTTTAAATGGTGCAGCTAGGCTTTGTATTACCCATTGTTATCCAGCAAAGTGAAACTTCATGTATTCTTGTAAAAAATGATTCATTTGTTCTTTCATTTGCTTATTCATTGATCTGCTCTTGGATGCTAGCAGTGGGCTAGGATCAGGGACAGTATTGCCCTTACCTAGGCAAGAGTGACACAAGCACCAGACTCCTCCAACTTAGCCCTTGTGGTTGTGCCTCTTCCCTTGAAGGGAAGGATATACACATCTGAAGGACATGGCCACCTGGATCCTGTGGTCTCCCTTATAAAGTCCTCTGGGTACTGAGATCAGAAATTCCTCATCAAAACCATTCCCAGCCCCACTCCCAAGGCCATGTTTCCTGGTCAGATACCCAGGGGTTATTTGCAAAGGCTGGTGGGAAGAGCCTGGAGGTGTGGTCTTGGGTGTCCCCACGTGTACACACAAATCCTTCTCAGAGCTAGGTAGATGGGAAGAGGAGGATTAGGAGAAAATTATCCTCATACCATATTCCAGCAAAGGACCTTGGGGAGTCCAGAGGTTCTAAATCTGAGCCTGGCCTTGCAGGCAATTATAAAGGAGTATTTATTAAGGTAGGAACATAGAATTCACACACACACACACACAGACACACAGACACACATACACATATGTGTAATATATATAGTCTGTTGTTAAAGATTTATTTATTTATTTTAGAGAGAGAAAGCAATAGGGAGGGGCAGAGAGTCTTTTTTTTTCTTTAAATTTTTTTATTATGTTAATCACCATACATTACATCATTAGTTTTTGATGTAGTTTTCCAAGATTCATTGTTTGTGCGTAACACCCAGTGCTCCATGCAGAACGTGCCCTCTTTAATACCCATCACCAGGCTAACCCATCCCCTCACCCCCCTCCCCCCTAGAACCCTCAGTTTGTTTTTCAAAGTCCATCGTCTTCCATGTTCCTTCTCCCGCTCCAGTTCCCCCCCTTCATTCTTACCCTCCTGCTATCTTTTTCTTCTTTTTTTTTCCTTAACATATATTGCATTATTTGTTTCAGAGGTACAGATCTGTGATTCAACAGTCTTGCACATTCACAGCGCTCACCATAGCACATACCCTCCCCAATCACCCAGCCACCCCATCCCTCCCACCCCACCCCCACTCCAGCAGCCCTCAGTTTGTTTCCTGAGATTAAGAATTCCTCATATCAATGAGGTCATATGATACATGTCTTTTTCTGATTGACTTATTTCACTCAGCACAACACCCTCCAGTTCCATCCACGTCGTTGCAAATGGCAAGATCTCATTCCTTTTGATGGCTGCATAATATTCCATTGTATATATATACCACATCTTCTTTATGCATTCATCTGTCGATGGACATCTTGTCTCTTTCCACAGTTTGGCTATTGTGGACATTGCTGCTATAAACATTGGGGTGCACGTACCCCTTCGGATCCCTACATTTGTATCTTTGGGGTAAATACCCAGTAGTGGGAGGAGCAGAGAGTCTTAAGCAGACTCTCCACTGAGCGCAGAGCCCAATGATGGACTAGATCTCACAACCCTGAGATCACAACCTGAGCCAAAACCAAGAGTCTGACTCTTAACAGACTGTACCACCCAGTAGCCCCAAGAATATGTTTTAATTATAATGTGATGGCTTGATTTATAACTGTAAAATGTTTAGGCCTGGCATGTGGGCTTCCATTTGAACTCTTGCCCTGGCCCTGCAGATGTTAGGAGTACACAGGATTCAGCTCTAGTATCAGAAACAGATTCTTAAAGAGAGCATTAGAAGAAAGTGTGTTAAGTGCCATGCGGAAATGCTTGGAGTATTATGGGGATCTAGGGGAAGAACACTAATTCAGCCATAGTTTCCAAGTTAAGAAGGAGTTTGCCTGGAGACACGAGGGATTTGGAGCTGTGAATGTCTTAGGCATACAAATAACAGCATGAGCATGGAAATAGCAAGGGGGAAGTGGGAGGATTTCAAGAGGAGTTGCATTGTTAAGGCAAATGAGTGAATGAATGAATGAATGAATGACTATTTGGAATTAACCAGCTAGAAGGGGAGGCTGGAGTGGGTATTAGTTCCCCCAAGGGGCTTTGGAGGGCTTGCTCCAGTAGCTGGCTCCCTGTGGGTGTAGGGAGCGGCCATGGCAGGGCTGGAAGCTGCTAGAGATGAGGCCAGGCCCCTGTCACCTGGAGGCCGGAGAAGCTGAAGAATCAGTGTCTGGCTGGCAAGATCTGAGGCCAGAAAACTTCTTTAGAAAGTTACTAGTAAGAATTCAGCAGGAGACAATGAAAGCCTGGCCTGGGGTGGTGGTACTTTTGAAAGATGGGGACAGAGTTGAGAAATATTTAGGAGATGACATTGGTGTCATGAGGATGTGCTTTTGTCAGGCTGACAACTACACGTGCTCTCAGAGGTAATCACTTTTCAGGCTGCACTGAAGTTGGGAAAATAGAATTGGCATCAGCCCCAAAGAGCAATAAACACCCTCAACTAATCAGAATTGATTTGATCCCCTTGGCTGGTGCTAATCCTGCCTCTTGCACTAGTGATGTTGAACAATTCACAGATGCATCAGATGTATTTCTCTTGGGCTTTAAGTACACAGGGACAGAATCAGAGGTCCCAAAAAATTCTTGCCCTGGGACATCTTTTAATATTTGCTGAGGAAGCCATGTAAATATTTTCTTGGACAATAAAGTATGTGCATACACAAGACTTTGGATGGAGCCGGCCCTCTGGAAAGGCACAGTGGCGCGCATCCCTATTTCCCGCTGATTTAGGACCACTGGAGTCCTTAGGGCCTTGTATGGTCACTTCATTTATCGGGCTCTCAGGTAAGAGATGCTGGATCAGGGCAGGTAGGGCCAACTGGCGGCTGACACCCCATCACGGTCCCTGGTGCCCACGCTCCGAGCGGCCGGTGGCCCATCTGTCTGGTCGGTGGGGGTGCGCCGCAGCCACGGGCGCCCCAGACTCCAATCGATAGACTCCGGAGCAGCTCAGCCCTGAGTCGGCCGCCCGCCCCTATCTCTGTGATCTAAATTCACAGTGCTTGCGTCATGTAAATGGCGCTTTATCTGGCTGGAAATGTGAATCCTGTCAGGAGCACTAGGCTCCTTCATGCTTATCAGAAATACATTATCAGGTGGGGATTAGACAGAGGCTGGTGCTACTGTGATGTCCATGCCCGGTGAGTAATGAATAATGAAACTTCCATGGACTGGAGACAAACACAATTGACAGGCAGGGGCTGCTGGAGCCACCCTTTCACTCAGTGTAATGTGACACATGGAGCTCCTAGAAGGCTTTCCACTTCACTCACCCCTGAGGGCTGTGGTCCAGGGGCCCCCTGGGGGGCTGTAATCCCCATCTCCACACCCTCTCCACCCTTCCATCCTGGCTTCGCTTTTCTTTCAAACTTCCTCTGCCCAGCAAAGTTGTCATTTTAAAGGCACCTATGGAAATGTAACAGCAGAGAGGAAAACTTGTACAAATGCCCCAAACCCTTGATCATGGATGTGCGGTGGGGATGGAGGGGTTGGACCATTGCTCTCATCTGAGGAGAGCCAGGGTGGGGATTGCTAAAGGCCTGAATTACTTCAAACTTCAAATTCATCACTTTTTCTCATAATTTTTTTTTAAGATTTTATTTATTTGAGAGGCAGCGAGAGAGAGAGTACGAGCAGGGGGGAAAGGCAGAGGGAGAAGCAGATACCCCGCTGAGCAGGGACCCCGATGCGGGGCTCAATCCCAGGACCCCAGGATCATGACCTGAACCGAAGGCAGATGCTTAACCAACTGAGCCACCCAGGCACCCCAGCTTTTTCTCATTATTGAGTCGGCTTTGAACGCGGTGGTTCAAGTTCTCAATATAATGAAGGCTTTACAATGTAGAGATGGAAGTTTATTTTAATTCCTCTCACTCCCCCCTCTTCTATTTTATTTTTTTGGCAGGTGGCAAAGTAGTTACAGCAATACTTGCAATAAGAGCAATAATTAGCCCTCACTCCACAAAAACAATGCCCTTCATGTTTATAGTGTAGAGGTGCAAAAGTCACAAAGCCCTATTTTAAGGAAGACAAAAAAAGAACACCAAAGAAAATGAAGGGGCTTCCAATAGCTTTTATAACCAAGCGAAATGATTCAGAGAGAGGCAGGGTTCTCTTATGGAGAGACACTTAGACTCAGAATCAAAGGTCTGGCTTTTACTCATGGCTCATTTGCTCATTTACTCCTTTACGGAGCAAAAATGGGTGCCATCTGTGACTTGATCTTTGTGCCTTACAGGGGCCCAGGGCATGAAGTACACCCGTCCCCTTCCCTCGGGAAGTTCACACCCAAGCAGGAGAGAGAGCATCTCAGGAAGTATTCCAGCACAGGCTGTCGGGAACATAGAAGTAATGTCAGGCCCAGGTGAGGCGCCCGCAGAAGGAGAAGCACTAGACCTCTCTGGCTGCCATCGTGTGATCCTGGGGAAGTCAAGCCAAGCTGAGCCCCACTCTTCTCCTCTGTAAAAAGTCATTGTTTTCTCCTGCTCTGCCAAAGGCACCACGTTCCCTGAGAATGACAATCTCTCACCATAGGCCAGAGCTTTACAACCCCTCACAACCAATCCCAGGCAAGGATGGGTCTTGAAAACTGTCATCTACCAAGTATACACAAGGAGATATTACCAATATTCCCATCACCACTGCTGCTACTAATTACTCTTCTAGAGCTACCACCACAGCTTTTCATGATGTCCTCACAGCAGAGCCAGAATCTAAATCTCGTTTTGGCCCCGTTTTCTGTGTGATTTCTATGGTGGATGACACTGTTCTCACTCCTCCAGTGTAACCAAAATATTGGAAGGCAGTTGTTCCAGTCAGCAATCCAAGTTGGTCTTTGTCTGAATGGCATGTAGGTGTGTGTATGTAAGCCTTGGATTGAAGAGGTAGAAACAAAGCCTTCCCAGCATCTGCTGCTTACAGCAGGCCTCTTCTACTGAGGTTCCTGCTAATTGATGCCAGATTCCTTTCAATGAAAGCCACGTGTGGCGTCCTGCATGGCAGAGACCAGCTCTTATAGTAGCCACGAACCTGCTGGATCACAGAGAGGATCCCGGAACTGCAAGGGAACCAGTGAGCGTGCCAGCAAAACGGAACACGCCCCCCCTATTGTTTTATGGTGTTTGGATTGATTGCTTCCCTGTTCCACACATTCACGAAGAATTTTGAACCCTGTGGTCTTGATTCCTTATAAGTCCTCTCAGGTGTCTTGCCAAGGTATCAGAGATAATGCCCCAGGATAAGGCTGCTGTGGTCAAATGTAGATGCCCGAAGCAGCGTTCAGAAGGGGCCTTTGGGAATTACGAGCCTGCAAGCCAGACAAGCCCTTAGCCAGATCAGGAGGGCTGGTGCCGATGCGGGCTAATTACACGCTGGAAGCAGCAGGCGACTTCACTTACAGGAGTCTGGAAGATGCATTTCAGGTTTCTTCTGTGTCTATGGTTTCAGACTCCCTTCTTCCTGCTATTTTGAGCTCTGTTTCTCGGCCCCCCCTCCCCATGGGAAGTGTTTTTTTCTATTTGGTTTTCTAAGTACAACTTCTAGGTTCAGGCCTAGAGGGCTCTGTGTGACCACTGCATTCCTCTTGGTCCATTTGTCCAGAACTAACTTGCATTAGTCCCCTTTTCTAGGCTCCCAGCTGAGGTCAGTATCAAATTCTGTCCCCATCATCTTTTGTCTAAACCAGCCCGGTGGCTTCTCTTGTCAATTCAACCTCTTCTCACTTCTAGCTCTTTTTCTAAGCATCCATTGCCTCTCCTGACTCCTTACTTCCAATATATTGGCAGCCTGTTTTCCGTTTTCCTATTTATTGTTTTCTCTTAGGACATTCATATTCATATTGCACTGGGCTTGTTAGATGTTGCCTAGACAGTGGTGAACAGGGCATTCATGGTCCTGCCCCCCTGAAGCTAGATACTCAGTAAGCCATTACACAAATACTTAGACATCATGTTGAGTGCTATCAAAGAAAAGACAGGGTGTAATAAACACAACAAGAGCAGCCTAATTTAGATGTATAAGGTCAGAGAAAGCCTCTCAAAAGCAGGGAGATCCAGTGGAAGGAACGTCATGTTCAAAGACCCCAAAGCAGAAGAACACTTGACACATGCACATAAATGAACAAAGCCAGCATGGCTGACGCACCGCACATGGAGGAGAGAACACGTGAAGGTGAAGGTAGAGAAGAATGCCAAGGCCAGGTTGTATGAAGTCCTAAAATTCCTGGTGAAGAGGGCAAGTCTGATCCCAAAGGCAATGGGAAGCCAGTATAGAGTTTCATGGAAGGAGTGGCATATCCGGGAACATGTTAGGGGAGGTATAATACGATATGGATTCTGTCAGACTGTCTGGGTTTGAATCACAACTCTGCCCCTTACAAACTGCACAACTTTGGACAAGATACTTAACCTCTCTTTGCTTTCATTTCTTCATCTCTAAAAAGCAAGATGATGATACTTCAAAGGTTGTAGTTCTTCAAGTTAGTAGATAAAATGTTCTTTCTAAAACTTCTGTAGAAAATATTACATAAATGTTAGATGATAATGATGACAGTGACAATGATGATGGGGATGACAATGAACTTTCAAGCTCATTGTTTGTTTTGTGGAGGTGAGATTATAATGACAGGTGTGTTGGGGAAGAGGGGAAATAGACTAATTAAAGGGAAGTCCTTTTACTGGTGTAGGAGACAGATGATGTTATCCTACATCAGGGTGGCAGTAACGGGATGAACAGAAGTACCTGGATTAGAAATATATTTGGGAGAGAGAATCCATAGACTTGATGATGAATTGGATTAAGGAAGGTGTCGGATGATTCCCAAGCTTCTGGCAAAATTAACTGGATGGATGGAAGTCTCACTTCCTGGAGGAAGAGTGTATTTCAGGGAAAAAAAAAAAAAAGAGTTGGGTTTTGGACCTTAGATGCCTTTGAAATCTTTCAGTGGGGATGTGAAGTAGCTTGTTGGATGTATGGTCAGGAGCACACAGAGATAGGGCTGGAGAAACACATTTGGGTTCTTAGCAAAGAGATTGGGTTGACTAAATTCACTTAGGATAAGAGAATAATCAGAAGAAGGGCGCCTAGGTGGCATCTGACTCTTGGTTTTGGCTCAGGTCATGATCTCAGGGCTGTGAGATGGAGCCCCACATTGGGCTCTGCACTCGGCACAGAGTCTTCTTGTCCCTCTCACCCTGCTCTCTCTCTCTCTCTCTCTGTCAAATAAACTTAAAAAAAGAGAGAATAATCAGAAGAGAAGAGGATCCAGTATTAGTTCTAAAGAACTTTAGCATTTCAGAGTTGAGGACAAAAGTGCAAAGGACAGGGACCTTCTTTGGTCAGCTACAAGTAGGCACATATTAAAATATTACCAGGGACTATTTAAAGCTTGCACACTGCTTACAGTGTTCAAAGTACTCTTTTCTTAGGGCACCTGGGTGGCTCAGTTGATTAAACATCTGACTCTTAATTTCAACTCAGGTCATGATCTCAGGGTCATGATCTCACTGTCATGAGATCCACCCCCATGTCAGACTCCACGGTGGGCATGGACCCTGCCTGATTCTTTCTCTCCTTCTTCCTCTGCCCCTCTCCCCACCTACACCCACACTCTCTCTCCCAAAAAACAAAAAAACAGAAAACAAAACACAAAAAAACAACAACCCACCCCCCAAAGTAATCTTTTAACAGCAGCTGACCTGATCTTCACAATGGCCCTGTTGGTTAGACCACTCCAAGTGATGGGACCACTATTGAAAAGTGATAAACAAGCAGCATTTATATGTAAGAAGGTGAAGCATATTCGGTTGAGCAGATACTGCTTAAGACCCACTACATGTGTGTCTGCTGACTGCATAAAGAAATTCCTGCATATCACAGTGAAGTCCACAAATTAGAGCAACTTAGAATCTGTGTTGTAATAATTGTCTGCTCCCTAATGTAGTTTTCTCATGCTGATCTCAAAGTCCTTGTAAAATATTAATATTCCTGAGAGGCACAAAACGTAAATGTTATTATCTTTCCCTTCCAGGTGGGTAAGAAAAGGTAAAGGGAATCACACTGGGAAATGCCAGATGTCAGAATCAGAGCTATTCATTTTCTTTGGAAGTGACAGCAAAATCACTTATTTTATTTGAGTTCTCCAAAAGATATCTATGGCTTTAATATCATCTTCCCATTTCTTTTCATTTTAGTGATTACCTTAGATTTGTACTATTGTGTGCAATTTTAAATTAATTATTACACTCTAATGCCTAATTTTGGTTAGTGCTTTAATTATGAAGTCATTTGAGCTTTTAGATGAGTTACAGCTGAAGTTAATGAACAGTATTTACTTTCATTAATGACAATTTTCATTACTCTTCCTTTGCACGATCACCACATAGTGAAGGCTTTCAAAGCTAGAGGAAAAATCCAATAAAGGGAAAATTCTACAGGCCCCCTGGTCTCTGAGGAGAGCAGATGGCACTGAAATGGGCCACGTTGTGATGCTGTGGGGGATGGGGTGTTTAATCGTGTTTAATATTGTTTCCAGCGTTTACTTCGTCTTCCACTGTCCATGTGAGTAGTGATTGCCCTCCTAAATGCAGAGCTCCACAGACTTGGAAATTTGAGCATGAAGGCCTGTGTTTGCACAACTCCAAACTCCCTGGATGGAATATTTTAAAAGTTTCTAGTAGCCCACTGTATGATTTGTTTATATGGCCAGAAACAACTGGTTATTTGGAAAGTTTAGATCCCAGGCCCCCATCCATAGGCGCACGTCAGGCTCATCTGGAAATTCTCCACAAGATGTACCTGCCTACCTCATGCTCCACAGATGAAGCCCAAATCCTGGAGATCTGGGGCAAGGCCTAGGCATGTGCTTCCAAAGGAGCAGTGTGGTTCTGCTGCAGAGTTGGTTATATAGGATCTTGTTATCACTTTTATTTTTATCCCTTAAAAAATATCTTGTGCTCCATAGATAATTTTGATTGCTTGTTATATATTTAAAAGGGAATATTGCATTGAATCCAGTTTTTGTTGTTATTGTTTGTCTCTCTTTAGATGGAATATAAAAGGTATATTTGTTGCTCTTTATGGAAACATTTCTGTGACGCTCCTTGTCCTCTGATCGTCTCCTCTTACTTCAAGCCAGGACATGCTTCATGGATTTGGTCCATGTCCATAGGGGTGAAAAGCATGAATGCAGAGGGAGTCTGGGTTGGGAAGCCTGGGTCTGCTACTTACTAGCTGGTGAGACCAAACATGTGCTTGGCCTCTGAGGCTCTTCCTGTGTTAAATAAGACAGCCTCTCTCTCATAGGGCTGCTCTGAGAAGCGAACGAATTCATATGCGTAAAGTGCTCTAATCAGTTCCTCTGCGTACAGGGCATCAAAATGTGTTGCTGCGTGGTGGTCACCATTATGACACGGGTATCAGTATTATCATTATTTCTGTAAATCCCCTTGGACTCAACTTCAGGACTGTTGTTTTTTTTGGGGGGGGCACAATATAAGGAGAAGTTATCCTCTAAGCAAAATAATTATGTGTATATGATGCTAAGGATAGCGTGTAACCCACTTAAAAGAAAATGAACTTTTTAAAAGAAATGATCACTGTGGAAATAAACAAAGGCCAACCAAATGAGAACAAACAAAGGCTGTTTATTCCAAGCTTGCTATGGCAAGGGAGTCAGCCACTATCACTTGCATTTGGCGGAGACTCAAAGCAGGCAGAGGAATGGGAATGCTTTATAAATGATAAAAGGGAAAGTGCCAGGTGTGCCCTGATGGGAGGCTGCTCACATGGGGAAATGGTAAGCAGGAAAACTGGAAGCAGTGTGTCCTATGTGACTGGTTACGGGTGCATTCTTGGCTTCCTCTGCTTTGTCCAAAGTTGGAAGCAGGAACAAACATTAGGGAAGCTGTCACTTATTAATGTATTCCTGGCTATTTAGGGCCGATTGTTACAAGGGCCATTGTTTGGCTTCCTGGGTTATTGGTAGAGATAGCCGGCTGTCTTCCTACAAGTCCAATGTCTAGCATGTTGGATCCCTGGGCTGGTTACTATAGATAATAGGCCCGTTTCTTGGGCCAGTTGCTGGAGGTTGTGGGTCAGAAGTCTATTTTTATACATGTTCTGGACATTTGGTCTCCCATTCTATTCATTGTTAGTATGCAAATGATTTTCGCTTCTCAGGACTATCTGATCATTAAATCAGAGTGGCTAAAACTTCAATTTAGACATTCTGTAAGTTAAAAATATCTACTTAAAAGTAATAAAGTTGCATTGATTTTTTTCTTTGTTTTTTTTTTTTTTAGAAATATTCCTATAGCAGTTGCTAGATGAATAAGTATTTTGGATCGAATTGATTTCAGAGCTTATTTTAATACAACAGTCTTTCTCCCACTGGGCTTAGAGTAGAGTTTTACTTAGATTCACTTAGATTTTTTAATAAATTTAGCTAACAATTCTGTGCTCTTAGAGTGGGGGAGGGGTAATAAGTTAGATCATCGAAAGGCTATATTATTAGGAAATAATTTACTAATGCCTTTGAGTAGTATTGTACTATTACTTATTTAGTTAGTTTTCCACCTGGAGTTTTTGCTTTATATGTATGTACATTTTTGCTTAGGATAATTTCATGATTGAATTATATTTCTGGAGAACTCAGGTAGAAAGAGAATAAAATGTGTTAGTTGATATAGATTGACTTGTTTAGGGGTAAAATTTGGCAAGGAGCAAGCCACCTAGGAAAACCAACACCTGATTGTTTTACTGTGAGGTTCCATTGTGGCATTGTTATGATGTGATGTTTAAATTTGGCTTCTTATGGTTCACGCCTTTTGGGCATTAGCCTGTCATGCGTATGACCTAACTCCAGTGAGGCAGAAGGTTACGCACTGAAGGGGTGAAGATGTAGGTTACATGGAAACTTCCTGAATATTTTGGTCATCATGAGAACAAGCAAGCCTTAGTCAGCTGTTTTCATATTGGATCCACTAGGCTCTGGATCCCCCAGTCAGGCTCTTCTACCACAGCTTGCCTCACGCAAGAAGATGAGGGACTTTGAGACATTTCTAAATGAAAGAGATTGTCGAGAAAACTTCCAAAACTCTAGCTGAAGCTGAAGGAACGTCCTACAGTAAATACACTTGCACACACTTAGTAAGCCATGCAATTATCCCCTTGACTCTTTGCTTCAGCTTGCCCCTTGTTATAAAGAAAAGGAGATTAGCATTTCCCCCCATTTTTATGGGGCAGAATCTTCCGGAGAAAGTGTGTTTATTCTTCTGAGAAGTCAGGGTGGAACTTGGCAAGCCATTTGATCTTTGTAGCTCCTGAAACTCACCAGGAACCAAACAAAAACAACAAAAAGACAAGAGTGGAGAAGCCAGAACCACCATGATCTCCTGTATAAGTGATGTACTTCTCATTATAATTAAATGCCTTTCCAGAATTACCCTTTCTCTGGCCAAGGCTACTCACTGCTGAGCACTCACTTGACTAAGAAACATCTATCCTGCAGTGAAGAGAGGAAAGCTTGAACCTGTGAGAACGGCAGAAAAGTTGGCCCTCATTAACATAATCCATCCCCAATGGTGAGCATGCAGATGCCAAGAGCAGGGCCGATGGACTGGCCTGGGCACCAGCCTGCCCAGCCATCTCCATGGAAACCCAGTGGGCAAGAGGGAAAGATGAGTTTGCACAGAGACACACCTGCCTCCTCCCCCTTGCTTCATTCACATCTTTTTATTAAATGAGTTGATTTGTCCCCACCGACTCTCGCAGACAGCAGCCCAAGGTTCTGATATAAGGAAAAAAAATAAAACTCATTTCAAAAATTTGCAGATGTTTCTAGTAGTACAGAGCCACTGTAGATAAAACTAAGGATGTGGCAGCCCTCTCTGAATTGGACAACTTAATTATTCTGGCTTTCTTCTCTGAAAAAAAAAAAAAAGTATAGCAGAAGCAGCAAGCTATCTTGACTATTTCTGTCACTTAAGTAACTGATAGAAGAAACCGTTGAACACTTTCGGTCTGTGGTCTCCGGGGTGTGTTAAATTTGTACTGAGGTCTGGTTTAAAAATTTATTTAACCTAAAGATTATTTTCCTGCTGTTTTTAAAAAAAGTTTCCCAAATGCCCTCTCTTCTATAAAGACTTTCTGTATTATGTTGTAAAGAAATCACTGCTGTTCTTGCCCAGACCTATCTGGGTGTGAAGATCTGCTTACTTTCTCTCTTCTTCTTGGGCACCTTCTTGAATGTTAGCATCTAAAATAGCCCCAACTAGGAGATCGGTTTTTTTGTTGTTGTTGTTTGTTTTTTTGTTGTGTGTGTGTTTTTTAATGATTTTATTTATTTATTTGTCAGAGAGAGACAATAAGCAGGGGGAGCGGCAGGCAGAGGGAGAAGCAGACTCCCCGCTGAGCAAGGAGCCCGAATCGGGACTCCATCCCAGAACCCTGGGATCATGACCTGAGCCAAAAACAGACACTTAGCTGACTGAGCCACCCAGGCATCCCTAGGAGATCGTTTTTGATAAACTGCCTCCAATCCTTTATGGGAAGGGATAGAACATAAATAAATAAATGAAAAAATATAACATATATATAAATCGGTAAAATTTTATTCTTTACAATATTTTTCTTATAGTTAGTGTATATACGTTTTCTCAGTGAGTCTTTATTTACAAGCCCCTTTGTCAGGAATTTAGAGGCCACAGACTAAGTTTATCTTTCCTTGTTTACTAGCTGAGAGAGTGTCATGTACAATTAGTTAATTATTAGGGGTTTCCAAAATTAGATAAATAAAATGGTCCAGCCGCTCCTACACTTGCTGGCATGTGGTAAAAACCGAAATGGGGCTGAACCACACATAACTCATACTCCCAATCCCCTTCTGCGACAGGGAAGTGGACTGCTTATCGATTTCCATAAAAATCCTCACTTGCTTATAATCTGGTATCTCTCAGACCCATCCTGAGTCCATTCAAATCTGGAAACTAATGAATATGTGAGAGAGACTAATGATTTTTAATCCACATTTCTCCTGTCATTTCCTTTTTAAAAATCCCACAGCATTAAGCACTAGTTATAGTATTTTTCCAGAGATCAAGCTTGGAAAAGGGTGTGAAAGGGGCATTTAGGGGAAAAAAAAAAACCTGAAAGGGAAGAAAACAACCCACTATTAATACACTAGAGTGAAAGCCCTTGAATGTCCCATCAAAAAGCTTCTGTACTTGGTTTTCCTACTTCTGGCACCTGCTGATCCTACTTAAAACCCCCTGCATTCATTAGAGCCAGCAAATGCTTCTCAGAATCTTACATACAGTGTGGGGCAGAGATCTTCACCACTAATTAATGTGGCAATCTCCAGCGAGCAAATGGGCTCATGTCCACAGTACAGAAGGTCAGGAGAAGCACATGCCCCTCTTTGTTTACCAAGCTCCACAGTGTTTAAGGCCTGATAATGCTTTTTGATGGGTGTCGTGATGACAGGTTTGGAATTTAGAAGCATTTGGACTTCTCTTGGGAAACATACACACACACACACAACACATTCTATTTTTCTCACTCATCACGTGATCTACACCAGAATGAGGGCAGCAGTTACTGAATATTAAATTAAACTGCAAAAAAAAAAAAATGGAAGAAGAAGAAAGGAAAGTCGGTATGCATGGAAACAAGCTGGAAAGGTTAAGAGCAAAAGGAGAATTGTAGAACAGTTTCGGTCTGTTTGGAATGAATTAATCAGACCATTAAACAAATCTTTTAATCTAAAGTATCTCTTTCATTTCTGTACCCTGTAAAACAAAGTGATGGAGAGTTGATGGCAGAATTTGCCATTGCTCCTTATTTGTATTACACAGACTGGAGTTCTGGCCTCATTAACATTCTGCTGCAGTCAAAGACCACACATGCAGGCTGAAATCTGGACTAGAAAAGTCTGGGGAGGCCCTGAGGTCTCTCAGCTTGATATAAACCACCAAGAGGTTTCCTCCTCTTAACTCATGTCATCTATTTATCCATCATCACCCATGACTTTGAGAATATGATGCAATTTCTGAGGAGCTCTGCATCACCCAAAAAGGTATCTAAGGCTACATATTCAAATTTTAAACACAATTTCAGGAAGTGCGGAGATCCTCTAAAGTCCATCTATTGACACTGAGGTTAAAGGTAAGGGGAAAAAGCCAATATTATCTCAATATCTATACTAATATTATGGGGAATCTTTCTTCAGATCTTTTCAATGGGACTTATATTGTGGCACATTTCAACTAACAGGAATATGCAACTTAAGTGCAAGTCATAGTGTCACTAAGTGCCTATCAGAATTAGATGAAAAAAGATTCAATTAAAATTCATTTCTTTCTTTTCTTTCTTTCTTTTTTTTTTTTTTTCCCAGAAGGTCCATTGATACCAAAAGCATTGAGTGTGGGAGTTGGGAAGCCCAGAGCTAATTCTACTTCTTCCAATAACTGATACGAGGACTCTGGACAGCTAATCTGATTTCTCCGGGTCTCGATTTTCTCGCCTGAGAATGAGAAGGTGCAACTGGGTGACCTTAGAGGTCCACTTCAGTTTTCCATTCCTTCCTGTTTACTGGTGGCCCTATAGAGAGAGAATTGCAGTGACAGTAAAAGGGGTAAATGAATAAAGGGCACAACAAAAAAATATAATCACCAGAATGAGACTAAAATTCATGAAAACGAGGATGTAAAATGCATCTAAATTTTTCTTGCGGTATGAATAATTTTCCCATCTATGTAATATTGCTGTTATTTAGTTCCTTGAAGTCATACTTTGCATTTGATTCCTTTTTGAAAAAGTATTTTAATTGCCTATGTTTCTTAGTGTGGTACCTATGGCCAAGAAGATGCTCGAGAAATAATTGTAGATGGAAAAATGGTTGTGTAGTGTGAGAGGTGGGTAAAGGGTTTGAGAGAGCCTCTGAGACCATGTGGGCAGCCGGGGGCCAGCACAGTGCTGGATGGCCAACTCCGCAGAGTTCTTGGGAACTGTGGGTTTTTTGGAGCCCTTTGATTAATGCAAACAGGGAGCATTTGGCAAGCCCAGTGGAAAAGGACATTTTATGTAAAGCTATAATGACACAACATGCATTCTCTCCCTGGTTTATCTAATCACATCTGCATTTCAATGCCGCTGCTGTCCTGTGAATCTCGTAAATTATTGTCGCTCAGTTTTCCAGGAGAATACAAACCTCTCTCTTCTTTCAGGAAACAAAGAGGATGCTTGGCTTAGGTCTCTCCTGGAAGTTACTGACGCTCATCCCAACCCAGAGGAGAGGAATGCCAGATGGAAAGATGAGAGCTTTCTGTCCCTTGAGTAAAAAGAAAAAAAAAAAAAAAGAGAGAGAAAAGGTTTATCTCATTACTTGGGGAATAAAAGAACTAAGCTAGCTTCAAAATGGTAGGCCTTTAAACACCCATCAGAAACCACCAGTGTGGAACCAGATCGGAGTAAGGAAGCCCCTTTTCCCAATTAGCTGGCAACCTCTCCCTCTCTCCTTCCTGTCTCTACCCCTTCCCACTCTTTCCTCTCCTTTCCTGAATCCAGCACGATTAAGTGGCTGATTTATCTCCTCAGTGCTGAATTTTAAAGGGGACAGCTAACAGTGTGATCATATTATTAATATTTATACCCTGTCACTGAATGTTGACAGATTAATTATGCAACATAGTATAAAAATCACCAGGCAGTGTGGACCAGCAGTTGCAGAGTTAAGAACTCAGGTGGGGGGCTGGCATGTCCCCCCAGGGGGACCCTAAGCCTCATGCTCTAGCCCCTCTCAGGTAAACGGCCCACTGGCTTTATTTCCCGCTCCTTACAGCTCAGCGGATCACCTTTGTGGACCTCAACACGTAATGTTCATGAAGCCCTCTTTGTCCGCATTCTAGCTAGATCTCTTTGGGACTTGACCCCTTGAACCAGATAGCCCTGATGCAGATATTGTACAGGGGACACATGTGATTGAACCAACTGAGCTGTAGTGGACACTTTCCAGACTGAGTTCTCAAAGAAGAGGGCTCCTTTTCTTGGAATATAAATAATCTGTGATTGATTTGGGAGCATTTTTGCACAGAGTGCTCCACTTGACGCTTGGGGGATACAACAAAGCGAGTAAAGTAGCTTCCAGTCCTTAGGGAACTTTTCATTTAGTTGGGGAAGCAAGGCTTCGGTTCAGCAAGGAGCATGGGCAAGGGTGATGTGAAATGTCCTCCCAACTTTGCCACTGATTACGGTTCTATCTGGCTAAGTGACTTGGCCTGCCTGGACCCAAGGTTCCTTTGGTGATGGTGGGGCTTTACAAAGTTCATTTCTGCAGGACTCTGTAGAGTACAGAGGGTCAGGAGCAACGACGTTCCTGCCACATGCCTGGGATCCAGGGCTGGCAGGTGGCTTGGGCAAAATCTGTAGCCACAGGTCCTTGTCTATGAAATGGAATAACAATGCCGCAGGATTTATTATCTAGGTGGTGTATGCATACATAAAGTGCTTAACTGTGATGTTAATAGCGAGGCCATAAAATGTTGAGTAACACTGTAAGGGATGTTCCTGAAAGAAATGGGATGCATTAAGGTCACCTGACATCCTCTACTGCCTTAGATTTTGCTGCTTTGTCCTTCTCTTCGGCCTGGCCTGCATTGATTTGTATACTTAAGGAGCGACATTGTGGGGTTAAATATGTGGCTGGCACCACGCCTGCCATGGGGTACCGCCGGCGTCCTGTACTATAGCTCTCCATGGAACTGTATACCTGCACTCTCTGGAAAAGGCCAGGCAGCTGAACTGTATTCCGTGAGCCTCTGCAGGATACACAGGGCCCAGCGTCACAAGACACTTCAGTTAATGCTGACCTAGAAGCGGCATCATGAACAGTGATAGAGATTGTAGTGGCAGAATGTCTCCGCACACACGGGAGGAGATTCTACAGTGGCACTTGACCGGTGGCCTGCTCCAGAGAGTGGAAATGCTATCTCGGAGTGCCCGGGATGCTTGGGTGACAGATGTTACGTGTGTACAGTTTGTCATTGTTCTTCTCACTGAGTTTGTATGTGTGCGTTTGGTGGTTATGGGAGGAAGATGAATAGATCATTCTGCCGAGAAGTTCACTTGAACCAATCAGTTATCAGGTCACATAACAAAAAGCTGTTGCAATCACAACACATCAAATCAATGCTGGCAGTGATATACCTTATAATCACGCAATGCAATAATCAAACCCAATAAGCAAGCAAACCTTCAATGTCATTAAGCAAAACTCCAACTACAAGTAGCTCTGATAGCCTTAAATCAGCTCTTTTCCCCTTCCGCTCCAGCTATGGGAGTCATCGATGTGCTTTCCAAGCCAAGCTGGTTAATTTAACATCCACAAAGATGATGCTCCAGTTAACAATTTATCTTTGCTTAGCAAGTTGGCTGATTAAATTAACAGTTTAGTAATATTCTGAGATCATCTGTGAGAAGAAAAAATTCCAATTGTATGTATAAAGGGAATTGTTCTCATATTCATTCTGACCATAATCTTTCCTGGGTGTTCACCCGTGCCAGAAACCAGTTAGAGGGTTTGTATTAGGAGAAACAAAAGAACTACAAATTGTGGTCCTTGCCCTCCAAAGTGAATTGGGATAAATGGCATGCCAAGAGCAAATAAAAATACACTGTGGGAAATGTGATGCTATATATATTGATCAATATGAATTTGTTAGCCACCTACTGTGTGTCCATCCCTGCCAACGTGCACAGAGAACAACAGTCCATGTCCTGAAGGAGCTCATAGTGTGCTGGAGAAATAGAACAGTGGAGAACACGGTGAGACTATGAGGAAGGGAACATCAGGTAAAGTCTAGGAAAAAGGAAGCCAATTAATTCTGAATCCTGGAAGTAAATCTCAGGAGAGCTGAAATTTTGTGCAAGATGCTTGTACAACAAATTTGCATTGATAATCTTCCTACCCCTTGGAGTTGTAGGTGGTCAAGCGTAACTCCATTTTGCAAGCAGAGGATGAGGCTTGTGTATGGATGTCCACAGTAAAAGAGCAGGTGCAGAGGGACTAGGTTTTCAATTTTCAGCACAAATGTTTCACAATGGTTATGTTGTCCATTCTTATTGGTTGGAGCCTGTAGGATGAATAAGCCACCCTGTAGGTTGATGCAAGGTATTTGGGTAGGTAATTTAGTGCTTTTAAACCATTATAATGTCATTTAGTGCATTAATAGAGTTAACAAGAGTGGGGAATTATTCCAGTGTGTGGCCCGGAAGAGCAGGGAAGAATAGACTGGGCTGCATATTTGGAACCTATCAGCACTGCACTTGTATGTGCCTGGTAACCTTCTAGAAGGTGCTTCTTTTAAAAGGGATCCTAGTGAAGCTTAACATTAGAGTACAGTCTGTTCAAAATGACCCACAGTGTGGGTAAATTTGATGACATGACAGAAGGTTTATCCAGACAGGCTGTGCTGTTGGACATGATTTCAGATCAGAAATCTCTGAAAGTCAAATCTTTACTATTCTACCATGACTACGGACTAGTGGGTGCTAAGAACAGAGGCTTTCCTCTCTTTCTCTTTACAAAGCTCAATTAAAATGTGCGTGTGCACTAATCTCCCCATTCAGAGCTCCTGTGGTGATGGATAGAGCCATTTCCAAGTGTGTTTAGGCTCAGTGGAATCTCTTAACCCATTGTGGGACCTGCACAGAGGGGAAAGAAAGAAAGGCAAGAAAAATGAAAAAAACAGAGGAGGCAGATTACATTCAGAAGAAATGGAGTACAGAAAAGGTTTGTCCACATGACCTATGAGAATGAGAGAGGATGGAAGTGGGTCCTCTGAATTGTGCGCTGTGACCATTGTCAAAAGTGAAGAAACTTCTAGTAGCAGGGTAAGAAACAGTTTTTGATGCAAAGCTCACCACGTGTTTGCCTACGTGAAGGTTAATTGTGAGGCAAGAAAATGCCACCATGAGGCTGAGGCTTTTCTATTGCTGCTTTTTGTCAGCATCTCCAGGAACCTGCAAACACAGAAGAGGTCCTTTGATAGCCACGTTGGCAGCCCGCGTCGCTCACTGAGATCCGGCAGGTTAATGTAGCGCTGCCAACCCTCCAGACTGAGGCAATCAGAAACACTGCTTGATAGAAATAAAATGAAATGTGGTGGGAGGAGGGGGGGAGCCTGTGGTTGGTATTTCAGCTACTGGCAAAGCCCTCCTCAAATC
The DNA here is from genome assembly GCF_003265705.2 of Callorhinus ursinus. NCBI lineage: Eukaryota > Metazoa > Chordata > Mammalia > Carnivora > Otariidae > Callorhinus > Callorhinus ursinus. Next base: position 28,276,062 of record NW_027397081.1, on the reverse strand, counting down.
CAACCCTCCGTGGAAGGCGGGTATTAGCGGAGTGGCTGAGGGGCACCTGCAATGCTGAGATTAATCCCCTTTTTGTTTTCTTTCGGGTCTATCTAGGCACTGCTGAGTGGAAGAATTTATGTTGGCCTCCTTCCTGGAAGGGAGCTGCAGGCTGAGAAAAGAGGATGTGTCATCATATGTCACTTCTCAGTGCACCTCCATCGCTGTCTGTCTGTCGCTCTGCCGTGCTAGATCTCTGCCCTCCCTGCCAATCCCTTCTACCTTCCTTCTGCTTCTCTTGTGATTTGTTTCTGTGCCTTGAATTCTTATCTCCTATCAGAGCAAGACAACGACAGTCTCTGATGACAGAGCCCCAAAAGGTGTCTCTCTTCCTTCCTCCAGAGCAAGTCAGGTCACACATTCAGGGCAGGCATTAAAGTGACTGAAGGGGAAGTAAGCTGGCCTTTGATCACCCTCCAGCTCCGGAGCCCAGAGATTCTGGCCAGGTTATGCAGATGTCCTTTGCAAATTAGCTAATGCTCCACGAGATACCCCTGGGGGAGCCTTTTGAAATGCAGAGCAACCCGATCTCTCACAGCAGCCTTCAATGCTTTTATTTAAGAAGAGGAGTCGTTTTCTTTGGAAAATAAGATACCATTTATAACGTGGATATATAAAACAGAAGTGGATGTGCTCTGACTGTAAAGGGGTGTGAGGGGGGTTGGGGCGTCTTGGAGCCAGCCCAGTGAGCCCCATCACTCCATCTCAGGGCCACCACACACATAGCTGTGTAAGTGGTGTTGTCAGCAGCTCTGCTCCTGAGCATCTGGCTGTGATGTCCGGGATGGAAGGGGTGCCTTGCATATATTCACACAAAGGTACCCCAGAGGCTCTGCCTGCTCTTTGAAAGGCATGTGCATTCCAGGAGGACTCTCGCAGACCCATGTTCTAAGGTAGGGTCCTATTAGATTCTCACAGAGGAGCTGCTCTCTCTCCTGGCATAGATCTATAAATGCACGTATTTTATGTGCATTTCCAGACAGATCAAAACTAGGGTACAGTTTTAAATCTCAGAGCTTTGATAGCTACATTCTTACTATTCTAGATAAGGATTTTAGCAAAATTAGTGGTTGCGAGGTATTTATTATTCCTCTTCTTACTATATCAGAGGGCAGAGAAGGTGAGCTTATCTCAGTATCTTACCTTGCCCCCAAATTCCATCCCTCAGCAATGCAAATAGTGGATGCATTTTTGATCTAAGAGTCAGTACTTTGGAAAGTAGCATTTACCCTACAATGGCTATGCCCCAGGTAGAATTCTGGGCTTTGGGTTGAGTGGCTCAAGTCCAGAGAACAGAGTGGGGACGATTGCTGGCTCACGCATGAGCTGTTCAACATCCTGCCTAACTGAGCACAGCTCTGCTCCATTTACAAGAGGCAGCGTTAGCACGTATCTCATGTGGTTTTAAATAGATGCGGGATGTAACCCTTCTTTTCTAACAGCACAAAACTCCTTCCCAAAGAGTCACCTTGAGGAGATACAGTTTCTTGTGAAGAATCACCGTCTGCGTAGTTAAGTCAGAGAGCCCTAAAACAGAACTCTGAGTTTATAATCTGGGTGTTTTCACTGACTGACTTATTCTGTGGCTTTTGGGAAAGTTGCAGCTCCTCTTTGTTATTGTTGATTGGTGAGGTCTCACAGACTTGGGAATGCCACATACACAGGAAGTGACATGTGCACGAAGGACACCACCAACACACATAGAGATAGTAATGTGGCCACTGGGAGTCTTAGTCGGGGGTCTTGAGAGCCTCGACATAAAGAAAAAATCATAATAATGAGATCAGTTGCTCCTCTTCTGCTTCTCACTTATTCCTTTTTCTGCCTTCAGAGTCCATGGTAAGAAAGACTGGTACGTTTAACTGTATTCCTTCTGCTGAATAATCGGCTAATTGATTTATTACAGGCATGGCCTTTCTGCTCTCTGTGCCTTAGCATCCTGCAGTGAATTCTGTTACCTTCTCGGCCCTGTTTATTGCATCCCCATCGTGCAAGTAACTGGAAACTTGGCACTAAGCAGATGGGAAAAAAAATGCATTCTATAGGTATCAAAGCTTAGTGATTAAATGTCCGTCTCTTTGGAGGTAGATGGCTCCCAAGACCCTGATGCTTTTTGAAATATGCTCTAAATAACCTATTTTTCCATGTGAACACAGGGCTCAGTGGATGGAGATTATTTTCAAGAAGCCCTCAAGGTTAAAGTTGGTTGCTCTTCCAGATGGTTTCTATCTAATGCTTTGGATTATGATATTGAACCACCCTGTGATCAGAACGCCTAGTGCCAAGAAAATAACAAGCCGTGGAAGCCAGTTGCAGTGAGGGATGCTGCTTTGGGGGCATGCCGAGAAGTAAGGGTCAAGGCCAGACCATATGGTCTATCAAGCCCTGCTGCAGAAACCCCAGGAAACACAAGTCAACTCGCGGAACTGCTCATCATCTCTGTTTCCTATTGCGTCTGTCACTGTATCCTCCGAGCACCCCCTTCCCCAAGCCCTTCTCCCCCTAATTTTGGCCACAGGCTTCTTTCTGCAGTCGCTGGTTCCATTCCAGCTGCCACAGTTTCTGGCAGACTCTTGAGGAGCTTGTTTCCAGGTGGCACATGGTTGAACGGTATAACAAAGCAGAGAGGGCTCCTAGGTGACAGATTCAAGGGTGAGATATTTTATTGAGCCTAACATTACAGGTGGTGACATGGACACTGGGTCTCAGCTATCCCGGTGAGAAAATCGGGTGTGATTTGGCTCCCCAGGGAAAAGCTTACCATTTCTGGATACTTGAACCCTAAAATGGGAAGTTGAGGACATCTCCTTTGAGAGAGCGGAGATGTGTTTTAGCGTGCATTGCTTTTTTCTTTCTTCCTTATTCTGGAAGCAGTTAACTCCAGCTCAAAGCGAAGTGACTCTAAATACTCGCTTTCTTTTCAGCGGCGCTCTCACAAGACTGTATGCACTCAACTAAAATAGAAGTTCCATGAAGGCTGGAATAATAATAATTATTAGGGACAAGATAAGAAGGGATCCAGCACTTTGACCTTTTAACTATCACAATCAACCATGGGGTGTACACGCTCAATTTCGCATGTACACATGCCTTCATTCTGTTTCTTCCACCTTTCATGTGTTGAGGATTTATATTGCTTGGCCATACTACTTAACTTTAACGTCAAAAGGCAATGTCTATTTGAGGGAAGGGAGCAGATAATGAAATAAGAATTCCATCTTGTGATGGGCAGTGGGTTCATGCTACAGGACGGTGCAGCAGCCTGATGCTAAGGAGGGTATTTTTCTCTTGATGAGAGAGTTCTAGCATTAAATGTCCAGTCTTTGCCACTCCACTGAAACTCTGGTTTGTGTAGATGCCTGGATGTTTTTCTTTATGAAAACAGCCCTGCGTATTTATCACTTTGTTCGTTGTAGACTCCCAGTAACACAGTGGGCAAACCCGATGCCCCCACACCCCTTCCTATTCCCAGTAGCCCAACAGCCACCACAAACCCACTCAGCAGAACAGCCTCGTCCCCTGAGGGAGCACTTACGGAGCTGACCTTAAAGAGCAATTCCAGTCAGGAATAGAGAGGCTCAATTGTTCATAAACCTGACATTTATTACTTGGAGATTCTTTCTCTACAGTACAAGCTGCTCTTTACAATTTTATCAAATAAAGTGTTCCTTTCCTCAGCACCCCGCTTTCTCCTCTGGACTTCCTCCCACCTTTCACTGCCCCCACCCACCTGTGGGCTTTGCATGGGACAGCAACAGAAAACAGGAGGGCTCATCACCTGCGAAGCCTGTGGCTCTGGGGAAGGCCAGGCTGATGTGAAGAGCAGAAAGTGTGCATCTTTCTCCCTCCTTTTATTTAGGCAGCAATTAGTGAAAGAGTAGAGAGATAATGATGCTTTTTCCACCTGGAAATGCATCAGCTTTTATCCATATTTTCTATGTTCCCAGGTCAGACCAAAGCTGAGAGTCAGTTTATTATAAGCAGTCAGAGTCCCCAAATGGTTAACAAATGATAACAGCACACACTGGTTGTTTCCCAGGTTGAAGAACTAGAATTCTCACTATAGATTCATATAGTTATATTAGTTTACTTAACAGATTCCCCCATTGTAGAGATTCCTGATGCTTCATGTCTTGACTTAATTGGACTCACATTTTGGGGAATGGATAGGTCAGTGGTCTGGAGGCGGGAGGAGGAGTTAAATGGATCACACCAAATCTTGTCACTTATTAGTCGTTAGCATCATATGTAGGTAGAGAGAACTGGGGGCAAGTCCTCTCCAGTTCTGAATCGTAGATGGCCCATCATATAATCCAAGCCTAGGTAGAGAACTGGAATGGTCTGGTCCTTTTTAAATTTCAAATAGGAAGGGCAGGCGGTACATTATCAGAAAAAGCTCTGTACAGTGGTGATTCATAAACAATGATATGGAAACACTATAAATTAACCAAAGCATGTAAATGTACCTTCATTCGACTTCTGACAGAGTCAAAGTCTTTTCTTTGAGAATGAATTAGCTGACTGGAAATTGGTGTCTTCTTGTGTAGACAATATTCATAAGTCATCAGCCATGATTTCTAGTTTGGGTTTATTTAAAGTTAGGCATGAAGGTTCTAGTGGTTGGTGAAGCAATCTGAGTACAAAACACTTCTAGACTTTTGTGATTTCTCCTAGTCTATTACAGTTTGTTTCTGATCTAATTCAACTGATTCGGGTCTTTTTCCCCTTGCTGTTACTGAATCTTTCCAAAATATTCTATTTAGTTTTCATAGAAACAGCAATTCTCTTTTTATACTCATATTGTATCAGTTGATAAAGAATTTAGGTAAATTATGTAAGTATATGAAAAAGTACATCTGGTAGGAACAGATTTGGGAAAGATGCAGCTGACTCTTGGTAAGCATACGACTCAGCAAGTGAGCGTATTAGCGCCTGAGTAATCCAGAGGGAAGGACTGGAATATGAGGGAAATTCAGTGTGTCCTGGACATCAGAAGGACAACTGACAGGAAGAATGGAGAATGCCAGTTAACTCAGCATGCCGGTTAAGTGGAAGTTAAGCAGAAATTAGTTAAGAGAGCTTTTAGTGCCTGCTTGACTAGGATTCCAGGTTTCTGAACTCATGCGCTAATATTAGTAATTGACCTCAGACAAATTACATTACCTCTCTGAGCTTCAGCTTATTCATGTGTAAAATGAGGGATCTTACTAACATTTGTGAATCTGTATTCACACACACACAAACACACACACACCCCACCACCGCCGCCACTGCCGCCACTACCAAGGACTTTTTTTAAAATTATGTTTTTATTCGAGTATAATTAACAACACCAAGGGCTCTTTCAAGAAGATCAAATAAATGAATATGTATGGTCTTTCTGGTGACTATAAATACTCTATAAATCTAAACTTTTTAACTTTGTACTTAGAAATAATTTCAAACTTATAGAAAAGTCGCAAGAATAGTACAAAACCACTAACCTCTAAACAGTTTGCGTAAGTTAACATTTTGTCACATTTGTCGTGTCATTTTTCTCCATGGACAGACAGATGGATGGATGGACAGAGTACATAAGTGTATGTATGAATATTTTTCTGACCATTTCTGAGTAGGCTACAGACACCGTGCCCTTTTACCCCAGCACTTCAGTGCATACTTTCTAACAAAATATTCTCGTACAATTACAGAATTAGGATATTTAAACTTGTATAATATTATTATCTAATACACGGTTATTATTAAAAAAATTTCCAATGTTCCTGGTAATTACCCTTAAAACATTTTTTTTTTCCATTCTGGCATCCAGTACAGGGTCACACAATAAATTTAGTTGTCATATCTTTTTAGTCTTGTTAGCCTATCTTTCTCTTTCAAGGCATTGACATTTTTGAAGAATGTCCCTCAATTAGAACTTCTGTGATAGGTCCTCATGCCCAGATTCACGTTATGTAATTTTTGGCAGGAATATCATATATGTGATGTGTCCTTTTCATGTTAGGAGGCACATGATGTTGGTGTGTCTCATTATTGGTGATAATAGGAATCACTTGGTTATGGTTTATCTCCCAGGATTTTCTACTGTGATACTATTTTTCTCTTTGAAATTAGTAAGCTATTTCTGGCAAGATATTTTGAGACTATATAAATAATTTGCCCTCATCAAACATTTACCTACTCGTTTTCACATCAATTGATGATTTCTACTTAATTGAATTGTTATTAGTATGAGTGCAAAGTGGTGAATTTTTTTTCAAATTCCATGATTCCTTATACATTTATTAGTTGGTGTTCTACGGCAAGAAAGAGCTTTCTCTTACCCATTCCTTTAGTTATTTTCTTGTTAATTTGTATGGGGTCATGAAATTTTATTTTATTCAATGGATTATAATCAGTTTATTTGTTTTCATATTGAAATTGCCCTTGATTTGGTCAATTTGTGTTCTGTCAAGCTGATTCCTCAGTCCTTTTGATGTGTCCTCACCATTCTTTGAACACTTCCTTTCTTTCTGGCACAGCATGATATTTTGGGCTCATTTTCTGCTTTCCCTTTCCCAGTCCTAAAGCCAGGCATGTTCTGTTGTGTGGTGTGGTATTTGGAAACCAAGACCGGGTTCCAGATGTGCTTGAGGCTACCAGGGCATCATTGTTTCTAGAAAGGAGAAAGAGGGAAATACAAGATATCTCTAAAAATCTCTCAGTGGGAGTGCCTGGGTGGCTTAGTCGACTAAGTGTCCAACTCTTGATTTTGGTTCAGGTCATGATCTTAGGGTTATGAGATCCAGCCCTGTGTTGGGCTCTGCGCTTATCGCAGAATCTGCTTGAGATTCTCTCTCTCTCTCTCTCTCTCCCTCCCTCGTCCTCTGCCCTTCCCCACACTTGTGCTCTCTCACTCCTCTCTCTCTCTCTCTCGTCCTTTTCTCTCTCAAATAAATAAATAAAGCAAAAATAAGAATCTTCTCTCTGTGAGTTTTTCTTCTTTTAGAGCCCTGCCTTTACACTCGTATTCCTCCTTGATGAGAAAGATTGTTGTAAATTCGGACTTTGCTTCTATCTAGCCTGGAAAGATATCCATGCCATTACTCTGGTTCTTCTGGTAACAAGGAAATAAAGACTTCCCAGGACTAAACTCAGGAGCATGAAGCTTAGAGGGTGCCCATGTCAGGGATTATGAGGAACATGGCAGAGGGCCTTGACAGAAATTATTTATAACCATAATCAGTTATCATGCCTGTGGTCTATCCAGTATCCTAAGTTTAGACATCCCACATTGATGTTCAAAAGTTCCTGGGAAGACTCCTCCCTTAGGGGATATTTTGGATAATAAAAACATTATTATTAGATATTCCTAATTATGATGACATTGCATGTTGTATTGAATGATTACATTATTACTCACATTAGCCCTCCTCTTGAAGTCCTGTGACAATGGAGAACAGAAACAAGACAGTGGTGATCAAAGTATAGTCACACCTCTGGAACCCAGGGCTCGCTCCTAGCATACAGATGCATCTTAGGCCTTTTGCCACCTCCATCATACCATGATCTGAGGCCTTCTCAGGAGAAGCTGGGCCAGTGAAGCAATGATTGGGCACCCTCACTCCCGCCTCTGAATGGAAGGTTATATCCTGCGCCATACCCTGCCTGGCAAGTGCAAAGGGGAAACAGATAACGAAAGCAAAGGGGACTTTCAGACCACTTAAGAAGGCAGGCGTTGGCCCCTGCCTCAGGGCTGCTGGCTGTGTAGAAGCCCTGGTGGAGGAGGGGAAGGGTTGCCTTGTTAGAATGCGGACTTGGCAGAGAAAGGGAAAATACCAGGCCACATTTGAGCTTAATTGTCCTTAAATGTGGCCCGAGGAATGCCAGGCTCTTACCAATCAGTAAAGTCACTCCTCCTTCATTAGAGAGGAATGAATGAGAGGTTGGAAAAAGCTAACAGATGTGTTTGTCCAATCCTGCTTTCCTCTGCTAAATGGAACAGAGTCCTCTATGGAAACAGCGGGGTGGAATTAGAGAATAAGTATTTCTCCTAAATGCTTACTATGTGCCCAATTCTACGATTAAGAGCTTTTCATACATTTCTTGGTTTAATTCTCATGATAATCTAATAAAGTATTATCCTATAAATTAATATCTCTATTTTGTGGATGGGGAAACTGAGCCCTAGAGGTTAAGCCATATGTCATATCTCATACATGGAAAATGTCAGCCTAGGTCTTCAGTCTTCAAAGTCGTGTGTATGGTCCTGATGCTACCAGTTTTAGGGAAGATTAGTTCTCCAGTAGGTAGGAAGAGGCAAACCAGTGAGGAAAAGATCATAGGCTGAGTGTGTACTTGTTGGGTTGGGGGAGAAAAGTAGTGGGGAGAGGGGAGCTAAGAGTGCCCTAAGATAAGAAGCATTAGACACAGAATTTCACCCACACTATATACATTCACTTCTGGCTGGCCCTGAGCCACTTGCATACTAGTAACTACTCCTCATTCAGAGTTTACTACCAAAGAAAAGCTGATAAGAGGTATTTCTTTCATTTCCTTATGATTTTCACCTCCCTCTTTAGAACATCTCTGTGATGGGAGATCAATGCCTCCTGCTAATCAGTTATCCAGCAGCTTAAAGAACATCTCAAAATACTCATTTTAATTTCCTTATGATAGCAACTGTCATCATCCCTTTGAGTCCTAGAGATTTGGAACCCTGGTGGTCTCCAGCCAAAGCAAGCCCTCGGAGACTGGAAGATTGTTGGCTTGATATTCACAGGCTGATTTCTTTAACATTGGATTTCTGTGTTTGTGAGCAAAATGAATTCTCTTTGTTGTGGATGAGAGATAGGAGAGGATAAAAAATGAATCGGCAGGAGCCAGGGAGACACCAGTTTATGGTGGCCATGTTTCTAGCAATGACAGCCCATCTACTGAGCTAAGCAGTGCTAATGACATGACCCAGTGACACTCTCCAAGGCTTTACCACACAGACACCTGGAACATTTGAGCAGCATGGTTTCTGTCTGCTTTTCTTCCTCCCCTCTCGTTTTCTGTGTTAATCAGACATTTACAACTCATGACATCAGATGTGGTCATTATATGTGGCACTAGTACTATCTTCCCAGAGGTCCCCCCTCCTCCATCTAATTCTTTCTGGGTTTATTATTTAAAAGAGTATTTTCATCATGAGCCACAGAGCATGGTAGAAAGGTCACTGCTTTTCAAGTTAACCAGATGTGGGCATAATCCTAATTCCATCACTTATTGAGCTGTGAGACTCAAGAAATTATCCTAACTGCTCTGGATCTCAAAGTCCCCCTCCACAAAATGAGAATAATACTTTCCTTTCAGTATTTTTGGGTAGATTAAATGGGATAATAGATGTGAAGACCTTGAATAGGGTCTGGTTCTTAGTAGGGTACTCTATAAATTATAGTTATTTTAATTACTTATGCAATTATTTATGCAATTCTAATATCTCACTTATCCCATTTTCGGGGTGTGGTTTTGATCTTAAGAGCCATAGATATGTTCAGCATTTTATTTCTCATGCTGCCAAGCACAACACCACAAGCATGATACACAATGAACACGGGTGTTTAAAGTGAATGAGCTAATCTTGTAGGTATTCTCCTTAGCAGGAAGTGTTGGACAAGTTTGCATCTGGTCGTGATGACAGTGATGATGATGGTGATGGTGATGATGATGATGATGACAATGGTACTGTCAGTAATTTATTACAGAAGGAAGTGCAAGCCTACAGATGTATATGCTCATTGTATGTCTTTTTGTCTGGGCTGTCAAGAAACCCAGATCAATTCAGCACTGAGAAACACTAACTCATTCCAGATTTCTCAGTTATTTCTCACCTTTTAATCACTCTGTTCCTTCTTTATCCTTATTATAATGATCCTGCTTAGGATGATCCTGTTTTAATATTGAGAGCATCTCTCATATCAGTTTTTTTTTCAAGAGCTAGATGGGAAGGTACACCTCCACCCAGCCACATACATACAATTAGTACTATTAGGCCACTGAATTCATTTAATTGATTCATGCAATTGATTCTTGAGCCATATAGCCCTCTCCACCATGGTCATGCGGAATAAGTGGTGACTTGCATTTGGACCACAGCATCTGAATGAAAATGAACACCCCAACAAAGTCTCCTAACAGCCCATTTATAGGATCCTGAAGATGGAGGGTTGGTTTGCCACCTGACTAGTTAGCCTGGGAACAAGGTGCTCCCTGCATTTGCCCAGCAGTCTGAGAGACTTCCTTCTGTATGCTGTCTGTTACCCACTGTGGCACAGCTGTACCCCAGCCACCCCACTCTAGTTGAAGAGTGGTACATTCCTCATCGGAGTATCTATGCTCCAGAGATACATGAATAACTGTAATTTGACAGTACCTTATATCTCCATTGTTGTTTTGTTGCTGGTGGTTGTGGTTTTATTTTAATAGTGCAAAGGATTTATAAAATATTGACACATTAATGACCATATCTTAGTTTACCTAATTGAAAAAATGGGTAGATTTAGACTATGTATAAGTCTTATTTTACAAATGAATTTACTAGTCATACAAATTATTCTGTCATTTAGAATATATGACGATCCTTATTTTATAAATAAAACATAGTAGCTCAAAAGGCTTTAGCTGAAACACTGTTTTAAAAGTCCTTTTACTTAAAGAATATAATAACTGAGTGCAATCTATAGTTCTTGAGAGGATCCAAGCTTGATTAAATCAAGAGTAAAATATGTTTGAGGTATTTGGAGAAATTTGAATATGGACTGATTATTAGATGATATGGACATTTGTTGATTATATTAGGCATAACTATGTTGTGTTTATGTAGAAACATACCTATATTTTAGAGATGCATACTAAATATTTATGGAAGGAATGCCATATGGCTGGAATTTGTTTTAAAATACTTAAGGGAAAAATAATGAAGCAAATATGGTAAAATCTTAGCAATTGGTAAACCTACATGATGGGTAAAGGAGCGTTCACTGTATGTAGGATGAAGCATATGAAGTTGCCTGTAGTAGGCCAATTTGACCTAAAAATGGAAATTTCATATGGTTCAACCTTTTGGTCTCTAATTTTACATGTATTTGATTTGTTGTTGTGGTTAAAATAACAACTTAAAGGATTATGTGTTTGTAGGAAGAATTCTAGATATTTTAGTATATGGTACAAAAGACAGTGAATGGCCTGGTCTCCACCCCCACTTCTCCAACATTCCTCACTCTTTCCTCCCCTCAGCCAGAGCACAATAAGGATAAAGCTTTTGTCAAACCTCCTGATTTTGAACTGCTTGATTTTCCTAAGCAAGCCAAGTCTTTTCCTGTGCCTTTGCCTAAAGTGTTCCCTTTCCCTGAACATCACACTTCCACTTGCCAGTGACAGCTACTGACATCCCTAACTCAGCTTGCAGGTCACACTAATTTTGAGTTTCCCATCCCTCCCTCAGTTTCTTCCTCTTTTGTCCCCTAGACAACACCCCTCCCCACCGCCTCCACCCCAACAGAATTTCTCAGTGCTCATTATGCATCATTGCAAGAATATTTTTTAAGGTTTTCCCCAGTAGACTAAGTCTCTCAAAGGCAAGTCCAACACCTTACTTAGTCTTTGTATCTTTGGGAAAGGTCACTTACTGTCCACATTCAGGAGGCTGAAGCTAAAGGGTTGACTTTCCACCTGTTCTGGGCCCTGCAGCTGCACAATAGCTGACTGGCCTTCCCTCCGTAGAGTGGACATGCTCAGCAACAGGCACAGGATCAGACCCTGATGGATGCCATCTTGTTGAATGAACGTGCAAAGGTTGGGTTCTGACTCCAGCTAGGTCTTCTGTCCACTCGCCACTTAACATAGCTCTTTCTTCCTGCTAGGAAATAAAGTTAAAATCAGCAGTCACAATGAGGGCAAAATCGGGGATGACAGAGAGGTAAATGTGGAATCAAAGGCACTTGGGAATTAAGGGTTATCTTTCCGCATTCTGCCTATGACTTACTGTGACTCGGTGAAGGTAACCTTGGTGGCTTGATAGTTAAGTAACAGATTCTTTGAGTTCCTCTTCAAGTTATACTTCCTCCATAGGAGTTTTCACCGATCACACCACCTAAAAAGGCTTTACTTCTTGAGATCCTGTGCTGTGTGTGCCAGGGATTCAGTTTACTAATATGCTAAGCATTGGTATCTACATTTTATATGGACTGGCCAGACTGCAAGCCTCTTGAGAGCAGGGATTATAATTTATTAAATTGTGTTCCTCACAGTATGTTGCATAGTGTTTTTTCTTGAATAGTAATATTAAAGGTAACAACAGCATTATATGGCACTTCTGTATACCAGGTACCTTTGTTAATATTTTATATATATTAATTCATTTAATCTTCATATTCCCTATGGGTCAGTCACCATTAGTAGCTACATTTTATACATGAGAATATTAAGAGGGGAAACAAGACATTAGTAACTTGCCCCAAATTGTTATTCATTTAGAAAGGGGTAGAAGCAGGATTAAATACCAGACAGCTTTATGAAATGTGTGCATATATAGCTGCACACTATTTGTATACAATGGATACTAAATTTATATTGGCCAAATAAGGAAATGAATGAAGACAATTCTATTTTCAACAGCACCCTTCAGTATATTGTTCTGCATCTTTCATAATATTCAGGAATACATTATGGAAATGAATGGGAATGAGGGAGATAGACTTTAAATTAAATGAATTAAAATAATTATTTAATTGCGCACTGTGATAAGTGCTCAGAAATTGAAGTACGAGTCTGGGAGAGTGTATCAGTCTGGTCCCTGAGATAGACTGGCAGCCCAGAAAAGAGGGTGACCTCCACGTGGGGCTGTATGAAGGTCTGACAGTGAGGGGGACTAGTGAGTGGAGGCCTAGGTGGGTCACACCATGTAGAGACTTGAGAGGAGGGTGACCATGCAAGTTATCATACAAACTGATCTCAGATAATATATTTGGAATTTGGGTGCTGTAAATTATTACCCTAGATCCACAAGTCAAGAGTGGTTGCAAGGAGCAGGAGACAGGAAGATAGCTATTACGTTAGTCCCTGAAAGAGATGATTAGTAGCCTTGATTACAGAGGTGGTGAGAATAGAGACAAGTAGACAAATTTGGTATATTTTAGAAGGTCGAGTCAACAAAGCACAATTCAGAGACCTAAACAAAATCCACGGGAACTTCTCAGGAAGTAGATTCTCTATCTACCATCTATCTATCTACTATCTATCTATCTATCTATCTATCTATCTATCTATCTATCTATCTATCATCATCTATCTATCTATCATCTATCTACCTGTCCATCCTCTGTCTCCCTGTGAAAGCTGCAATTATGGCACAAATTCTTTAATATATGCCAGTAAGAGGAGAAAAGCTCATCCAAACTTATATTGAAACTGATTCTTTTTTCAAATGCATTTTGTAGGTTGAGAGCTAAACTCTTTGTAAGGAATTAGACAGAATGCTAATGAATCTCTTACTTAGGGCTCTAGAGGATCAAGTTCCACAGATATTTTATTTTCTCTGGATTTTAGTGGGGGATTTTTTCCTACTATTCAGTTCTATGACAGTGAATCACATTTCTCTCCAAGGCTCCTCAACAAACAATTTACACTGTAAATACATTTGTTGGCATGCAAATCACTCTGCATTATGAGTCTTGATTAATATTATAATGTGTTGATGAAAGCCTATAAGTGGTTCTTGGAACTAAGGTTTCAGACAAAGATGTGCTGTTTGGGTGCAGAATGTTTGTTGAATATTAGATTAGTTTTTTTGTTTTGCTTCTTTCTCTCTTTTTCTCTCTCTCTCATTTTATTTTAAGGCGATGCTTGGTGTGAAGTGGTAACAAACTTCAAAATACACAATTAATTAACACAACCAATCTATTGCCCAAACTGCTTAAAAACACTCCTCCCGCATGCACACATTATGTCTGATCACAGCGAGCCTGCTTTTGAATCTGTGGGCCCTTTGGTTTAGCTGTTTAGCCTCTTACTCATTGCCAACATCCTGTCTCTCGAGAAGCATTGTTCTATAACCTTGTGTGCCTTTTAAATAGTGTGCATGCAAGTGGGTTGATTAGACCCTGTGCCCAATTCCCAATCTGCCCACTGAAATGCAAACATACTGTTACTGTTACTCGACTCTTTCCTCTGCGTCTTTTTGCTTTTGTGAAGACCCGTTTCTCCGCCTCCATAGCGGGAAGTGGATAGGCGGAGGAACAGAACCGGACCCTCCACCTCAAGCGATGCAAGTATTGCCCGGCACTTTTCTTTCCCACACAGAGCTTGAATAAACAACAATTCAACGTAAGGCGCACAGACTCAGAAAGTAATCTGTGATTAAGAGCATTGGGTTTCGAATACAGACAGAATTTGGTTCAATTCCAGCTCTGCCACTTAATAGCTGCCTGACCTTGACCAATTCATGTCGCCTCTCCAAGTTTGTTTCGTCGTTTGGAAAATGGGGTTAATAATTTCTGTTTCTTGAATTTGGAGTGAAAATTAAATAAGATCATGTGTTTAAAGTGATTTCCTGGCCAAAAAGAAAAAAAAAAAAGCTCAGTAAATGGAGTTGTTACTCTAAGATCCCCAGCCTCTGGTTCACTGATACTAAGACAATGAAGGTAGTATTTGAACTCTCCTCAAGGTTTGTGGATTTTATTATATCCAATCATCTCCCAGTCCTCACAACCAAGAATTCTGACTCTCCTCTACACTACACCCCCTTTTACAGGTGGATATCTGGGGTTTTGCTTCAAAGTGCTTTATGGAGCATACTACAGCAGCTCAGGAACAGAGACTTGTCACCACTCCATGAGTGGGTACCCAGCTACATTCCCAGAAAGAGAACTCAAAACAGAACTAGGGACCCTAAGGAATAAAATGAGATGCAGAATGAGGTGAGGTGCAGAAGCTATGTTTGATAAAGGAAGACCCAAATGGAGGTTGAATTTTTTTTTTTTTGGAGTATCAATATATAATTAAAAAAAAAATACAAAATGCAAGAACCTCCCATCACCAGGCTAACCCATCCCCCTACCCTCCTCCCCTCTAGAAACCTCAGTTTATTTTTCAGAGTCCATCATCTCTCCTGGTTCGTCTCCCCCTCTGACTTACTCCCTTTCATTCTTCCTCTCCTGCTATCTTCTCCTTTTTCTTTTTTCTTAAAATATGTTGCGTTATTTGTTTCAGAAGTACAGATCTGTGATTCAACAGTCTTACACAATTCACAGTGCTCACCGTAGCACATACCCTCCCCAATGTCCATCACCCAACCACCCCATCCCTCCCACCCCCGACCACTCCAGCAACCCTCAGTTTGTTCCTGAGATTAAGAATTCCTCATATCAGTGAGGTCATATGATACATGTCTTTCTCTGATTGACTTATTTCACTCAGCATAACACCCTCCAGTTCCATCCACGTCGTTGCAAATGGCAAGATCTCATTCCTTTTGATGGCTGCATAATATTCCATTGTGTATCTATACCACCTC
This sequence comes from Callorhinus ursinus, assembly GCF_003265705.2. Classification (NCBI taxonomy): domain Eukaryota; kingdom Metazoa; phylum Chordata; class Mammalia; order Carnivora; family Otariidae; genus Callorhinus; species Callorhinus ursinus. Next base: position 28,260,491 of record NW_027397081.1, on the reverse strand, counting down.
TTCTTTATCCATTCATCTGTCGATGGACATCTTGGCTCTTTCCACAGTTTGGCTATTGTGGACATTGCTGCTATAAACATTGGGGTGCACGTACCCCTTCGGGTTCCTACATTTGTATCTTTGGGGTAAATACCCAGTAGTGCAATTGCTGGATCGAATGGTAGCTCTAATTTCAACTGTTTGAGGGGTTGCACCAGCTTGCATTCCCACCAACAGTGTAGGAGGGTTCCCCTTTCTCCACATCCCCGCCAACATCTGGCCCAAACTAGACAGGTAGGCACGCTCAGGTTTTGTTTTTGCCTTGTGACCCCAGTGAAGAGGAAGCACTTGAGAACATATGTGCTCTATCCTCCGAGCAACTGGTGAGTCACAAAAGCCTGATGGCAGATTATCTGCCCCCCAAATGGATATGATTATCCATCAGTAACCTAGAAAATGCACTGTGTAAACAGCCCTGGGGTAGGCCTGCAATGACTTTCGTGGGAGGGCCGAATAAGACCTTTCCTTACACAGAATGTCCTGTATTGCCAAGGTAGGCATTCATCTATACGTCACGATTATTGCTTCAGCAGGTTAACATCTCTTGTTTTCCTTTTTTCAATAAAACGTACATGGATTTGTACAGAATACTCAAATCCATTGCTAGACAAATAGGTATGTGTGCATAAGTGAAATTCAATAAAATGATCCTTGGATCTCGACTCTTTCCTCTGCGTTCCTCATTCTTGGCTTGTTGCTATTGCACTGAGAACGTGGCTGCTGTCACAAGTGTGCACACACCCTTGCCACCAAATCTCTTAACCAAGTGCTGTGCCTTCCTTTCTTTGGGAATGGAGGACCACTAGGTTTTAGGTTTGGGTTTTGGTTTTGAATCATAGGCTGAACTTCCACCTGTGCCCTCTCTTGTCTCCTGCATTGTTCCTTCTAGCATCATGAATCTCTCTTCTCTAGTGGATGGTTCCCATCAGCAGACGCGTATGTGCTCCCATTTTCCATCTTTACAAACCTTTCCCGACCTGGTAACTATCTTCTTGGGAAGTCGCACATGCAGGTGCTGGCTCATTAGCTTCCTGGTGAGAGCCCTCTCCCTGGCCTGTAGACAGCCACCTTTGGAGGTCACATGGCAGAGAGAGACAGAGTGTGTTCCCTCTTGTGTCCTCTTATAAGAGCCCTGATCCCATCATGAGGCCCCCACCCTTGTGACTGCTTTTAACCTTAAATAATTCCCAAAGACCCCACCTTCAAATACTATCAGATTGGGGGCTGGCTTTCAACATCTGAATGTTAGGGGAACACAGCTCATAACATACCTATCATTTTACCAAAATTGCACTTGACTGTGACACTAATAATTTCTCACTTACCAAATTCTATGGTCCAATTTTGCACAGCTTTCACTACTCATTTTTTTTTAAAACTATTCCCTTCTGTGTGTCTCTGGGATATCAACCACAAGTCCCTGCTCTTGCCCCCTACTGGTTTTTCTTTACTGAATTCTCATTTCCCAGTTCCTTCATTTCTTTGTCTCTGCTAACTCCCTTGGTGACGTCATCCAGGTTCATGGTTTTTAAGACCATCTGTATGCTGAGGATATCCACATTTGTATTTTTAGCCCTGATTTCATGACTTCCTGAAATCGAAACTTGTATTCAACTGCCTACATGACTTCTCTGTTTGAACGTCTAACACGTTTTCCAAACCTAACTTGTCAAAAACTAACCTCTTGGGTGTCTGTATTGTCATACCGCCACCACCCACTCAAACACTCTGTCAACCTGCTTAGCCTTCAGCCTTTCCTATCTCCTTGAACATCAACCCATTCTTCTTATTCCTCAGACCCAAGAGCCTAGTTCTCTCTTTGACTCCTCTTTTATCTCTTACTCAATACCTAATCCACCAGTTCTACTTCCAAAATATATCCAGAACCTTTTCCCTTCTTAGCTCCTTCATCCCAGGTTCCCTGGTCCAAGGTCCCACAGTTTCTCTCCTGGTGTGAATGGCAGTTTCCTACCTGGTTCTCCAGCTTCTGCTTACCATTTATCCTTTCAGCAGAGCAGAAGAGTAATCCTACCAAATACAGAGCAGCTCATGTTTCTTCTTTTTGCTCAAGGCCCTCCAATGGCCTTCCATTTCCCTCAGAATAAAAGCCAGAGTCTTAGCAATGGGCTGCCAACTCCTCAGAATCCCTCCCTTCTACCTCACAGGTGCATTTCCTCTCATTCCCTCTGATGTTCACTCTCCTTCAGTCACACTGCTCTCTGCTTTTACCTAAACACAGACCAAACTCAGGCCCTTTCATCACTCTCTATTCTGTCTCCCTGCTTTGTTTTTCTCCATAGCACTACAAACATATTTTTATTCTATGTTTTCAACCTAAGTCCCCACTAGAAGAGAAACTCCGTAAAGCTTTGTTGAAGTCATTATTGGATCTCTAGCCCCTAGAACAGCACATTGCAGATAGCGGGCACTTAAAAATATTTGTGAATGATTGAGAATATAGGAAGAGAGAAAGATGCAATGAACCAAATAGGATTCCATTAAGCCAGCTGGAAGCAGAATTGACATGGCTAACTATTTATTTCAGAATGAACAGAATTCCAAAATCTTGCATTAGGGTTTTGACAATCCCCTAATGCTTCATATGTACCCTAAAACCAATCTGTTATGATAACATTTTTGGAAGAATGAGTGTTGAATAATCAGGTTCATTTTGCTTTCAAGCTCTTCAGTTTTTGTTTTTGTTTTGTTTTCAAAAAAGGCAAGCAGTTGGAGGGAAAAAATAATAATAGGATGGCAAAAATAGAACCTATTGGAGTAAGGTAAGAAGTTGGTGTAGGATGACAGAAACTCTTGAGCACTTGCTTGCTAATCCCATTAAAATATCACTAAGTCATCAAGACAGCATATTGTATCCTCAATTAACCTGTCTGAAATCTACTTCAGAGAATGATTTTTTCTTGACAGAGCTAATACCTCTTTATTATCCAGGTTGTTCTAGTTATCTTTCTGTCTCTTTATAATTTCCCCACCCTTCCAGTTTTGTCCTCTGAGGTTCTGTTGGTCTTTTACGGTGTCATTGCATAAAAGATGTCAGCAAACACAGAAGTTTTGAGGACTGAAGAAGATACTCTAATTGATTGCACATGCTCACATCATCTCTCAATGAGCTCCCGTTGGTCCCAAGATTTACTGTGACTGGAAGTGATTTCCTCAGGTTCCTGGAGTTACCAAGGATCTTCCCTGTTGGGATCTATTTGACAGAAGGAAAAAAAAAAAACCCTAGAGTGACTGGTTTTGTTTTGGGGAACAAGTGCTAGCTTTAAGACCTTCTGTAACTAGGCCCATCATCTCAAGACAAGGTTTTCTCTTTTCACTGTCCTACAAACACCTGTCATTGTTCTTTCACACAACTGGCCCTTCTAAACCTCCTTATTGACAACTTCACACTTTTGTTCATGAGTTCTATAGCTGCCTGAAGCACCTCTTGGGTTTTGTTTTTGTGCGTCTAAAAACCCCAGGTCAAACTCAATTCCTTGATGACTTTGTCCTGAGCACCAGCTCACATTCATCTCTCTTTCACTGATCTGCAAAATGAGCCTCTTGTTTTGGAACCTCATCCTATTGCGTCTTGCCTTTCTATTCCATTATTATCATTACAAATACAGTGGAAGTAAATCAAAATAAAAACAGCCACCATTATTATCTAATATATACTCTGCTTACATTATCTCATTTAATCCTCACAGTAATTTGAGGAAGGATTTAATGTCATTCCCACTTTATAAATAAGAGAACTAAAGCTCAGAGAACTTACTCAAGATCACACAGCCAAGTGAACACCAGAGCAGGTAACCATTCCCAGCTCTGTAGATTCCCAAGGTTCTTGTTCTTACCATAGGGCTTGAGTTGCATCTGCCCTTGAAGAATAGTAATCTCTCTTGCTTCCTTTTTATTTCTCAGAGTGCCAAACTTATGGGAAGTCCTCAGTACCTACTCATAAATAAATTTAAAAATTGAAAACCTACTTCTGTGACACTAAATTATTGAAATACTATAGGTCAGAAGGGAGATTCTCTGTTTCAGGTCAATGTTACGGAGATAGGTGGGTTACAAAAGGCTTATCCAGATCTGCTTGTCGTACAAAACCTAGTCCCAACCACTAGTTGTCCCTGCCCTATTTGCCTTTGATAGGCGATGACAGCGAGGCAGCAAGACCTAATGGAAACAACATGACCTTGTTAGAGTTAGGCCAACCTGGGTTTGAAAGCTAGCTCTGAGACATTGTTGTACCTCAGGCAAAAACAACATCACCCCTGAGAGTCAGGGGGTGGGTGGGGAGGATTAAATGCAAATGCAAATAAGAATGGTATCTACCTGGGTGCCTGGATGGCTCAGGTGGTTAGGCAATCAACTCTTGATTTCTTCTCCTGTCATGATTGGGTCAGGAAATTGAGCCCCTGGTCAGGCTCCATGCTCAGCGGTAGAGGCGTGGGGAGGTGTCTGCCTGGGATTCTTTGTTCCTCTCCCTCTGCCCCTCCCCCCCATGCTCACTCTCTCAATCTCTCTCTCAAATAAATAAATAAATCTTTAAAAAATTAAAGAAGGAATGATATCTACCCACACAGCTGTTTGTGTGATTACATGAGAGCACATGTAAAAATCCGTTCACCTGGTTCCTGACACACTATTGTTGATCCTTATTTGCCCTTTCTCTCATAAAAAGGGGTCTTTAACAAAGAGTTCAAGAATGGTAAATGAAAGCTTCCAGTCGTGACCTTTGTTAGCTGCAGCTTTGTTCTGAATATGACAGAGAGTCCTGTAAAACATCACATCTCTCTTTGTATGCTTCTTGGAGCCAGGACTCTTGGGGTTGGTGAGACAGGGACATTTTCTGTTAGTAAAAACACTGCCAAAGGTCCTGGGAGACAGGGCAAACATGAAGGTGCTGGACCCCCAGTGTCCCTCAAAACAGCCACTCTTGCTCAGTCCACGCAGCTTTCCCCCAGGCAGAACTTCCTCATCCTTCATGTCTCTGAGCTGGCTTCCTCGGAGTGGCAGCTGACAGCCAGGATCACTGTCTTTTACACAAGTTTCTTCCACAGATGAGAGGTTTGAAGGCAGGATGGGAGCCTTACTGAAAGCTTCGGCTACTATCTTTCTGCTTTGAGTACTGTTCTCCCCCAGTCTCAGGGCCTCTCAGCTGACCTTGAACGCCTAACCATCATCTCAAAAAAGCAGCTTCCACCTGGCCTAGCACCCACCTCCTTCATTACCCCACAGTTGCTCATTCAAGGGCAGCTGGTGCTGAAGACTGCAAAACCTCCAAGAGCCACAAAAGTGGCTGGGAAGATGGAGAAAAACCCTAAAGAGAAAAAGAAAGCTTAAGACCATTGTCCTTTCTTTTCTTTTCTTTTCAAGACAGCAGTGCCTTTTGCAGCACTTTTAAATGGTTGCCAGGGAAACAGAGCAAGGGAGAGGAGAAAGGTTATATGGATACTGGATAAAGCTAATGCACTTTTTAAAAACATGAACTAACAAGTGCTAAAGACTCTGGAGGTTCTGGTAACATCTCATTTTCGAAGTTCCCCTTCAGAGCCTCAAGTGCCTTGATATCATCATTAACAATATTTTAATCGTTTGTAAACCATAATTCATCTCCATCAAAGACTTGTGCTGATAGATTTTATGGAGCATGGCCTTATGAGTCAACTGTTATGGGGTACTTGAAATGAAGTGTCTGGCATGCTGGACCAGGAGTCCGCAGGCTTTGACTTAAAAGAGTTTGGCTCTAAATTTCCAGCCCTTCTCCCTAAGCAAGTGGGCAATCATTAAAATACAGCAAAATGCCAGGAAGGCTCTGTTAATCGGTTAGCCTTATGTGTGGTCATGTGAGCATGAGTGTGGAAATGACTGGTAGAGAGAAACAATATGTGTGTGCCCCTGCTGGTCTGCTGGAAAACATTTATCCTGGGGGAGGGGGTGATTCCTCTGGTAACTGTGTGCTCCTCCATGTACTGAATATTTATGAGAGCCTGTTCACTTCAGTGAGCATGCTCCTGAATTTTCCTTCAAACTGAGTTTCACCATTGTGCCCTCTAGTGAGTATTTATAACGCTTGCTCTATGGAGTATTGTCCCACTATATTTTCTGTGTCCCCCTAAGCATTTATTTGCTCGATTTGTACTATATTAATTTGCACATGGGTATATATTGTCTTGGGTTCTTAAACCTCTGTATGTTTCCCGGTGGAGTCTTATGTGTGGTTCTTCCCAACGGTGCCTAACACAGCTTAACTCTGAGTCAAGGCACTTGGCGTTTACCATATGGTATCTACACACCTCTTTGCTCATTGATTTCTCAGCTGCAGGCAAGAGACTCTGCTTCACCAATTGGCATTGGATCTATCCTACAACCTCATTGTACAAGTACTCATGGAGGTCTGGTTGGCATCAGTCATGGCTAGAAGGGAGATACAGACTGAATTCTTAAGAGAGGGCTGAGTCCAAATATTAGAAAGAACAAGTTGAAGAGGCTGGAGGTGGACTGTGGAATGATAGTCTAAGAGTTGAAAGCAGGGAGGCAAAAACATTGAAACCAAAGTAATATGAGGCATCCTTATGACTGCTAGAAAAGTCCAGCTATAATTCATGGATTGTCTTTATGGACAAGAAAGTGCATAAGAGATGGGCCAGGAGCACTTCAGACTGGCATAAAGATGTTAAGTCGACTGGTCCAAAATCGGAAGAGGAAATGCAACAGAGGTACATATTTTCTGTCATTAGAATCTTTGCTTTGCTTTATTACCTCTGCAAAAGCCATAATACATTTTAATAGGTAGTGGATTTAACCATAGACATAATAGTTGAACGAGGCTTTGGTACCCAGACCAGAGTAGATGTTAAACTACAATGATCATTTAGCATGAGGTGGTTAGAATGGGTACATATGATACAAAACATTATATACAGAGGACATTATGTTGCAAGGACATGCAGCCTAAGAAAATAGTCTTCTCAACTCTTGTTTCCTAGAATATGAGCTGAGTTTGTGGCAAGATAAAAATGACAGGCAGCAGTCCTCCCTTATCCTTGGGGGATAGCTTCCAAGACCCTGGTGGATGCCTGAAACCACAGATTGCGCCGAACCCTATGTATACTATGTTTTTTCCTACACATACAAACCTATGATGAAGTTTAATTTATAAATTAGGCACAGAAGGAGCTTAAAACAATAACTAATAATAAAATGGAGTAATTATAACAATATACTGTAATAAAATTATGTTAATGTTGTCTCTCTCTCTCTCAAGATACTTTATAATTCTCTACTCACCCTTCTTTTGATGATGTGAGATGATAAAATGTCTACATGCTGAGATGAAGTGAGGTCAATGACAGCGGCCCTGTGCTGTGGCATCAGGCTACTGTTGATCTTCTGGCGTTACGTCAGAGGGAGGCCATCTGCTTCCAGATGGTAGTTGACCATAGGTAACTAAGCCTGTGGAAAGCAAACCCACAGGTAAAGGGGAACTACCATACAAACCTTTTTGTCCCTATATGTTGTGTGGGTGCTGCTGTGGCATAATGGGGAATGTTTAAGGTTGCTTTTAATATCAACAGGGAGGGACACCTCGGTGAAAAGCAAATAGGATTGAACCTTAGCAGGACAAACCCCTATTCTGAAGAAAGTGGAATGGAATGTTAAACCCACATACTTGATCAGTTCATGTTGTATCCTGTCTTCTAATACAGAAATTTGAGTTTTCCTTTTGATTCCAGGAAGAGAAATATTTATATCCTTCCAACCTCATCAAGGAGATGGGAAGGGTAATTAATTTTTTCTCCTCCTCCTGCCCCCTCCTCATTCTTTTCTGCTGCTGCTTCTCCTTTTCCTACTTCTCCCTCTGCGTTCTCTTCCTCCTCCTCCCCCCTCTCCTCCTCCCTGCTCCTTTTCTTCTTCTTCTATTTCCTCCCCATCTTCTTTTCCTTTTTCTTTAAGCAAACAGAAATTTAATAACATGTATACCTGCTGTATACATGAGAGTAAACCAAGAAAACTGAGTAACCTCCAAAATACCTCAAACTATCAATTCAAATAACATTTTTAGCCAAAGATCATAAGAAGATTTGGGGTATTGAGGAGGCCAGTTAAGGAAGGTTGTCAAGCAAAGCACAGTAAACAAAGGCACATTTTTTATGCAGATTTAAATGCGGACCTTCTCCATTAATAAGAACTTCTAAGAGATTTAGTCGTCTTTCTGTTCCTAGTACAGAGAAAAAGACACCCTTACAAATGGAGATTTCCCTTATGAACGTAAATTTCCCTCACAGAAAGGTAGCTTATTCTCAGTTTTCAGACATTCTCCTACATGGGCTCGTTTTATAAAGTTTTTATTTTAATTCTGGTTAACAGAGAGCTATATTAGTTTCAGGTGTACAGTATTCAGCAATTCCATACATCACCTGGTGCTCATTACAACACGTGCACCCAATCACCTATTTAGCCCATCCCCCACCCACCTCCCCTTGGATAACCATCAGTTTGAGCTTCATAATTAAGTCTGTTTCTTGATTTCTTTCTCTATTCTCCCCCTTTGTTCTTTTTCTTTGTTTCTTAAATTCCACATGGGTGAATTCATACGGTATTTATCTTTCTCTGATTAATCTCACTTAGCATTATACTCTTTTTATGCATCCATGTGGTTGCAAATGACAAGATATCATTCTTTTTAATGGCCGAATAATATCCCATTGTATGATATACCACATCTTCTATATCCATTCATCAACCCATGGACATTTGGGCTGCTTCCATTTCTTGGCTATTGTAAATAACGCTGCAATAAGCATACAAGTGCTTGTATCCCTTTGAATTAGTGTTTTTGTATTATTTGGGTAAATACCAAGTAGTGCAATTGCTGGATTGTAGGGTAGTTCTATTTTTAACTTTCTGAGGAACCTCTGTAGTCTTTTCCACTGCAGCTGCACTAGTTCGTATTTCTACCAAAAGTGCAGGAGTGTTCATCCCTTTTTTCCTGCATCCTCACCAATACCTGTCGTTTATTGTGTTGTTAATTTTAGCCACTTGGACAGGTGTGAAGTGATAGCTTATTGTAGTTTTGATTTGCATTTCCCTGATGATCAGTGATGTTGACCGTCTTTTCATGTATCTGTCAGCTATTTGTACATCTTCTTTGAAGAAATGTCTCTTCATGTCTTCTCCCATTTTTAACTGGATTATTTGTTTTTGGGGTGTTGAATTTTATAAGTTCTTTATATATTTTGGATACTAACCCTTTATCAGATATATCATTTGCAAATATCTTCTCCAATTTCATAAGTTGCCTTTTAGTTTTGTTGTTTCCTTCACTATGCAGAAGCTTTTTATTTTGATTTAGCCCCAATAGTTTATTTTTCGCTTTTGTTTTCCGTGCCTCAGGAGACCTATCTCAAAAAAACTTGCTGTGGCTGGTGTTAAACAGGTTATTGCCTATGTTGTCATCGTCTAGGATTTTTATGATTGCAGGTCTCACCTGTAGGTCTTTAATCCATTTTGAGTTTATTTTGCATATGCTGTAAGAAAGTGGTCCAATTTCATTCTTTTCCATGTAGCTGTCCAGTTTTCCCAACACCATTTGTTGAAGAGATTGTCTTTTTCCATTGGGTATTCTTTCCACTTTTTTCAAGATTAACTGACCACGTAATTGTGGGTTTATTTCTGGGTTTCTATTCTGTTCCACTAACCTCTGTGTGTATTTTTGTGCCAGTACCCTAATGTTTTGATTACTACAGCTTTGTAATATAACTTGAAGTCCAGAATTGTGAAGACTCCAGCTTTGCTTTACTTTTTCAGGATTCCTTTGGCTATTCAGGGTCTTTTGTGATTCCATACAAATTTTAGTATTGTTTGTTCTATTTCTGTGAAAAATGCTGTTGGCATTTTGATAGGGATTGCATTAAATGTGTGGATTGCTTTGGGTAGTGTAGACATTTTAACAATATCTGTTCTTCCAATGCATGAGTGTGGAGTGTCTTTCCATTTCTCTGTGTCATCTTCAATTTATTTAGTCAGTATTTTATAGTTTTCAGAGTTCAAGTCTTTCACATCTTTGGTTAGGTTTATTCCCAGGTATCTTATTATTTTTGGTGCAGATGTAGATGGGATTGTTTTCTTAATTTCCTTTTTCTGCTGCTTGATGATTTGTGTATAGAAATGCAGGAAATTTCTGTACATTGATTTTATATCCTGCAACTTTACTGAATTCATTTATCAATTCTAGCAGTTTTTTGGTGGAGTCTTTTGGGTTTTCTGTAAATAGTATGTCATTTGCAACCAGTGAAATTTTTATTTCTTCCTTGCCAATTTGGATGTCTTTTATTTCTTTTTGTTGTCTGATTGTTAGGTTTAGGATTTCCACTACTATGTTGAATAAAAGTGCTGAGAGTGGACATCCTTGTCTTGGATGTGGGAAAAGCTCTCAGTCTTTCCCCATTTAGGATGATGTTAGCTGTGGGTTTTTCATATATGGCCTATATTATGTTGAGATATATTTTTTTAATTAATCAGCCCTAAATAATCCTTTTGTCAAAGATGTATATTTTGGGGTGGCATATTCTGCTCCAGTTCAAATGGATATAAGGGGTAATTTCTTTTTTAAAAAAAATATTTTCAGGAAAGAAAATTCCATGATCTCACTAATTAGTTTTGTGTGATATCTAAAAATATTTGCAGGCAGAAAGACCTGGATATGATTTTAATTTGCAAACCGAGTAATGACCATTCTCTTTCATTGTTAGTGAAATAAGTTCTCTGTTCATAGGATCTGGCTTCTTATCAAAAGCTCAGTTTTGCTCTAGTTTTGCTATTTGAAAGGTCAGAACAACATTTAAGATGCACACTAATGTCATAAGTTAATACAGAGAGACGGGATGAACCCAGAAATGCCCAATTCTGCCCTTCGTGTAATCTCTCCATGGAGGACTTACAAGGGAGATGTCAAAGGACTGATAGCAGGAGATGGGGTAGGATGTATCACTTTATTATTAGATGTTCCAATTCCTAACGAATTCCAAGCAGTAATCTGGTAGAGTTGAGCTGGGGTGAGCATGTCCTTAATGGGGGCCTCCTACCTCCTTTTGAACCTAAATCTTAAGTATTTGCCATTTGCCATATGGTTCAGCAACTGGAAGTAATAACCAGCATTATCAAGCAGAGAGAAAGGGAGCCCAAGAAAAAGGCCTTGGCTCAGCTTACCAATTCCTGAACATAAAGTGGAAGAAAGTCCCATCCAAGTGCATGACATTTTAATGAACCAGAACACTGTCTATTAGGAATATGGCCCCATCAGGGTTTTGTAATATGATCAATCACACTGATGACTCCATTTGTCTTGGGAGTTCATAAGGAGTTGAGAAAGAAGCATAAGGGTAAGTGGGCAGAGGGCAAATTTAGAGAAAATTCTTACTGTGAGATGTTGTCATTTCAGAACTTACCTGCAATTGTGACCTAACATTTTGGATTAACAATGGAAATAGGCATCTTTATATATAACATTCCTGCATTATTGTACTTTACTTCAATATTTTGAATTCTTACCTGTTTATGCATATACATATATATCCATATGTATGAATATGCATATCTATATATGTGTGTAAACATGTGACTGAGAATCATGAAGCTCTTATACTACTAATAAGATCACCATCCTGTCTCTGTGATGATCTGTTAGAATCTGTACCTGTGGGCAGCACATTGGTGTTATCACTGACCAGACATTCACAGCCAGATGAATCACACCATTAACTTGCACCATACACTAAAGCAAGTCATTTTTAATTACTATAGTGGCATGATTTTTTAAACGGATGATCATCTTAAAATACATTTAGAACAATGCAATTGTTTGCATACTTTTAGTGATTAGAGTCAAAATCATGGTATGATATTATTAATGGCTTACATTATTATATGAATGGAGCAAAGAACATTTATTGAATAACTTCACTGCCTTTGGGCACTGTTTTAAGAGCCTCAGTTAATTTTCTAACAGTTTTAAGAGGTTAGAACTACACTTTTTTTTTTTTTTTAATTGAAGGAGAAGTCTGGTCATGTTGCTCAGTATACTCCAGCAACCGAGCTGGGATTTGAACCCCTATCTCTATGACTCCAAGGATCACATTCTTTCTAATATCCTAAAACATCCAACATGTTTCTAGATTTTGACCTAGGTATGCTTGGAAGAAATCAAACATTTGGGTAAAGAAGTGGGTTTACTGATGAGGATGTTTCATTTGGCTCTGAGGTGCCTGAGTATGGGGCATGCAGAGTATCTGAAACCAGAGACAGCAAGCTGAGGATTGACTAGGTCTGTTCATCACAATTTCAGTCTCTGCCACGGGAGTGAATGCATGGGTCAGGGTAAGTTCTATAAGACTCAGGGTATACTGACTTGCTTGTATCAGAGGCTTCCTTTCGTAGCATTAATTATAAGATATATAGACATCAGGAAAAAGTAGGAAATATAGGATAATGCACTCTATATAATTTGTGTTGACACCCAAAGGATGTTGGATTTGAAACTTTGGCTTTTATATCATATGTTATCCTCATCACACTGCCCTTAGGTAATAAGCTCTTCAGAGCAAGTACTAGGTGCTTCACAATATTGTATCTCAAGTACTTGGCATGTTGTGTGACACAAATTAAACATTTAACAAATATTTGTTGAGGAAATAAATGAGTAAATTAATCAATAATTATTTTGGAATGAATGTAGATCTCTGGTTGCCAACTTGCCTGAAAATACTGTGGTTTAGAATTGTGTTCTTGGTTTTGTAATGTCTTCCCTTCACGGACCATGTATATTTTTAAAAATTAAGTGGAATGAAAATTAGTTTTATTTTCAGACTATTTAAAGACATTATGGCCCCACAGAAATACTCTGGGATATTATGAAACAAACTTTGGGAAATCGCTGACCTAGATACAGTGCCAAGGTGATAGGTGCTACATAAATATAATAAATTATACTGAGAGGGCTCCCTAGGCCTTTCTTTCCTATGAGTGCAGATGGTACAGAAATAGTCTGAAGAAACATTGAATAATGTCTCAGGGCAGAAAGACTTAACACCTTGTGCTGCTTTTTCCACCTATATTCAGGTTATTTTATTTAATGTCTAATTCATTTATTAAACAAATATGTGCTGTTGGAATGTGTATGTTTATGATGCATCAGACATGGGGCAAGGGTTTGGGAAGGTAATGGTGAACCAAGCTCATCTGGTCCTCCTTCTCCCACAGAGTCTGTAGTCAAGGGGCAGGGGAGTAACAGACATTAATTAAGTGAACACATAAATAGGTACATAATAGATATGTTATTGCTCATTTTACTTCTTCAGTTAAAAAGCAGATATTACAAATAAGCCTGTTCAACTCTTAGCATTTTTCCCTGATTGTCCTTTGACACATGCTTTCCCTTCTTTTTCTAAAACATCTGATGCTTCTAAGCCCCATTAAAATGTAGAAGTGCAAGGTCATATTCAAACACGGATTGAGTTTTTGGTTTTGGTTGTGTTTCTTTGAGAGGGGAACAAATGAAAAGAAATAGGGATATCTTGTCTTATTCATAATTGTACCCCAATAGTAGAAGCTGAATTGATATTTGTTGAAATAAGTTGAAGACCCAAGACAGACCAAGTGACTGGGTTATATTGTAACTCAGTAGCAAAGTGGACGGGGTAGAGAGGAGCTTTGCTATGGATTGTAGAAACTCAGTAGGTACTATTGATGATGATGGTGATGAGCTAGCTTTGGGCTCTGGTACACTTGAGGGGTAACATATTTGTGAATTCAGAAAATGATATGATGAGCACAAATTTTTATTCACATCTTTCCTTTTCAATCTTGTTATCATGCAACAATTTTCCCTGCCCCCAGTGTACACAAATGCACAACATCTTTATCATCTGGCTATAAGCTGGTGGGTTTTTCCAGGAGACAGTTGTTAGGTTGATATTATGTCCCACCCCTGGCATTTTCTGTATCTGTGGCAGATTTTTCCTTGGCTCTACAGCTGCTGGATGGGTGCCTGTGGGAAGTTCTTTTCCAGACCATCACAGCTGTTTGTGAAGTTGATTCCAGAATACCAGTAACCCTTCTTGGCATTTTCACCTTTCTGAGAGTTTACAGGACAAGTTTAAATACACCACATGCCTTTATGGTTGCTTTTCTTTTCTTTCCTCTCTCTTTTTTTTTTTTTTTTTTGTAATTAATGTAAAATAGTTGATCCAACTGCAAAATAATTAAGGGGCTTAAAAACAGACTACTTTCAATAAAAGACACATCTGGTATTTTCAAAACACTGGAAGCAATAAATAACTACAGTATGACAAACTAGCTGGGAATCTGTAGAAACTGAAGAGGTCTGCTTTGTTACATTGTGCTGTAGTGGGAAGCATGGAGCAAGCTGAGGGGTCCCCTAGGCTTGTGGGAACAGGCTTTATGGTTCTCTCCATGGGTCACATGTCAAGCTGTACACCTCTTTTTAAGTTAAGGAACATCCTCTATAGAATTAGCCATTCAGAGTACTCTTTGGGCACCTCAATCTGAGGAAAGGCATAGGAAGATTACCCTAGCGTAGGATGGGTGCGCTTGTTTGCAGGGGGAGAGAGAGTTTGAACTTCTTAGGCCAAAGACTAAGCTCTGAACTTCATTGGATTAGCTTTTAACTCTGTGACCCTTGGGAATGTTCTGTTCCTAAGTATGAGGTAGGAGATGCCTTGGGTGGGGGACATTTTATAGAGGTAAAATGTAGGAAAGCTTCCCAACTGCATTCTGGGCATAGAAATGCTAATCGCTTTGGTCCGACGAATGTCACACGGTTTCTCCCTCTGACCTGTGGGATGGTAGTTAAGCAGGTAGTGATTTTCTGCTGCCTAGCTTTCTTTTTCTTCTTTTCCAATTTAGTTAATCCCCATAGCATCTTAGAGTTTATTCTAAGTCTAGACTAGAAGGAAAAAAACTTGCTTTGTACTATTTAAAATGGCCGAGGGCCTTTGACCGAGTAATTTCAAACAAGAAAAAAAATTCATGAAGAAATAACTCAAAAGTAAGAGGAAGGTCCCTACACAGCATGATTTTTAATTGGGTGAAAAAATAAAAGTAAAAGTCAGCAATATGAGAAGGGCTAAGCAACTTATTCAATATTCATGGAAGGAATTATTTTAAATAGAAATTATGAAGAACTAGTGTTCTGTAAATGATTGTAGCAGAGTAATCAGTAAAAAAATGAAAATATAAATTTTACTTACTCAATAACTTCACAGTTATCCCCATACCCACAAATATGAACATATATAAGATCGAAAAGGGTACAAGATGTGTAGAAAAGGTAGGATTACATGATTTTTCATCCTTATTGTCTTTATGATTGCTGTTATATTTGTGAAACAATAAAAATTCAGGGGAATAAGTATTATGGGGCACAAAATTGTATCCTAGGAATTAATCATTTGTCCTTGTGAAATAAAATGGGGGAATCCATCTTTTTTGAACCTCATTTCACTAGGCTTTGTATCATTATTTTTATAATCCTTGACCTCCTTGCAACCCACCAACTCACACTCATTGAAGAATTTGTAGACCAGGAAAGTGTATTCTTCTGTTCCAGGTCATACTACTACCCAAGAAACATCAGTGTCCACATGGAAACCATACAAGACTCTAACTTTGAGACTCTACCTTCAAGTCCAAGGAACAAAATCCATTTTACTTTTATCATTCCTATTCGATAGCCAAAAACTGAATATTTCATCATTTGGGAATTATAATAATGATCTATTATTATATACAAATTACTGTGAAAATTAGCATCTTAAAATAACAATAAATATTGTTAGTCAAATTCTGTGAGTCAAGCACTCAGGAGTGGCTTCGCTGGGTGGTTCTTACTCAAAGTCTCTCAAGAGGTTGTAATCAAGTTAGTGGGTGCAGCAAGAGCCATGAAGGTTCAGCTGGAGCTGGAGGATCTGCTCACCAGACCCCTGGCAAGATGGTGTGGACTGTTGGCAGGAGGACTCATTGTCTTACCATGTAGACCTCTTCACAAGACTGTTTCATTGTCCTCACAACATGGCAGTAATCTAAGAGAGAGATCATGGGGCAAACTGCAATGTCTTTTATGACCATGCCTCAAGAGTCACACATTCTTGTTTCTGCTGCATTCCATTGGATACTCAAGACAACCATAATTCAGTTTAGGAGGGTTCTACATAATTACAAGGAGGCAAGGATGGTTGGGGCCCTTTCAGAGGTTGGTACCTCAGTTCACCCTCTGGCCCTTAATGATTCACATGCCTTCAACATGCAAAATACACTCAACCCCTCCCAAAGCACTGAAGTGTCACCCAGGTCTTAGCCTGAAGTTCAGAATCTCATCATCTACATTGGACAGGTATAGAATGATGCTCTTCTGGTGTGTTTCCTTGAGTATAACTCCTTGAATATAGTTTCTCTCAATCTGAGGACCTGTGAACTGAAGAGACAGTTATCTGCTCCCCCTCCCCACCACCACTGTGCACGCACACACATACACACACACACACTCTCAGATGTAGTCAACATGTGGTGGTGAGATAGGCATAGTGTGATTGGTTTAGATTGCTCCATTCAAAAAAGGGGAAACAGAATGTACATAGGACTTACTGGTTCATAGCAATTCTGAAATTCAGCAGAGTATTGTTGAAAATTCCTTGATTTGGACTCATGGTTTGGGAATAATTTTCCATGGTTCTTGGTTTTTCCCATTAAGCTCTTGGTTTTACCTTAGGAGTCATCCTTCCTTTCTCCATTAAAAGCAGCTTATGGTTGCATCTAAGTATTTATTTTTCCTTCCTACTTCCAGTATGTAGATGTTTAGGCATCCAAAGACCCCTTTCATTTTGTTTTGTCTCTGTCCTTTTCAATCCAACCTGGCAGAATTCTTGTCAATACAATTATTTTAAAAACTTAGCAGTCCCCTGTTGATATTATTGGGTTCATTATATTAGACGAAAACAGTACTCAAAAATCTTCTATGTGGGCCTTTGTTGTCCCCAGGCTTTTGCTGAGAAACAAAACATTTAAGCCTCTCAGAAACCCTATTGTTTTACTGAATGGTTCTCTGAGGCACCAACCTAGATGTTTCTGAGAACTTAACAACAGATTTTGTAGACACACCCTCAGTTTCATCTTTAATACCAAATTTTTCTGACAATTTCCTAGGCCTTATTTATTGCCTGAAGCTATTTTTAAATTTTAACATTACTTGCCATCTGGAGATTCTAGGAATATTGAAAACCAGTAAGCCCTGGCTCCTTTATCTTTAACAGTTCTTGCTTTGGGGTATCTTTGTTTTCTCTCATTTTACTATAAACAACATGAAAAATCAGGTGGCACCTTCAGCAACCTGCCTTGAGGTCTTAACTAGATCACCTAGGTCATTAGGTACATTTTCTACTTTCTTTGTTTTTGCAAGCAATAGTGTTGCTCAACTTTCTGCCCCACATAAAAACAATTCCACCTCTTCCCATTGATAATAACATTTTCCTCACCTCTCTTTAACCCTTCATGATGGCCTTGTCAAGAGCTGTAGGCTTGTGCTCTTCAGGCTTTCACTAACACATATCTCAATATCTTTTCAGCTTTTGCATTACCTGCATTGTATGTTTATATTATTGATAGCACCCCTTTTCTAGGTGCCAAATTATGCATTAATTATTTATTGCTATACAGCAAGTTACTACAAACTCTTAGAGGATAAAAACAAAAATTAACATTCATTATCTCACACAGTTTCTGTGGATCAGAAATTTAAGAGTGACTTAGGTAAGTGCAGACTTGAGTTTTTAATGAAGTTGCAGTCAAGATATCTGCATCTGAAGGCATGACCTTGACTGGAAGATCCATTTCCAGTATTGTTCACCCATTTGGCTGGCACGTGGGTCCTGGCTGTGTGTGGGATGCCTCAGTTCCTCACCATGTGGACCTCTTGGGCTGCTTGAATAATTTAATGACATGGCAATTGGCTTCCTCCAGTGTGAGTGATCCAAGAGAGTCCAAGATGGAAACTGCAATGCCTAGCCTTGAAGTCAGATGCCGTCACATTGGACACATTCTACTGGACACATAGGGAACCATGACTTAATGTGGGCGGGTTCTGCCTAAGGATGCTCAATGCCGATTGTTGAGGGCGTTTTGGAGGTTGACCGTCACAAAGATTCTTTACCTCAGAATCTGAAACTCCACTGTGTGGGTATATGTATGTTTCCTGCCATTTACTGCATATTTACTATGGATCAAGAATTGTAGTAAGTGTTTTAAATGTATTGCTATGTCTAATCATCATAGAAAGCACTGAGATAAATGTTATCTTAAAAGAAAAGAAAACTAAGGCACAGAGATCTTAAATAATTTCCTCTAGGTCATATGTTCAATAATGGCAAAACTAGAATTCAGTCCCAATTGTAGCTAGTTCAAAATCCTGAGATTTTAACTCTGATTTGATACTGCTTTTCTTTCCAGCCACAACCTCCTTTACTTTTAACTTCCTCCCAGTATACTATCTTTAATCCTAGAGATTCTAGGCCCTTCCTTCTCTCCCAATCTATCAGCCTCTCCTGGACTCACTTCATTTCTTGCTCAGCTTTTATCCAATGATTGATTATCTCAGCTATTTCTCAACACAGCTCCCTCCCTTTGTAACCTTGTCCTCCTACCACACTTACCATAGTGGTTCAATATGACAGTCAAATTCTTGGTTCTATATTCCGGTTACTGATCTAAGCTGAGGAAAATCTCCTAACAGTGGATTTATGCCACTATAAATTTGTTGCCTCCAGCCTTAGCCGGGTCTTCAGGCCTGAATAACAATTCTTTCTTTTGTCCTTGGCCAGACCTTTTTCTCATCCTTCAGATTACCATTCCGAAACTTCACCTCCCTCCTTGGACCTCCAATCTCTGCAAGTGGAATGATCTCCCAAATCAACCATGTACACATGCCAAGAAGTTTATCTGCACCCACCTTCTTTCCTCTAGTCTCTAAAAATGATGTACATCTTACTGTACAAGATAGCACTTCTGCTTGTCTCTTTAATCTTCTCCCTGCTCATCTACGATGGGTCACTGCTCCATCAATTATCTCCTCTGTCTTTTATCTATCCTTCTCTCCACCTTTCACTCTCTGTTTTCTCCTTTCTCTCAGTCCTGAGCCTCCTGTGACTTTAAAACTCTCCCGAAAACAGGTTCCACCTGAGACCTCAATTTTCTTTCTTAGTCATCCATCCACGTTGTGCGCTCTGAGTACCATTTTATCTTTGTGGTGATTTTTATCTTTATTTGTGCTTATCTTTATTTGTGTTTTTAATTATAAAGTGAAACATATGGTTCAGATAATGTGGAAAAAGTGAAAAATTTATATGATATGAAAGGCTTCTACTCCCCACCTTCCTCCTGCCCTGTCTCATCTTCCAGAGAAACTACCTTTTGTAATTTAGTGTTTCTCCTTCTAGCCATGGTACATGCCATCATTCTACTTCTTATACTTTCTGTGCCTCCTAAGCCCCACGGTATTTGGTTTCTGTTCTTCATGTAAATTTCTCTGACATTGCTCCTGCAGAGATCATCACTGCCCTCAAAATACAGAATCCAATGGACACATTTTAGTCCTTGTCATTCAAGACTCGTTTGCTTTATTTCAAGCAGTTCAATTTTTCTCTGTCTCCTTATTTCTCACAACCCAACAGTCTCTTGTGGCTTTCTTTCTACTTTGTACAGTTATTTCTCAAGTGTCTTTTTCATAGACTCATCTTTTATTTATTTATTTATTTATTTAAATTTTTTTGGACGGAGAGAGAGAATGCGTGCAAGTGGTGGGGAGTGGGGCAGAGGGAGAGAAGAGAGAGAATCCCAAGCTGACTCTACGCTGAGGGCAGAGCTGAACTCAGGGCTCGATCTCATGACCCTGAGATCATGACCTTAGCCAAAATCAAGAGTCAGATGCTTAACAAACTGAGCCACCCAGGCGTCACCCTAGACTCATCTTTCTAGAACTGCACCTCATACACCGGGGCTCCCTAGGCCTCCACCTTGCCTCCTCATTGTTCTCACTCTGTCTACCTCCAGAATCATATCTACTGTTAGTTTTAGCTACCGTTTTATGCTGATGACCCCTATATCTCTGTCCTGAGATGTGTGTATGGAAATGTCTGAAACAGAAACATCAAACTCAGTATGTTCAAAGTAAACTCATGAAATGCCTCCATATTTGCTGCCGCATCTATAACCCCTATCTCTCCTAATGACACCACAAGCCCACCTAGTCACTTACAACAGGAACCTGAGATTTGTCCATGATTTTATCTTTCATCTGTCCCCAACCCTAGGTAGTCATTGAAGACAACAGATTTGTGTTCTTAAATATTTTTTGAATCACTCACCTCTTCTCTAAGTTTCCTCCCAGGGACTTAATTTAGGTCGTTATAATCTCTCATCTGAACTTAAAAAAAAAATTCTCTGAACTAGCGTATCTGCCTATAAACATTTTCTCACCACCCCCTGCCTGCCATACTGTATCATGCATCCCCGTTTTCCCCACAAATAAAGATCCTATCGTTTCCTTCATACAAAGAATGGTCCTCTTAAAATAGTAATTATAAAGCCATGCATAGCTTCCCATGCTGCCAACAAATCACAATTTGTTTTCTTAGTATACATGGTACACTTAGTATGCATGGTGATTTTTCTGCCCTCACCTTCCATTCCCCCTTCTTATCCCATCACTTATACCCCTACTTAATTACCTGATCCACCTAGTTGCTTGTCAATTCCTGCATGTGTTTGACAGTTTTACTCCTTTTTTGCCATTGCTTAAGTTATTTCCTCTTCCTAGAAGGCTCCCCTGTAGTATCCTCAACCTCCTTAACTACCTACTCATCATCAAGAATCAACTCAGGGGTCACATTTTCTAGAAAATCTTTCCTTAATCCCTTATCAGTGTTAGATACCCTTCTGTGTACTACTACTGCACATTATGATTACTTCAAACATGCACACCCACCTTACAATGGCCTCATCCTGTGCCTAGTACAGACTAGATATATCAATTAACGTGTCAATTTTAGTGAATGAGTTCACATTATAAAGGTAGCTCAACTGTCAGTCAAAGAGTTATTTGTCTTTTGTAGGCTATAGAACAATGCATTGTAGTTCATTTCTTTGTCTTAGCCTTGTCTAAGAGAATCAAGCTTTTTAGATCTTTAGGGTGAGGTGGACTGGGGTTGGTATCACTGCCAGATTTATTAGGACTATTAGATTCTTCTAGCACTTGTTTTTGTCTATTTGTCTTTGGTCCCTGTTCATCTCTAAACCTCTAGTTGTCCTGAATTTTTTGGATATTGTGCTGGTTCTTGAGCCTCTTGATTTGGCTCATGTAGTAGTCACTAGATATGGGGGACTATTTAAATTAATTCAAATTTAAAATTCAGTTGTTTAGACACCCCATCCATATTTCAGGTACCCAGCACCACGTGGCAATTTCCCTATTGGACAGTGCAGATTATAGAGCATTTCATCATCACAGACAGTTCTATTGGGCAGCACAGCTCTAGATGTAAACAACAACAGCCAAGCAAATGAAACAAAACCAAAACAAAACCCACACCTTTATCTTCCACCAAAGGCTCCTTCCCTAGATTTCAACTGTCCTGAGCACATCCTCCTAAATTCTTTCTTGACATGTTGAGTTTTCCAGACTCATATTCACCAGCTGATTCTCTCTTACTGCAAATGTGGGCTTCATGTGATGCTGTAAAGCAGCTTTAGGTTTTTATCTTCCTGGCAGCTCACTGGAGTCTTGGTGTCTAGCTCCTGAAGCTCTCCTTTGTTGCTCAAACAGATTTTCAGACACTTTTCTGTTCACACATTGTGTCTGTCTTAGAGTTTGGACTGAGGGACACTGTAATTTCCAGCTTATTTTTTGAAGCAGAGATAACATCCACTCTTGATCTCAGTAAACATTCCACCTTCCCCTGGTCCAGTTTATCAGATCAGCTCTCTTCGGCAGATTCTCTTTGACAATTCATCACTCAGGTGCTTCTCCAGGGAGTGATTTTCCTGAGCACCATCACCACATTTTTATACTATCAAAATTACATTTCACAGGGAAGAAAGTAATTGACATAATATCTATCAAGGGAGAATCAGAGTCATTTTCCCATAGCTGCTATACTCCGTTTGCTTTTAGAGCATTTTAGCCCATATGTGCCATTTTATAAAGAAAAGATTATTTGTTTTGGTTTTATTTGTTGCTGTCTCTACCACTGTTGCAGTAATTAACATCAGAAATAGTCCTAAATTATGTCTCTTATATGGATGCATTTGTGCTATTTATTAACATTCATTGAGTTAATCAAATGCTATGTGCCCAAATAGGCTGCATGGAAGTCACAGTGGCAAATACAACATGTACATTCTTCTTCAAGAGCTCACACTCAGTTTGTTTGTCTTCATGGTGATGACTCAGGATAGACTATCTTGGGAAAGCATCCATTTAACAACATATGAGAGAAGTCCTACTTGCTTTCTGTAGAGAAATATCCATGTTTTTTCCAACCCCTTTGTAGTATATCAGGGCCTGGGTTCTTCTTTGCTTGGGTTCTGACAACTGTCCATACTCATCAACCAATATGCTTTCTGACAAACTCCCTGACTGTTACTCAGGAGACATTTGAATGCAAACCTTATGGACTAATTTCTAGAAGCATTAAGAACCAGCCTGATTCCTTCCTCCTGCTGGACCCCTTTTGGTTGATTCCATTCTCCAATGGGAAAGTATGATTAATCTGTGGCTAATAAAACTTAGAAGAATAAAGGAGATAACACATCTGGCAGGGAGACCCAGAATAGATGAGAATAACAATTAAAATCTTTTGGCACTCTGATCCTGACCCTGGCTCAACCTTGATTAAGCCATGTAACCCTTGTCAGACCTTGGGGCGGGGGGTGCATGACCATGTGTATGTATGTGTGTGCCTAATCTGTAAAATGGGAATGTTCCTTTTTGGCTTATCACGGTCCAGGACATAATGAGATACTGCCGTAGAATGCACTGTTGCCATTTTTAGATTTGTCAAATATCAAGACATGAGGAATTTGCAAAGAGGGTGCCTGGGTATGCACACAGTGTGGTTGCCTTCACCTGAGTTATATAAAGATGCTATATAAAGCTCGTTATGTGCAACGTGAAGTGACATGGAGTTTAAGAGTGCAGAAAGCTCCCCGATCTTTATTCATGTTTTCCCCAAGACTGCTCGTGTCTCTTTCACCAGGCATTTGAGAAGAGTGGTCACCCTCCATTCCCTCCTCAGCAGTTCCTTCATGTTGAACCCGTTCACTTTTCTTCTGGCTCTCTTTCGTCTCCTCCTTGCCCTCCTCCTCCACCTCCTCTACCTTCTTCCTTTTTCCTTATGTTACTGGGCACAGCTCTGTGATAATGAAAGAGCATAGGCTTGGTGGCTGACAAAATGGAATTGGAATCCTTTCTCTGCTATATAGGTATAGTATATCTGGGCGGAATTTATGTAATTGAGAGCCTGCTTCCTCAGCCCTAAAAGGGCACTTGTTATGTCTACCTGTCAGGGTTATTATGAGGATTCCATGAGTTAATGTGGGCCAGATGCATGGCACATAGGTAGTATTTCATCTTAATTAATCCAGCAAATATGTATTGGCATTTACTCAATGCCTGGTACAGTTCTAGGCACCGGGGTTACAGCAGGAACAAGTCATGCCCTGTCACCATGGAGGCTATGCAGGAGTGGGTAGAGAACTCAAAAAACACACGGATATATCTTATGTTGTTAGCTGATGAAAAATGCTAGCTAGAAACATCATTGGTAGTTCTAGTTATTATTATCACTGTTGTTGCTGTTTTAGATTATCTACTGGTTGGTCCCTTTCTCCTCTTCCCAGTTCAGCTTTTTGTTTTTCCTTGCAGCTCTGCTCCCCCATACCAGGCCTTCACATTGATTCGAGGGCACGGGTTCCCCAATGAGTTGACATTACTCCACTTGAAAGAGAGATTAAGTACAGGGAAGGAATGATTTATGAGACTTCTGTCACCCAGGCAGGACAGTCTCAGCATGTTCTCAAATAATTCACACTCCCTTTCTGTCTAGAGCTCAGGGAGCCTGGCTGGGGGGAGCCAGAAATGCAGGGGGCACCCGGACAGATTGGCTGCTACAGCATGGGTGTTCTGAGGGAGCCCAGGGGGTTAAGGGCGAGTCATATGCTTTAGTTGTTCACCAGTTTTCCCTGTAAATCAAACTTTGATGCTGTTCTTGGAGATCCCAAGTGAGCCATGTGGCAAACATGTTTCTTCCTCCTTCGTAGGCCAGACAAGGGCTGGGGACCTGGCCTCATGCAGATGAGGCCTGGCTTGGGGTTCTCTTTGAGCGTCAGTAGATTCTGCACCTGCTCTCAACCTCAGCACTCCTGGATGCCTATCTTTCTTTTTAAGGGGTGAAGTTTTTAAAAATAGGCAACTAATCCTCCTCAGGAACTGTTTTAAGGGGCTATAAATGATGTTTCATTCTGTGAAGTATTTTCCAGATTGCATGTTCTAGAGCAGAGGTTTCACCTCCTGGGAGAGTTAAAAAACCCCAATGTCTAAGACATCCCCAGGGCTGATTAAATCATAACTTCTGGATGTATTTTTTTAAAGATTCCCAGGTGATTCCAGTGTGCAGGTGAGGTTGAGGAGCCACTGTTGTGGGCTCTAGGGCTTTGGATCAGCTATGGGAGCAGATGGGGCTCTTGTCCATGTAGCATGTGCTAAAGACTCCATGACCTGATAGGGATGACCAGAGCGGTCTTCCCTCCCTAGGAGAGGTGTCTGGCACTTAGGATGACACAATACCTATTTGTTGAGGAAATGAACAGATAAACCAAGGACTTCACAAGTTTCCAGGAGAAGCAGGGACAGGAACCCCTCTTGTAAACAAAGTTTGAAGTGCAGGAGGGAGGTTGGCTTTGATGGTGGTGAATAGAGAGCTCCGAACTCAGACTGCTTGGGTTTACAATCCACTAACCTAGCTGCGTGGCCTTGGGAGAGCGACTCCACCTCGAAAGGATGAGGAGATTAGTTGACTGATGTGTATATAAAGTGCTCATGACAGTGTCTGACATGAAGGAAGTCCCCGATAAATGTTAGCGAGCAGTGTAGTGCTAAGTGCTGATGAATGTGCAGGGGGTAGAGGTGTTTCAGCAGCACAAGGTGGGTATTGGGCTAGTTCTGCAAGGCATCAGGAAGGCCCATATATAAGGGACATGAAACCTGGGTTTGATGCAGGATTCTTTCATAGTGAAAAACGACGGAGGACGGGTGATGGGGCAGCATCTGGGGATGTAAGGCATTCCAGGCACGTGGAAGCATGGCCTGGAAGTTTGTTGAACGAGCTGTCACTTAAAGGAATAGAATCAGGCGAAGCAGACTGATCATTTTCTATCACAAAAGATTCTGGTGACTGAGCCTCTGCTTCTGCCTACATACACCTGCTTCTGGGCCACGGCAGTTGCTTTTCCTAACCCACCTGCCAGCCCACACATGTACTTAGCCACCCAGCCACTTCTTTATTTCTACAAGGAATCAGTTCAATATTTCTTTTTGTAACTGGAAAGACTCACAGGCCACAAACTTTGGCTAAGTTTGCAAAAATGTAACTTTGTTATAATTATTATTTTAATAATTGGACTTAATGTCTCCATTTTCCCCGGGCAGGACCATGGTCAATTCAGAATCAACTCGGTCAGGTCAGGCTTTTCACTTCACACTTCCAGGGTGACTTTTAAGTTTTGGGGTCCTGACTCAGTACACTGCGATGGGGAGGATTGGGCTGGAAGGAATTTCTGGAATTATCCCCAGAATGTCCCTGTGCCAGTGAGGTCTTCAGTCATGGATCCCACAGGCCCTCACGCAGCTACTTACAGACCAGAATAATTGGGTAGTTCTGGGAAGTTCTGTGTGATGCTGTAAGGCCCCATCTGCCTGAACATCCCACATGCCCACAGCACTGTGCATCCTATGGCCTGGGAAGCAACCGCTCCATTCTTGCCTGATCCCCACCTGCCACTCTGCAGCCACCAGAACTCTTATTCCTCTGGGGCTGGAGGCAAGGGCTGAGGAGCTGTCCTCATTCCAAAAGTAGTCCTGCAAATATCATAAGCACTGCGTCCACTTCAGAAACTCTAAGGCCACGACTTAACTATGTTACATCTCAGCATTTCTGCTAACAACCATGCCCGGAGGGCAGGGAACCTGGAAGGCTTTTGTTGCCTTAGGAAAGCATTGGTGAGGAAGAGCAAGGAAGGAAAAGGGAAGACACAGTAGCCAGATTTACTAGGGAATGAAATATTGGTAAATGTTCCAAAACCAACCTGCCGTACTTTTCAGAATAAAAACATCACTACAATTATTGAATGTGAACTACAATGCCAGTCTGTGCTAAATGTTTTTGCAATCAGTTCGTCTCTCCTTTACACTCACTGTAACAGACAGGTATATTACTGGGGGTTTAGGAGTGATTACTTTGCCTTGTAAGTGGCAGAGCCTGGATCCCACCCCAAATCTGTTTGACTAAAAGCCTTGAACACTCTGCCAGAATGTCTCATGTCACCTACAGTGCGAAGTTATGCAAGAAACCAGATGAAAGCTCTCAAAATATTGGTGAGAAGTGGGCATTAATACATATTTTTGGTAAATAAATGCATGTTTTAAATGTGCTAGGGTCATTCTTTACATAAAAGCATCCTGTGGTGAGTTCCTTTGAAGTGCAAATAACCATTTCCTAATTACCTGACTCTTTGTTCTGTTGTTGGCTCAGTAGATTTTGTAGATAAGTTTCTCTTCAGACAAGATACATTTTCAAGTGCTTTTTGGTCTAGAATGTTCCATTCTCTGTAATGTAGTAGAGTCAGCTCCAGAACAGCATCACTGGAGGCAGACTGATGTGATCCAACCAGCCTCCTTTGCTTATGGTTCTCTTGATACATTTTCATTTAATTAGAGGATATCAAGAGTGTGTTGTGAAATTGGCTTTAATACAGAGGTGGCAAATAAAGCGATATGACATATTAGTAACTTCAGTGTGATAGTGCTGATGCTCTCCACCTATAAAGGCAGGGTGAGGTCTTAGAGGTCTGCCCTGGGGTTTTGCTTCCTCTTCTTGCTTTTGCTCCAGCCTTCTGGAGGACTGACAGCCACCTGCAGGTCTCCTTCTTACTGCTACTGACTCCTGATGCAGAAGCAGGCAGCAAGATATACAGCTGCCATAAAAGGCAAGTATATCAATTAAATGTGATGTTACAATAAACTAATGAGTTCTTCACTAGGAACTGTGTATTTCTCCAGGAGTCTGGACTTATCAAGAACAAACCATGTTTGTCTTTTAGCAGCTTTGCTGTCATTTCTGTGGTTCTTCCTACATTTCAGACACACAAGAGCACGCTGGGTGATTGGAATAGTTTCTTGAAATGCTTATGTTTTTATCTGTTAGGATTTTTTTTAATACAAGAAGAAAAAAAAACAACCATTTTAGATTAGCATGCTTTTTTAAAATTTAAGAAGTTTCTTCATCAGAATGCCCCTCTCTGAAAAACAACTTTATAAAATGGATGTGATATGAGTTTAGATACCTGTTAGAAAGAAAGATGAAAAAGAAAATACATTCTCTTTGCTCCTGCACATAAATGTCTCCCAACTTAAAAAAAAAAAAAAATCCCCATATAGCTTCAAACAGGTACCTGATCTCTCTCTCCTTCCCTTCACCTCCAAATGTCTTAAAAGCTGGGCTATTTTTGTTGCCTCCACTTCCTATTTTATTTCTTATTTGGGCTCCATTTACTGCCACAGAGACCTCCCCCTTTTCCCCCCACAGCTACGCACAAACAAAACAGGCTTGCTGGGAACTCCTCCCTGCCATCTCAGAGGTGCTCCTCCCTGTTCCTTTCCCCATATTTCTCCTGGGCAGCTACCCACCTTCCTACCACCAGAGAAATCTTTCCAAATGCAAGTTGGATCATAATACTTATCGGCTGAAAATTCTGTCTGGACTATCTGGCACCCAGGGATGCATCCGCAGCTCTTCCCCCGGCATTCCAGGCCCATGCCCCGTTTCTCCAAGGGCCCCCAGTGAGAGGTGGTAACTCCCTTAAAGGGCTTGTCTCTTGCACCCTTCAAGGCTTTTCCCTACCTACTGATTCTACGTGTGGTTCCCTTGTTCTCTTTGTTTGCTGGTGCACTTAAACCACTTGAACCATCACCTCGTCTACAAAGTTTCTCAATGGTACTCACCGCTCATGTCACACGTGACTCGAACATGCATCTATTGGAACGTGTGTCACTTTGCACTAAAGTGTCCTGCTAGACATGCACACACACTCCTGTCGGCTGTGGCCCCCTTGAGAGTTGGGGCGGTATCCATTTGTCAGTTTTGTGTCTCCAGGGCCAAACAAAGTCTTTGGCTTATAATGTTGAATGGAGGAATGGATGCATGAAAGAATAAGGAATCAAACCACATTTTCTTCTTTTTATTATGTTATGTTAATCACCATATATTACATCATTAGTTTTTGATGTAGTGTTCCATGATTCATTGTTTGCATATAACACCCAGTGCTCCATGCAGTACGTGCCCTCTTTAATACCCATCACCAGGCTAACCCATCCCCCCACGCCCCTCCCCTCTAGAACCCTCAATTTGTTTTTCAGAGTCCATCGTCTCTCATGCAAACCACATTTTCGATCCTAAAGTGTTAATCTGTGTGGGATAATGTCAAAGAGAAGAAATCGGTATTATATGTGAGGGACTTGGAATTTAAATTTAATTTTAAATGATTGCTGATTGCATTATATATGAAGATAATTTTAATTGATTTACCCAGAACTATGCTATAATTTGGCCTTATGTTTAAAAACTGTACATAAAGCTATTAGGAAAAAAATACCAGACCTGCATTGAATTGTAGTTATGAGATAGTCCACAGGCACAAGGTAATGATATCACTGTGTGACATTTTATGAAGAATTTTATAAATAAGCCACCCCTGACTATGCTGTGTCTCCAGCTAATTTTCTTGCTAGTTATCTCAATAATTGGATCCTAGGTCAGTCTTTAGCCGTATAAGAAGCGTTGACAATAAAATGGACATTTGGAAATTGTATCTCCATAATTCCATCCAGAATAAATTCTCGGGTAAATAGTGAGCCAATTAGGGAAATATATGTGTGCTGATGAGGTTTTGAAAGCCACACAGGTGAACTAGTGGGGACTTTTAAATGCCTGGATTCGTCAGTATTTGAATTGACGTTCTTTCTGGAAAATCCAATTTTTAACTGCAAGTAGCTTCTTTTAGAGATTTTTAAAAAGAATGTTTGGAGAAATCTGTTCAGCATTTAAAATGGTGATCATTTATCTTTTCCTGGCATTAAGTAAAAATGGCGAAACAAAGGCAGCCAGAAGAAGGCTTGCTAGAACTTTTAGAAAGATAGTCTGCAGTGTCCTTTGGAGAATGGGTTGTGGCCAGAGTCTGGCTAATGGGCTGGGTCCTGGGATGCAGATCAGGATGATGAATTTTGATCTTCTTTAGCCCTACTGGGGCTAAAACCTGATTTTAATAATACACCCAGAGTGAATCAGTCTGTCTCATGTGGTCTAAATTCACAAAAGGGCTCATTTATTTATTATCATGGATATTTCTTTTTCCAGTGTGAAGACTCTACTCCGCAGGCACCTCTCGTATAGAGTAAGTTTTGTCCCCTGATGACATCTTTCAGTGCTATGACCGGTCCTTGGAGGATGCCCACATAATTCCAATCAGTTCCAACCAGTTTGCCACATCAGACATCTGTGTGAGCCTACCCTAAGCCTTCCTAGAACTGCATGTGTGAAAAAGGACCATTCCAGGCCAAAAGTTGCCCTGGGAGATGGGGCTCATTTGTAGAGCAGCTGGTAGAAGCCCATCCCTGCCTATTGTGCCTCACGTAGTTTCATGAGCATCTCCTCAGAGCTTTTGTTAGGAAAAGATACCCATTTTTCTGGCTTTTTATTTCAATATAAAAGGATTTCTGAGAGAATACCACTTCCTGCCTCTCTCCTATCCCCTCCTTACTTCTCCCCATGGAAGAAGGTGCTATTCTTCTCACAGACGAACTTGTGAGAAGGTATCTTTCTGTGTGAAAATCAACCACTCCCAGGCTCTCCTTTGCAAAAACCTGGCCACAGGGCTGCTCTCTGTTACACTACAAGAGACTCCATGTGAGTATATTGTATATATAATACAGATATTATTTCAGGTCTGGGGTAAAAGAAGCCCCCCCCCCACTTGTAGCTGGACCCAAATTACCTCCTCTTACATCAGGAATACAGTTGACACCTTTGTCTCTGGCCCCTCTGT
This sequence comes from Callorhinus ursinus, assembly GCF_003265705.2. NCBI lineage: Eukaryota > Metazoa > Chordata > Mammalia > Carnivora > Otariidae > Callorhinus > Callorhinus ursinus. The sequence continues at coordinate 28,230,005 of NW_027397081.1, read as the reverse complement.
CAATCTCTCTATTAACTCCAAACTCAGAAGAGGAAGATGGTTCTGACACCTTCCCCGTGACACTGACCAGAAACAAACAAAGAAACAAAGCACTTACCATCTGGGATATACGTTCACTGCACACAGAGTACGGCCTATTTCTCTGTCTGGTCAAAAAGGTAGGAGAAAATGTTTCTCCGTCTGCTGACCCAGAAGGTTTGCATGAAGGAGGGTCCACTGACGCCCCCAGGACGACATGTCCACGCCAGCAAGCTGGTACCGATCAGTCATTGACCTTCTGCCTGGTGAATTTGGGGTCCCGTGCCTATAGGGCACTCCTCCCTGCTACAGCACAAGTCCCCTGCGCTCTGGTCTCAGAGGTGAGAAGACTCACAGTGCTCTCTGTGGCCTCACCATCTTGTGCTCCGGGTTGAGCCTCTCCTTCCAGTCAGAGGGTGTCAGAATGGATCAGGTGAGGGGAAGCTGGAGGAGGAAAAGGGAGTTTAGGTTCATAAGCACAGGTGAATGCGGCCCCTGCAGACTTCTGTGCACAATGAGGTCATGGCTGTGGTGCGGAGGGATGAACTCCAGGTGTGCTCTTCCCCCTCATCCGCAGTGTGGCTCACCTAGCGTCACGGCTCAAAGCCACAGCCACATCCACGCGTGAGCCTGTCCCCTGGTGCCACTGGCTGCAGGTGCGCAGGGATGAAGGAGAAGCAAGCCAGCCTGGAAAACTCACCCAGTCTTTGAGGGTAAATTACCAAGTGAAGGCTTCCGTTTTCACCAATGTCTAGTCAAAATGGGATTTTTCTCCCTCTTGGGAATATACACGATAACACAGCAAATGCATTTATAAACACACCCTACAAGGTTTTAAAATGTATCACATGTTGCGGTTTATTCTATCCTTCTCAATACTCACTCTGCACTTAATTCAGGACTCATGATCTTCCGTTCTCTTTTCTTGAAAGAACTCTCCCCAATTTTAAACATTTCAGAAATCACAAAACATAATTAACAAACTCGTATGCTCCACTCCTTGAGGTAAAGGAGAATCTACTGAGATATCAGAGAGATTCAGCAGCAAGCCACATCCAGGGATGGAGGAGGAAGCAGGAATAAAGAGTATGTCACCAAATGAGATGAAGCCCCTCGGCCCTTAAAAATCTGTGGACTTGAAATGATCTTTGTGTCTCATTTTCTTTGTCTCGCTAGTTAGGCTGGGAAGATGAGATTTGCTATCACTCCACCTTGTGGAGAGTTTGAAAAGGGAGATTTTCTCCCTGCAGTTCAGAATGCGAGAGACGGTGTGATGTGTGATGAGGCATCATCGGTGATCACAGGACCAGCCATCTGTTCTTCATAAACTTGACCCCTTAAAGATTCTCAGCCAACACCCTTCCCAGCTCCTCACACATCACAGCTCCTAGACTTTGGCTTTTATTACCTTTTGAAAGTCCCAGACTTTAAAAATTTAAACTTCTTTCCCTCACACAGAAGGAAGCAAACACTGGGTGGGAAGAATCCATTTTGTGGAGCTACATCTTTTAAACAGCTACATTTTCAGAGTCCTCTTCGTTTCCATTTATTTTCTGAGTTTGTTCATTTATTTTGGAAGAGGGAGTGTTTATATAACTTTAACTTGTTTCTTTTATAATACATGTTAATTTTAGATAATTTGGAAAATGTGGAAAGTGTGAAGAAAAAAATTTTCCGAAGTTTCCCCACCCAGAGATAAACAGCTGTTCAAATTTCAATATATATCGTGCCAGTCTCGCTTTAGACATGTTTATTTCTTTTGCATAGTGTCAATGATAGTTGTTACTATTTTATATCCTGCTTTTTTTTACTCAATTCTGTGAACATTTATCAGGTCATAGGATCCATATCTATCTATTTATATCTATATCTATTTTTTTTTAGAGAGGTAGAGCGCGAGAGAGCAAGGGCAGAGGGGCTGCAGAAGAGGGAGGGAAATAATCCTAAGCAGGCTGCACGCCCAGCGCAGAGCCCCTTGTGGGGCTGGACCTCATGACCCTGAGATCATGACCTGAGCCGAAATCAAGAGTAGGCCACCGAACTGACTGAACCACGTGGGCGTCCCGTTGTGTAATTTCTTTAGCCAGTGCCTATTGTTAAAGGGATTGTTTCATTCTTTTTCACCATGAGAAATTATACTCTGATATTATACTTGAATATAAATTTATAGTCTCATCTCTGATTATTTCCTCTTAATAGGGTCCAGAATGTTAGACCTTCAGATCAAAAGCATCCAATAAGGTTTACAATATGTCCATCATCCATGAATGCTCAATTCCACAGGACCCTTTTCAATATTGTACAGTATTATTAATTTGTATTTGATTTAAAAAGTTTTATTATTTGTTCATTATTATTTTTATAACATGAGAAATATCTGAAGTATTTTAATGTTTTAATTGCAGTTATTAGCCCGAGAGTAAGGCTGAACATTTTTAGGTATGTTTACTGACTGTAAATCCTTCTTCTTGTGAAGTTTTTTCATGTCATTTATTCAGTTTCTATTGGGGTAGTTTAAAAAATATATAAGAGAGAACTCTTCTTATCTCATATCTTATCTGGGGACGTTTTAAATGTTGTTTATGTTAGAGACTCACTTTGTAATTCCCGTGTTAAAACCGTACTAGGTACTTAATAAATGATAATTCAATTTTAGATTTACCTGAAAAATTAATTTAAAATTGTGGAATTAAACTGCAGAGTGCTGGCTATTTTTTTTAATAGAAATTACATCTACCTCTGTGTTGTAAAATCTAGGTATTAAATGTCAAGTAGGAAGAGTGAACATTTTGTAGGGAATTCTATTAAATTGGATTTCCTAGAGAAGTGATTTAAATTAAAATTTCCTGATAAAGTTTTTATCCATATACAACCCTTCATAGGGCTCACTTTTCCAGGGTCATTGGGAGTTGTTATTAAGGCCATTGCGGATAGATAGATAGATAGATAGATAGATCAATAGACAGGGGAGTAGGTAGGTAGATAGATAGATGATAGATGTCATAGATGGGTGATAAATAATAAATATCATAGATTGATAGATATGTGGGTCGATAGATTTGATAGATGATAGACATGTAGATAAATGACAGATAATAGGTAGGTAGATACATAGATGTTAGGTAGACAGACGATAGATATCACAGAAGGAAGGCAGATAGATGCTAGATGGTAGATATCAGAGAGAGAGTGGGAGTTTCTGTGTCCCCACTCTTCCAGCCAGGAGCACCCTCACTGCAGCACTGTCATCTCAGCCCGTGTTCTACTTCCTGGAGAGGGCTGGTGAGCCTCACGGATTTGCGGGTTAGTGACCCTGGGGGTCCAGGATGTGGTGGCAGGTCCTACTGCACTGTCATTACCCGCCTGTACATGGAGGTGTGGGCAAGAGTGCAAACCTTCAGCTAGCTCTGGGAGCCGCTTTGTCACCTGGCACACCACGACCCTTTCCTTCCACGAAAAGATATATTTGGTGTTATAAGCTACACCTGCGCTGAGTGCCCTAGGGGATAGATATCTGAAAATTAATTGGCACTGACTTTTCTTCTGAGAAACATAAGCTTGTGTGGGAAGTCAGATAGGCCTGTCATTGAAAAAAAAAAATGCCTTCTGCTGAGTATCAACCATGTCTTACCATCCACCTTACATATATTTACCTCTACTTCCCCCACTATTTGTAAGGCAACTTTCATTATCCCAGTTTTGTAGATGAGAAAATGGGAGGCTAATTGTTCAAGCTCCCTGAGCTAGCAGGGGTAGAGCCGGGAATGAAATCCCGGTCTCCCCAGTCTCTCCAGTCTCCACGTCTGGGTGTTGACACCCTAGCCTAATGTCCCTCTGTGCACAGCTCACAGGCAGAAATTGTGTATTCTCCCTCTGTGCACAGCTCACAGGCAGAAACTGTGTATTCTCCCTCTGTGCAGTATTTAATATGGTGCTGGGCACATAGTAGATGCACCAGAAGTACGTGTTGGATAGATGAGTGGGTGGGTGAGTAAGTTGAACTATCTTCTATGAAAAGCCACTGTGGAGCTAGACTCTGTCTGACTGCTTTTCGATCCAGAGCACTAGAGAGAGAGGGAGGGGAGGGGTCAGTAAGAGAGGAGAGGAGCAGTGGGAGTGAGAGTTCCTCCTGGGCACCCCGGTGATGTGTCTGTGGCAGGGAGATGGCACAGGACCCCATCAGGTGTCACTGGGACCAGAGCAGCCCTTCCCACTCTCTCTCCTGGGAGCCCTCCCTTCCTTTGGACTGTGAGCTGTTTTCTGCTCCATTTCCTCTTCAAGCCCTCAGCTCACCCTCAGAGCACTCTGCCATCTTCCACATCATCCTAGATAGAATAAAATATAACTATGTCTGAAAAGTACAGAAATCAAAACTCCCCTTGGGGATTTCTTTTCCCGTATCACCTGTCGAACTGAAAACTGGTGTGTCCTTGAAAAGTTATGTATTTCAGGCCGCAGGGGTGCTAATTTGCAAGGACCATTACTCAAATAAAACATTAAAACAGTCTTCGATAAGCCAGGGCTCTTGGCCTGTTTCCACTCCAGCACCAACATCACCAACTATAGGTTTCCTGTCAAGCTTCAGAGCCCAAAGTCAAGATTTATCAATTGATATTTTGACTTTAACTTTTATGCTTTCATTATGTCACTGCTTTGTGAGCTCGGCCACAGATCCCTGGCTTCTGCAGCTTTCTTATTCCTGTCCTTGAAGCTAGTGTAGAAGATGGGGTTTGGAAGCATCTTCCTAGGGCATCCATGTGAAAACTGCTGTGCAGATCGTACATTATTTACCTTTGACTTATCCACAGGCAAGTAATATTTCAGGCAGATGCAGTGTCCACGGCTATTGCAGTGTGTCCAAGGCTTCGCAATGTTGTTACTCAGACCCGTTAAAAAAAATTAGAAAGATCTGCATTAGACATGTCTTCATGTCTTCAAAAGAGAACAGGAAAAAAAATAAGAAGAAAAAAGAGAAGTCTTTATTAACCCTACCAGTTAGAGAGAGGTAGGCAATGTGTTGCTAGATATTTTTCAGTCTAGTATTGCATTTTTGTAGGTTCTGAACTATACTGTTTTTATGCTTTTATGTTATTCACATATAATTCTAGTGTTTGTGATCATTTTCAAATGTTTCAAAGGGGGACAGAATGTAAGTTAACTAACCAGTCTCCTATTACTGTTTACTTAGGTAGTTTCCATTGCCATGACTCACGCTTTAATGATGATTTTTTTTCTCTAGACCTTTGCAGAGAAGATAGGAGAGAGGGTCATTTCATAGGAAATCTCCCCTGCTGTGGAATTACTGGGTCAGTCGTTGGGATTGGCTTTGATCACTGTTGCTAAACAGCTTTCCACAGGTGGAGCAGAAAACAAAATGGTCCCTGGACAACTCCCATTTCCTGCTTGACGTTGGTATTGGTAGCTTAGGGACCTAGTTGTTGGCCCTGAGCGCTGTAAGCAATGCGATGGAACACCCGTTCGCTGACCAATTGCAGATTTCTAGCTGAGCCCATCTTGGGTCTGAGATCTGAGGTTTGAAGCCATCCAACAACGTGGCTGTGCTTGAGGATAGGAGATTCGGAGCGACTGTTTCCCCGTCTATGTTTTAAGTTGTCTATAATGATAGGAGATGATTTTTAAAATGTTAAATATTTTTTAAAGGGAATGCTGCCCATGAGGTCCCAGGAAAGTGATCTCTATTCATAGTGATAAAGCATGTTTATTTTGTAAACTTCTTAGAGTTTCTAATTGCATATTGGTTAAGGGAGTGTAAAGATATTCACCTTATTGATAAACGGGATGATTCCTTACCAAAACCTTCCTGGAAATTGGAAAAGGTAATTGTAATTTAGAGCAATTACCGTAAAGTATTGCACCTGTAGAATTAAAGGCCATTATCCCGGAATCTTGGATGGATTCATTAATGAATCGGCAAATAAAGCACATGATGAATTACGAAGCACAGTGTCATTATAATTTTATGATAAAGCATCTTGTTCTGGGTGACATTACATTTTCAGAATGAAATAATGACTGGCTCGCTTCAAGTCTTGGAGGAACTCCTAAGCTTTTTCAAATAACAAAGGGAATAGGAACGTAGAAAAGGAGGAGGAAAAAAGCAGATGCCTTTTTAAATAAGAACATGCTGAGGTAGGAAAAGCACATACAGACCCTGGCCCTGGGAAGCAGAGATGGACTTTGTTTAAATGCTACACTTCTAGAGAGAGATGAGCATCTCCTCCACCAGTAATGAAGAGAGGTGTGCTTTAAGGTGATTCGGGCGAGTAGTAGTCAGAATTTTATTTTATAACTTTTTTTTTTTTTCCCTGTAGACTGCGTGTTATTTCCCCTCTCATTCCCTGACTGCCAGGCTGCCCAGTGCCAGAGCTCCACATCAAAACTGGAAAGCCTGCAAGAAGTGGGACCTGAAATTGCTTTGTGTTGGGCCCGATTTCATGCTGGGTGGGGAGTGGCTGCTCAGAGATGAATTGGAAGGCTGTGCTTGTCAGCAAATGAAATGCGATGAACCTCGCATTTTATGGACATGGGGCGGTGGGGCTGACAATGGCAGCTAGCACTGCATCTTCTCAGTCCCGTGTTCTTGAGGTGGGAGTTTGACCCAGTACTTTCTGTTTGAAATGATACATATTTATTAAACGAGACGGCTTAAAAGATAGAGAAGAGTGTGCCCAGTGTTAGACACTACTGCAACCAAACCTTTCTTTTATTAAAATAAATACAGACCATTTCACTATGACAGCTCTTTCCCCAATGGGGAGCTTTATTAAGTGGTGACCTTCATTCTCTCCATGGAGACGGGCACGTTTGTGCCTGACCACTTGTTGGCGGGGGGAGGGATGAGGGGGAAGGCGGGGCACCTGTGGAACATTTTACGGGTTTTGAGAAAACCAGCCTGAAGTCCTGAGTAGCCTGCAGCTCCATTAATTACATTCATCCTCCCATTCGCCTCTACAAAATCAATCGCAAACAACATCCAATTTCATTTTCTGCGGTACATTTCTGCAGGATAGAGCTGTACTACCAACTCTTTCCCCCTCTCCAGGAATAGCTACCTGCCACCACCTTATAGCACAGGAGCTTTAAGAGTGAGGAGATATGAAGGATAGACATGTTATAAACAATGTAAGTCCTCCAGATTTTTTGCAAATAGACTCTCCCACTTGTAAGAGCTAGAGCTTATGCATTTAAGGCAGACTGTTGTTGATGTTTTGGTTGAATAGGCTCTCCTTAAGCTACTGCTTGTGTGTACCATTACTGATGTGCATTTTGTTATTTTAAGGGAGAGATGGTGAAACGGAAGGAGTAGGGAAGAAAAGGGAAGATCTCTTTGCTTGTGAACATGTATGTACCATAGGTACGGTATACACGTTCATAGACATACATATACACACTATATATATATATATATATATTATATATATATATATACATACACATACGCATATACATCACACACACAGTGAGGCTGCATGGTGTAATGATTCCCATTTGATGTGACATCAGAGGACCTCAGTCTGCCACTTGTTAGCTCTGTTTTCTTGGATGAGTCAATAACACTCTGAGCCTAAATCTCTTCAGAGTTAAAATGAACATAATATCCAGTTCAAGGGACTAGTGTGAAAATCCAAATTAGGTAATTCATTTTAAATTGATTGAGAAAATTTGTGTCCCGTTCAGGAACGCTTTCTAATAGTCATATGTCGGAACCAACCTCCATTATATGTTTTGGGCAATCTTATCTCTCCTTCAAGTGTGCTCACTTGTATTTGTCCTATTCGAATGTCATTCTTTTGGGTTCTTTCCATTTTTTTCCATTTGTTGAGGTCATTTTGAGCCTTCACATCAGTTCATCATCAATATTAATTGAGTGTCCGGGTCGGCAGAGAAACATTTGAAGGTTTTTTGAGAAATAAAAGTAGTAAAAGATAGATTGGTCTTCCTTTAAAACCAACCAACCAACCAACCAACCAACCAACAAACAAACCTGTCATTAGGCTATCCTTTTGATGCTGTCTTGTTTTATCCACGTCAAGTTCAGATGTATTTCCTGGCTTTCAGTGTCCTCCCCAGCAGGTCTCGTTCATCCTCCCACCTCTCTGTCCTGGTGGTGATCATGGCTCAGACCTTTTTTTTTTTTTTAAAGATTTTATTTACCCGCTTGACAGAGAGAGACAAAGCGAGAGAGGGAACACAAGCAGGGGGAGTGGGAGAGGGAGAAGCAGGCTTCCCGCGGAGCAGGGAGCCCGATGCGGGGCTCGATCCCAGGACCCTGGGATCATGACCTGAGCCGAAGGCAGACGCTTAATGACTGAGCCACCCAGGCGCCCATGGCTCAGACCTTTTACTCAGGCTCTTCCCTCCTCCTCTTTTTACCCCTCCTCCTCGCCTGCTACCGCATTTAAAGTCCATCTTTAATTGGGCCTCCTTCATGAAGCCTCTCCTGATTCACTAGGCCATCTCTCTTTTCTTGATTCTTCAGTTACTTTTAAAGTCAGTCCCAACATTGACCATTTGACAACTATTAAATACAGTTAATGGACTCATAGTTTCATCTTTCCAAGCAGACTGGGAACAACTTTAGGCAGAGCCAAGTCTCCGTATCTCCTTTATAATGTGTGCCGGCATGTTGACCGTGGTGTAGATATTTTACTTTTTGATTATGTGAGTGGTGGGGCAGCTCCTACCTTCAGGAAGTGTGCATCCAAATGAGTATCATAAATCCTCTAAGTACTATACTATTTGATACTCTATCATTGATTACTGTTTAAATTGAAAGAAAAAAATGAACTCTTCCTAATAGACAACTGTCACTCTTGGTTTCCATCAGATTCTTGTCCACTTAAATATGTTCTACATGAAGTACATGTTCAGCAAAAATGTTTGTGGCCAAGGTCTGTGCATTTTTAACAAGCTCCATATATGACACCAACGTACACCGAAGTTGGAGAACCAAAGCCCAATACATTCATTGTATCCTAGCTTACAAGTGGGGAAGGTTTATGAGGTTACTGGCTATTTTACAGATATTTAGTAAACACTCAACATTTGTTTCTTAACTGAGATAATATTATATGATAATTTATTTAAAACATGTTTATGTAACCCATTAAAGTAAACTTGTGTTGAAAATAATGCTGGCTCAAGGCAAGATGGATTGATGAGAGCTCAAATTAGTGAGCAAAACTTTAAGGAGAAACCAGAGAGTTGCATAGCCTCTATGTATCTTTCCCCAGTGTATGTTATTTATTGTGTTGGTTTTAGCAAATCACAGTTATTTTTTGCTTTTCTTCTCTCCAAGAAGTAGGGCTCAATCCCCCTCCTTTTCAGTGTGGGCTGGATTTGGTGACTGTCTTCTAATGAATAGAGTGTAGACAGGAAAAAAATTGTAACTTTACAGTGGGGAAACCTGACAGATACCACCTTCCCAAGTGACCAAAATTGCCATCATGAATAGTGTCGCATGGATTTCATGTTTTCCCAATATGATGCAATAAGAAGGAACATCAACTCTGCAGTATTCTTACTCAGGGTAATCATCGGAAAATATCAAACAAGTCCAAATTCGGGGACATTCTACTATCTATCTGCCACTACTATTTAAAGTCAAAGTCATAAAAGAAAAGGAAAGTCCAAGATACTGTAACAGATTGAAGCAGACTTAAAAGACAGGCCAGCTACATGCAGCGTGGGACAGCTGATGTGGTCCTGGACATCAATGTGAAAATCAGGAAAATGTGAATAGCAATCTGTTGTTTAGTTAATAGTACTGTACCAATGTTAATGTCTTCGTTTGTATTATTGTACCATGGTTATGTCAGATGTTAAGAGAAGGGTTTATAGGAGCTCTTTCTATTATCTTTGCAACTCCTCTATAAATCTAAAAGTGTTTCAAAATAAAAAGTTGAGGTTTTTGTTGTTGTTGTTAAGAACCTGAAAAAAAAAAAAAAAAAACAATGCCTGCTTGAAAGCCTTTATCTTTTATCACAAACCAAGCTGGACGCTGACTTGTTTCCATCAGACAAGTGAAAGGAGCTCCACAGATGCGGGTGGAGACACCAGGTTCTCCACTGTGCATTATTGATAAATATCACTGTAGGGGGTGAGAGCACAACTTGTCAGAGAATTCTGGAGAAGGGAAGTGACAACTTCATGAGGTTCCCTTTATGTTTCTTAAATACCTGCCTCTCTCATTTGAAGAAAAGTAGATAGTACATGACCCGTGAGGCTAAAAATAAGAAACTCACGTCAAAGGACAAATGGCCTTTCCATTTAAATATGTTCAATATGAAATGAAAGAAATTCAGAAAATAAGAAATATTAAAGTGTTAAGTCTTCTTCACTCTCTTTTTATTTTGTGATATTGATGGCTGTATTGTATGTGTAAAGAAAAGCTATTACTTTTTGTGTCTAATTTTTAGAGCTATCTGGAGCTGCCTTATTCTGATTCATTGAGAACATTTTCCAGCCTCACGCCACCTTTCAGTTAATGAACTTTAAATATTTCCTGAGGAGTAAAAAATATATTCATCTTCTCTGAACTTTTCTTTTGACGGAGTCTGAGTAAATCACTTGTACTCCAATAACACCAATAAAGTAAGGTAGATCCAGGTGAGTTTTAGTTTGGTTACCTACTATGTCTGATTTTCAATTCTTTAGTTAATAGTAAATTTTGCCCTTTCGTTATAGCTGAGTATAAGAAAATAATAATGATTGTTTTAGCATCTAAAACTATATCCCAAGTAGAGAGAGATACACATATGGAAATGATAATTGACTTTTAAAAGTGTTTTTCTTATTTTTCATGGCACTCTTGTGCACATAAGATATTCTCACTATATTTGAGGGAGTTTGGACTACCAAGGGAAAAAAGATGATGTGCTTGGGAAAACAGTAAATGCTAATTCCTGTAAGTGAAGTCATTAGCCTTGTGATTGTGAGGATTGGTGTAGTCATAGAACTATAACTGAAGAGTCAGAAGGAGCTAGAGAAGTTCCTCAGTCTACCCACTCAGCACCTAAAATCTGTTTTCCAATATACCTTGCACAAATGCTTATTTAGCACCCACTTTAAATATTCATTGTGACAGGAGCACACTATAAATAATAATGCCTCAAAATAGGAGGCACATTCCATCGTGGCATGTCTCAATAGTTAAATTTTGGCTGAATATAAATTTGCCATTTCTATCATCCTGGAAATTCTGCCTGTTGGTTTCACTTATTTCATCTAAATAAGTCTTCTTTCTCTACATGACAGACCTTCTTCTATTTGAAGAGAACTGCCCCATCTTGATGTTTAGGCTCAACTTCTCCAGTTCCTTCATGATTCCTTCCATAACATGGTTTCTAGACAGATGAGCGTTTGTCACTATTCCTCTTTGAAAGTGCTACCCAGACCTGAACACAATCTGAATCATCACTAAGTAGTGTGCAATATGTTTGTACGTATCAGACGTGAAAGATTCATACACTTGGAGCATGGATAAAGAAAAGACCTATAAAGCATGCTATGGATATTATATTAGGGCAATTAATCTCACTCCATTAAATAATTCTGCAGATTGATTGAAACGAACTCCCTTTGAACCATTTCTCAGGCATATCCCTGAAAAATGTAATAATATAGCTATATAAAAAGTCCTCATTGGAATTCCTGATTTTTTTTCATCAGTGTGTAGTGACTAGGGAGATATCATTTGGTATATTCATATACAACTAAAATATGTTATATGAGATCCTGTACCTAAAGTGCCTAGCAAGAAGCTGGCAGATACTAGGTATTAAATAATAGTTAGCTCCTTTCCCCCTCCTCAATCTCTCTGCCTTGAGCAATAACATCATTTATTCCTTGGTCTCCCACAGTCTGCTGGAGCTAACAAAAGCCTGGAGCATATGTGGGTTGCCGTCTGATTCTGGCAATCCAGTGGGCCTTGGCTCTGAAGCTCATGGATACAGTTCCACATATTGCTGTGCCGAAGTTCTCTCTCATACAATGCATCATCTGTTCCATTAACTCTGTCAACTTTCCAGTCATCTCTCCCTCAAAACCCCCTTGATCCTTTTACCTGTGGAAACAGTATCTGACTATTTTATCATCTGGCTATTTCAATTAAATTACATTAAAAAAGCATACAGTAAGGTTAAAAATGATCACTATATCACTCCAACTTTCTTCCATCCCCAGAAGGTTAATTGAAAGGCGGCCATCTTGGCGACGTTTAGACAAATGAGGATAATTATGTGTTCTCCAGCTCTTTGAGAGGTTAATTGCTTAGATGTACGAAGCCTTGAAGAACAAAGAAGGAATAAATCAGAAGCAGGACTATGATCTGATAATGTAATTTGGTATATTCATGTACATCTCAAACAAATAAACTCCTAATTAGATGAACTCATTCAGTTGCATGGACACACTGCCAGTTTACCAGGGTCAGGCACCCCAAATCTGTGCACTTTATTCAGAGGCCTCTGAGAGGGAGGCGTGGTGCTAAGGTAAAGAAAGTTTGAGGTGGGAGCTCACAGTGTGTGGTACAGGGGGCTTACATGATAGAATTTTACTATATTATATGTAACTGTAAGTAGATTTACCTCTTAATGAGAAGGTTGACTTCTCCTGGCCTCCTCAAATACAGCATCTCTTCTTCTGGAGGCATCATTTTGAACACCTAGAAAGAAGCAAGGAAGTAGCATGAAAAAATTCCTCTGAAAGCAAGGAAAGGGCACCTTTGTCTTGTGGGGGTGGGTGGAGAAGGCCAAGACTTCCCATCACTTTTGTTCTGGCTGACAGAAGGCTTGGAGTCCCAACAAGGGTCATGTGATTGACTCTAGCAAGTTTGTACAGTGTGTTCAACTTTTTTTTTTCCCTTTTCTCACAGCAATACATGCACATGGTAAAACAAACAATCTCTGGGTCTCTACTACTAACTTTCAATGAGATCTGTTTACTTACAAGATGGAGCTCTGAGAATGGACCAGTCCATTTTGCAACCTTCACTCCCTGCATCTCTAGGCCTCTGTCTGTGAATATTACCCCTCTGTTTGTAACCATATTTCACTTCATGTGTTTTGTCTCTAAGTTGATCCTAAAGATTTAAGGAGCCATTTATATTATAGTTTTATAAATGGTGCCTTCTGTAAGATGACTTTGCTTCTCAATGGCTTCAGTGTGACAGTCTCTAAGCCATTTGACTTGAAATATCCTTACCATCCCGGTCAAATGGGTTGTTTTTCCTACTTTATCAATTGCTAAATTTATTCAACACTTCAGTTCCCTCCTTATTTGAGCCTTACCTTTTTTGTTGTTCTTTTTGTTTGTTTATTTTAGAGTTTCTATATGACTTTAGTTTTTTCTAAGAAAAAATATAAATATAAATTATAAATACAAATATATAAATATATGTGCATCTATATGTAATATATGCAAAGTAATATCTTCATTCATAATATTCACAGTGTTCCATTCTAATGGTGGAATCCATTTATTCTTCTTAAAGGCATTTTTGAGTACTCACTGGCTTCTGGTTCTTATTTGGACCACTTGCTTTCTAGGCCTATCATTCTGCTGTTAGTTTAGGATTTATTTCCATTAGTTCCTAGTTTAATCCCACCCTTTCTTTTATCCTACATCATCCTCTTTGTTTTTATCCTTTTTTACATTTTAGTACATAGTCAAATAACGTCCTCAAGAAACTAAGTGGGAGTTAAATTTTCTGGGTTTCTTATTTTTATTTTTTATTTTTATTTATTTATTTTTTAAAAGATTTTATTTATTTATTTGACGGACAGGGACATAGTGAGAGAGGGAATGCAAGCAGGGGGAGTGAGAGAGGGAGAAGCAGGCTTCTCGCTGAGCAGGGAGCCTGATGCAGGTCTTGATCCTAGGACCCTGGGATCATGACCTGAGCCAAAGGCAAACACTTAATGACTGAGCTACCCAGGTGCCCCCAATTTTCTGTTTTTTTTTTTTTTATCTACATCAGCTATTTTCCTATAGGCAATTATAGGAATTTAGTTTTAAAAATTGTTTTGCCACATTTAGCTTTGTTCATTCCATGGTTCAGAATAAGAAGACTGCCCCTAGCCTGGTGATTGATCCTTTATAGAGTTCCAATACCTGTGAGCACACAAATATATCTATTTTTCTTTAGAAGCCTTGAGGATGTTGCTTTATTCTTTGTGTTTTGAGCTTTCACATACATGATGAATTTATGTATGAGCCATTTTTCATTTGTCCTAGATGGTACTCATCCCAATTGATTTTTTGGGAAACTTCTATTATTTCTTCAATAATAATTTTCTCCTCTCTACTTTTTTTGTTTTAATTCTGCAACTTTTATGGGTCAGTGTTAGACTTCTTGGACTCGTGTGTGTGTGTGTGTCTGTGTGTTTGTGTGTGTGTGCTAGTGTTACAGTATTTGCTATCTGACAGGAACTGTTCTAACCAAACCACTTACATGAACTCATTTGTCTTTACAACAATCCTAACAGGTAGGCTGTAACATCCTAACTCAAAGATAAGAAAATCAAAGCACAAGGATATGGAGAAAATTCTAGATCTCAGCTGTGAAGTGATAGACAGTTTTTTCTTTCTTTCTTTAAAGATTTATTTATTTATTTTAGAGAGAGGGGGCAGAAGGAGAGAATCTCAAGCAGACTCCCCACTGAGTGTGAAGCCAGATATGGGGCTTGATCCCAGGGCCCTGAGATCATGACCTGAGCTTAAATCAAGAGTCAGATGCTTAACCAACTGAGCCACCCAGGCGCCCCATGTTGGGCAGTTTTCTAACCGGTAGTCTAGCTCCCCAGTCTGTTCACCTGACCATGTCAGGTTTTGCCCCTTCACACTTATTATCTGTCTGTCTTTTTTTTGCTGTATATTCTGAGAGATTCCCTGTACTTTATCCCATACACTATTAATTTTATTTTAATACAATGATATTTTTAATTCCCATGGGTTTGCTATTTGTTCCTGATTATTTTTCATATTATCTTATTTTTATTTTATTGGGACAGTACCTCAAATCTTAAATTTATGAGAACACAAAGGAGAGGCACTTAAAAAATACTTTCTCTTTTTGTTCCCTGTTTCTTCTGAGGCCAGTTCTCTTTGTTTATCTTGGCATTTTTTTTTTTTTTTTTTTTTTTACTGGCTTTCATTTTATCATCATCATATATACTTAACTGGACTGGTATTACAGGATAACCAGTGTGGGTTTTTTCTGCTCTTGGAAATGTAAATCTTTTATTCTCACATTAGGTTTCTGCCATGAGATCCAAAGTTGCTGCATGTTATTAAGCTTATTTATTGGCAGGTCACACATTTGTTAATATAGATATGGAACTGACCTTTAGTCTTAGATATTCCCAAATGCCAGAATGCGACAAACTGCCTGGCAGCTTGTTTAATTTTCTTAAAGAGAAACCATGTGTTCTATTTGCCTGGCATAATACTGGGCTGTCTGCATTCTGTATGTGTAAGGATGTAAAGGAGATCTTGGGGAACAGATTAGTACAATCGTTTTGTGGGCGAGCAATTTCATCCTCTGTTTTCATCCCTGTTCCCCATTCTTGCTGTCCATACCTCTGCCTTCAATCCAAAGCCACTCTGGAATTCTGCTTGAGAAGCTCACACATCTGCTAAAAGCACTTTCCTGAGGTGTGGCTGCTTCTACTCTTGCATTCCTCTTTTTCTATACTTCCAGGGACTGATTGAAATTCTTGGTCTTCTGATGAGCCCTCTCCTATTCTCTTTAATGTGATGTGGCTATTTCTTTTATTTTTGTCCTTTACTATCATTTTAATGCGGTGTCTGAAAGGAAAAGTAACTGGTGTATATGCTTAGTGAGATCAGCTAGATCTAGAAGCTCCTAGTTCAGGTTCTCCTAGCTTGTCCGTGAAATGATTCCTCTCATTCAGGGTGTCATTGAATAAATATACTCTGCACCCATATCTGCCAAGTGCTTTTTCTGATGCAACAACTAAGCCTAGATTTGACTGGTGAAGTTATTCAGCCCTATCATGAAAACCCTCCAGCATCTTACTAGCTCCTTCAAAATAAAGCCCATGCTTCTTACTGTGTTATACAAGCTCTTAGCACTTTGAGCCCACTTACCTGCTTTGTTCCCCAGCCTCATTCTAGTTATCCATGGCCTCCTTTGAATTGCATAGTTTTATAATATTACTCATGCCTCCATGTCTTTGATTATGTTCTATCTCTCTTTTATTGCCACACCTTATTTTTACTCCTTCTTCACCAAACCAACAATATTATCCTTTCTGGGTCACATAACATACTATATTTCAAGAAGATTTACCTGACGACCATGCAGAAAGGACAATGTGCCAAAGTGCTGTGCTTCCAAAGAACAATCTCTTTTTCTGGCTATCTCTTTATCTTTCTTGACCTCTCTTAATCTTTTTCTCTGTATCTTTCCTAACATTCACCACATTTTACTGTAACTGATTAGTGTAGTGTCTGCAATCCCCCAAGCATGTCAGGGCATGGACATATGGCATCAACTGAAGTTGTATTTAGCTGCAAGTAAACAAATCTGAATCCTGTGGCTGAACCAAATAGGAGTTGATTTTTCTTAACAAAAAATTCTGAAGCTGTGCTTTGTGGAGCTAGGCAGAGACTTTTTTGTGCCATTACTGCCCCAGATATTGTACTTTTTTTTTCCTCTCTGCCACCTTGAGTCTCTGGTTTTTATTCTAACTTGTGTCATTTCCTGGTCTCAGGATGCCTGCTCCAAATCCAATTTTTTATCTTCACTCTACACTAGAACAAAAATAAGGAAGAAAGGGGAGAGTAACAACATCCATATCTGAAAAGTAAAAGTTAATATAAAATTAAGATATATTCAGTAAAAATGCCAAAATTCCTTAGCCAACTTCTTTCTACTTCTCATTGGAAAGAACTGAATCACATAGTCAGCCTTGGCTACAGAGAAGTCCAAGAAGACAAGTGTTTTAGTTAGGCACATTGCCACCCTGGGCAGCACTGGGATTCTCTTAATAAGGAAGAAAAGAAGACAGGATATTAGGAAGATATTTGCAGTATCCTGCACACAGTGGTTGCTTATTTTTATATCTACTCAGCATAGTATCTGGCACATAGCGGTCACTCATTAAATATTTATAGAAGATGTTGATGTAAGGACATAGAAGGAACCTCGTTCTTTAGCAAATGGAAGTTGAACTCCAAAGAGTTTAAATGACCTCACCAAGATCCATCGCTACATGTGGCAGAACTGTGAGAAGTTCCAGGAACAAAATCAAACCTGAGCCTCTAGCAAGCTTCCTGCAGTGAGTTTACTTTGCATTCTAATTTATGGAACTAATCTGGTATGATAAGCCAGAATAATGAATCCTGTAGGCTTTTGTAGTTTGAGTTTAAGATTCTTATTATTGGGTCACAACAATCTCCAGCCAGACCCACAGGACTCCTATTTTCATGCTGAAACCAAATCACTCAGAGACTACTCTTTAGATGTGTCTGGCTCCCTCCCTGCTGGCCCTTGATTATTTCTAACCCAATGAGAGAGAATGGAATTTCAATTTCTAAAGGAAAATAAAAACAAATTATAGTAAACCTTAACAAGAAGGAGAAGGTGGTGGCCTGTCACCACTCCACTTCCTCAAATGGGTTATTTGATTTTGCTTAATTGTTGGTGAAATTTTCTCAAATTGGCAATTATAATCTGGAGCTGATTGCTTACCCAGGTAATTTACAGATTTCTCATTTGGCAAGAATACTTCATAACACTTCCCATGAAGTATGGCTTCATCATCTTTCAGCTGAATTTTCCTTTTTGTATATATTCTTTGTTTGGAGGATGTTATTACTTTTGCCCACAGGAAGTTTAGGTGCTAATTCTGTTAGCTGCATGTTTCTGATGAAATCAAGCAGTTGCTTTTTTTACAACTTGTTTTAAATCATTCAGGACCCCGGTGGAATTGATTAGGTGTTTCCCAAAGCATACTAAATTACTGGGTTGGGAGAGAAATTTATCAAGATCAGTTGCAAAATATTAACAATAAGTTATACTTTTTATAATCTCAATGAGGGATTTTATGAGGTAACTACTCTGCTGTCTCCCTCCGCCTTCTATTTTTAAGTCTCCGCACTTAGTCTCCTTGTTAGCCTAGTCTGAAATCAAAGTTTAATTATCCTTGTTTGCTCTTATACTGTGCATTAAGATATAGTTTATCCAGTAGTCCAGCTGTTTTGAAGACAATTAGTCGAGAATTCAACCTGCTGTAAAATAATCCTTCTGGGCAAAGAGCTAGGGACTAAGGACATGTTCTCCAGTGATACCAAATTCTCCATTACTTGTAAGAATTACTCTCTGTCTCTACTCAAGTACTGTGACTTGTCCTCTCAAGTTAACGGTTTGAAGTGCAGAGCACAGTTTTCATTCTTAATAAGTGTCTGCTCTAGGAAAATTATATTATTTCCTTTTGGGGGGCATTTAAAGTCAATGGGAAATGTTGATGCATTGTCAATTTCAATGCAATAGTCAGTGGGCATTTTTAAATTATTATGGCATGAACTTGACTGGTAGAAGGCATCTTTGCACATAAAAGTTGGTGCTGTCTGCTTTGTTTAATTATTCATTCAGCAAACATTCATGGAGCACCTATTATTAGCCAGCAGCCGTTCTAAATATCTAGGATCAAGTTGTGAGTAAGCCTTACTAGTCCCTGCCTTCAGGAAGCTTAAAATGAATGGGAAGGGAGGGGGGTGATGTTTCTGTATTTTCTTTCTGATAGCACTGAAAATACCTCACTTGGGTGGATGATTTGTTAATTTTTCAGCAAACTGGCCAGCTGGCTCTTGGTCTGAGCCTGAATAGAGGGCAACATGTTCAAGCCCCTCTTAATATAGCCTAGTAGCCTCATTTTGTCCTGTGTGTTTTATGCTATAGCTTGGAGGAAAACCAGCCAAGCCCCAAAATATGATTGATCCTATAGATGCAAGAGCTGGTTGGCCAGGAATGCTAATTACCAGCACCTGATTACTGCACTCATTTTATACTAAGTAAATGTAGCACTGGGCATGCCCAATCTTCTCCCACTATCTTTGCGGACAACAGCTGACTCTTCCTGTTGCATCCCAATGAGAAAAAGAGGAGCAAAAGGCGAACCTGATCTTCCTATTGAACTTCAGGTTCTTGAATTTTCAGGTCTGCTAACATTGCTTGCAGTAAATGATGCTTTTCTTCTGCTGCTTTTGATTGAAGAACACTAGAAATCAGTCGGGGAGCAGGTGCTGCATTGTGTTAGATTAACGATGATTGAATTCTTACACAGCCAGCTGATTGAAGCACGTGTTCTGCAAGCTTATGATTCTGCAAACACTAGGTTGCAACCAGGAGGGGATTTTGTCATATCATGTCCCTTAATCAACACCCTCAAATCTATATACTGTCAACTGTAGTTTAGATTCGTTGGCCCGCTCTGTGAAATAACACCTTAGTCTGGTCACAGGCACAAAAATGGATCTCTGGGAGAAAAAGTAGAGTTGGTTTCAAATTCTGTTTCCTTCTCATGCTGAGTTAGATGAACATTTAAATCATGAAAATAATCAGATGTTCATCAGACTTGGTAATGACACGAGATGGGCATGGGCCTTTATTCTCCATTTCACAGCATCCAATTTGTGAACAGGATGAAAACACTATAAGTTATTAGCACAAAATGTTTGAAAGCCTCCCATGGGAGTGCATCAGGTGCTGTCACTGGGACAGTCAGGCCAGCACCGGATGTGTAGGAGATGCTCAATTACTGTTATCCCACATTTTAAAAATGTGTCTTGTGTAAGCTCTGGGATGCTTTGGAGGCCATCCTGCTGGGGAGGAAATGGAGTTAGTTGCTAGAAGAAATAATGCAGAGGTAGATGCAGTTGCAAAGAGGACTCGGATAATCCTGTGAAAACCAACAGACCATTTTCCACAGGGATTTTTACCTACTCTTAAATTGGCCCAGAGATCCCCCAGCAGGCTCACTATAGTTTTGGCTGGAGAATGGAAGACCATGAAGTATTATCAATGAACAAATCCCTTCTCACCAGTGAAAGCATGCTGGTCCATCATTCGTTCTTTCTTTTATTCCATTCATTCATTCATTCATTCGTATTTCTTCTATTCAAATGTTCTTCATCAAATATATATTGCGTAACACATAAAATAACCTTAACGGTAAAGACAAAATTATTTGTTCTTGTTTCTTTAAATTTTAAATGGGGATTCTGATAGCACCTTAGCCAATAGGCATAGGGTTGTTGTGAGGCTAAATTGACCAATGTTTGTAGATCAGTGTCTGCTACCTAGTAAGACTTATATAAATGTTGGATCTTATTAGTGCTTAGAAAAGAGAATGAATCAACATTTAAGGTTCTGTAATGCCTATTTCCCATGTGGTCTTTATACAAATGCATTTTTCTATATGGAGGTCTCATAATTCCTTATGACATCTCCCTTTAAACTAACAGTTGCTTTTCAACTAAGTCTTACATCACAGCCCAAAATCCTTCTGTTAAGACTAGAGGTGAAGCTGGACTATCATCACCCCAATGTCATGACTCTTGTCTCTCTTCTAAGCTATAAGTCAGAATCTAGCACTGTACCTGGCATTTACACCCTCATGGGCATGCATGCACACACACAATCAGGCATGCCATGCACACAAAATATTTAAATAAATGATTGAATAGATACATACATTAGCAGTGGGATAAAAAAATAGTTTGCTACACTAGCCACTACATTTCTCTTCCTCTCCCTCAAGCATTGAGAGAGAAAGAAGTAAGCCAATCCATTCCATGCGGTAGGCTCTCTCTTAACTTTCTTTTGACACACTCCCGTAGTCATGTGATTACACTAATAGGCGCTGGAAGATTTCAGTGCATTGTCTAAACCACTGGTCCTCAATGTGTGCTCATCATGCCAGCAGTATCAGTATTTTGTGGGAACTTGTGAGAAATGCCAGCTCTCTCTTGAGGCACCTTGGCTGGCTCAGTTAGTTAAGCGTCCAACTCTTGATTTCTGCTTAGGTCATGATCTCAGGGTCATGAGATCGAGCCCCATGTTGAACTGAACATGGAGTCTGCTTGAGATTCTCTCTCCCTCTCCCTCTGCCCCTCCACCTGTTCACACACGCTCTTTCTTTCTCAAATAAACAAATAAGTAAAATCTTAAAAAAAAAAAAGAAATGCCAGCTCTCTGGCCCCACTGATCCCAAAACTCCAGAACTGGGCCCCAGAACTCTTGTTTTAACAGCCCTTCAGGTGATTCTGATGCACAATGAAGCTTGAGAACCACCTGCTTAAGTGAAATCTAACCCCACATTTTGATTAATATTTTGAGCCTGGACAAGTGTGGTCCACTGATGTTGGATATAAGGTCCATGAAACTTGCTTAGAATGATATTTCTGTTGATTTGCCCATCACATGTCATAGGACAAGTCCCTTTCTCTCAGCATTAGATATGAACACTCTTGTAACTTTTTCCCCTATAAATGTTAACTGAAGGTGCTCTGCAAATTTTAATTCTCTCAACTTCTTGATGAAGTTAGCTTGCCTAAAGGAAAATGCCCCATTCCATTGATACATTTTACAAAGCATATCTCATGAGATAAAAAGTGTTTAAGGTTCAGCAACTTGCACAAGATCTCACAGGTAAGTAAATGGCCAAGTTGGGTTTGAATGCAGATCTGACCCCATACACCTATGTATTCTCGAATTCTGTACAATTCTGCCTTTCATAGCTCATGACACCTCCTTGCTGCCCTTCAGAATTTGGTTGTTAAATATCATTTTGCGAAATTGAACCATCTCAGTCAAAAATACAGCTACTCAAATTTTCTTTTGAACTGTCCCTGAATCTGAGTCTACTCTGAGCCAACAAATAAGGAAAGTTGCATATATATTTCACTTCCAGTACTCCTAGCTAGGAATAGGATTGGTTTGGCTTCTAGAATCACAATTTTCTCAATACACAGAGAGTCTTTGCCTTACTCTTCAGAACAAAACCATTTCTGTTAACTGCCAAATTCCGACTGTCAGTCATCCAAACAATCATTGCTCTTCATAAACTCTTCAGTCCAAATCAATTAAAAACAAAAAGGGGTCTTATTCTAAGTGAGGAAACCTCGCCATACAATCCAGCGAAAATCCCAATGTAATACGCAAATTACCTTCACAATTTAAATGGCCTTATTGAGCATTTTCTTTGTATATTCTGAAAATAGGCCTAGAAATGTACTTAAAAAATAATTATGGAGACCTACATTACAGACTGAGACAGTCTCAGGATTCATTGCAGCTGTATATAATCTGTGGGACAGCTCAGGAGCTCAAAAAACTGTCAACTCATTTTACTAACACTTTCTCAGATACACAAAAAGGAACTTTTTTTTTTTTTTTTTTTTACATTTCAGACCTATTAGACAGTATGTTCCCCTGCTGAAATTGTACCCTGGCTCTACTTAATGTAAGGTTATCCAGTACCAAGTCCATCAAAAATAGTGATACCATCATTATTTTCAGGCTGCGTTAAATATAGTATTATTCTTTAAGAGAGGTTAAAAAGACAAATTCTAAATGATAGCCTCCAATTCAAAAGGTCTTGGCGATCATTGCATCTAATACCCTGGTATTTCAGATTGGATAACTGAGGCCTGGAATCTCTCTTTGCTTTCTCGGGGGCGCACCTCTAGTTTGTGGCAAAGTCCGGACTGAATATGGCCACCATTTCAGTAGTTCAGTGGTCTTGCTCTCCTCTCATTTAATGCCTCATCAAAGACGATGAGTAATGCAAAATAGGCTGTCCATTCAAGCTTTTTTTTTTTTTTTTTTTGGAAAAAAAAGAAAAGCTCATGTTGCAGCTTTACAATCCTGTTTTGTTTTTTTTTTTAAGGCTTTATTTATTTGACAGAGAGAGACACAGCGAGAGAGGGAACACAAGCAGGGGGAGTGGGAGAGGGAGAAGCAGGCTCCGAGCCTGATGTGGGGCTTGATCCCAGGATGCTGAGATCATGACCTGAGCTGAAGGCAGACGCTTAACGACTGAGCCACCCAGGCACCCCCTGGAGGGGTTTTTAAAATTTAGTATTGTGAACGCTTTGAATTGTGTAAGACTGTTGAATCATAGACCTGTACCTCTGAAACAAATAATACATTATATGTTAAAAAAAAAAAAGAAGATAGCAGGAAGGGAAAAATGAAGGGGGGAATCGGAGAGGGGGGTGAACCATGAGAGACCCTGGACTCTGACAAACTGAGGGTTCTAGAGGGGAGGGGGGATGGGTTAGCCTGGTGATGTGTATTAAAGAGGGCATGTACTGAATGGAGGGAGCACTGGGTGTTGTATGCAAACAATGAATCATGGAACACTACATCAAAAACTAATGATGTAATGCATGGTGATTAACATAACATAATAAAAAAATAGTTTTTGACAAGAATCATGAAAAAGAAATCACATGATTTCTCAGCTGAAAAGCAATAATATAGTATTTATTATATATGTTCTTTATCCAACAAGGGCAACATTTGACAATGTTTCTTTTAGGAATCCTCACAAAGTTCCCTTCTACTGAAGAAATAGGTGGTAGAATCATCCTAGGAAAAGTGAAAACCAGAATGGTTAAGTGACTTTGTGTGAATGGCCCAGCAAGCCATCTCTGGATTTGCAAAGTCTCTTAGAATGCATTACACATGAAATCACAGAGAGCTCAATTTGCAAAGCAAATTAGTGGAATATCTGTTTTATATCAAACATTTAACTTTAAAAAAAGTCTAGCCCTCTGCTTTTCAGAGTGAATGGAAGCAGTTGCCTGCAAAAGAAAGTGACTGATGTAAATTAGACTGGAGATATTACAAGAACCAAATCACTTTCTAAATACTCGGTACTTAGTACTTCAATTTGGAAGTTGATTTTGTGACAAACAGGAGAGTTGCTTTCAGATGGAAAACACCATGATAAGACATAAAATGGTGAGATTAAGATGGGAGAAGCTGATTTAAATATGAGTTTGGCTTTTAATTCCCTGAGTATTTGAGAGATTAAAAAGAAAAAAAATAGAAAAGAAATAAAAAAATTAGTTTTCTATGCTGAAGAAAGGTTACATTTTAAGTTTTGCAGAAGAATATAGGATTTGTGTTAGGGATCTCAAATCGCAAATCAATGCTGTAGTACTTCTTGCTATCTAGATGAAAAAAAAAAACTATATATATAGCTTAAGGGAGAGTAGTTTGTAAGAATGACGTAGATTGAGAAGTAGAAGTCCAAACCTTTAGCAGAGCATTCAAATCAAGAAAATATTTAGTACGGCAAAACTGGCCTTAATGGGATAAAGCTAAATCAAGGAAATTTGGGGAAATTTCTTAGCAGTGATGCAGATGAGACAGTAAAATAATTCCCCAAGGGGATTGTCATTTTTTGTATTACTCAGTTTACCAAGTGTCTACAACATTCACAGATCCTATTTAAAATAGAATTACAGTTGACCCTTGAACATGGATTTGAACTGCATGGGTCCACTTATATGTGGACTTCTTTCAATAAATACAGTAGAGTACTGAAATCTATTTCTCTTCCTTATGATTTTCTTAATAACATTTTATTTTCTCTAGCTCGCTTTATTATAAGAATATAGTATAGAATATATATAACATACAAAGTAAGTGTTAATCAACTGTTTAGGTTATCAGTAGGGGTTTCAGTCAATAGCAGGGTCAAAACTTTATGGGAATTTTTGAGTGCACAGGGGATTGGTACTCCTGACCCCCATATTGTTCAAGGGTCCACTGTAGCACTGTAGTTACAGTCTCTGCCCTGTGAATCTATAATATTTGTGTGGCTGATGACACTGAAGTAGGCTTCAGCTAGCTGGAAATATCTTGGGGGACAAGTGAGTAGTATTGAAAAATACCCCTGATATTCAGAATGTGTATCTATCTTCCAGGCAGTCAGCAAATCTGCTTATAGGTCTGATTTTCTGCACTACAGCTGTTTGTCTCTGATCTCCTTCAAGAAGGAGTGTTCCCTTCTGAAAATGGGGTTTGAGTGGGAAGGAGACATCCTTGATGAACTTGTGGGTGATGTGTGTGTCCAGTCTAGGTCATCGTAAACATCCATATGAGAGAATTGAATACATAATGACACAACTATAAATTTTTAACAGTCTTAGAAACTTAGGGTAAATGGACCACTTAAGGGACTTTCTTGAAACACTGGAGAATAAGAAGAGAAAACGCCCCCCACTGAAGTGTTTTGAGTACCAAAGGAACTGGAATAGTAAGAGATATCTACACGTTTGGTCTAGAGAATTCATGTGCTGGCCATAAATTGAAATTGTTTGCATAAAGAGCTTGGTGTTCTGGAACAACTTCACTTCTGGAGTAGGGGTTTGAGAAGGGGAAAAGTATTTGTCCAGTGAAGTCCCATCAGATTCCACCATTTGCAACTTAATGTGGAGTCAGTTTCGCTAGACTACAGTGTGTTTTCTCCACCTTCCTCAGTAGTTCCTCTGATGAAGAAAGATCAGACTTTCATTGATTCAGCTAGTCCTGGCTTTCAGCTGAAAGCCTAGAAGATCATTCATTTTCCAGTGCAAGACATTGCAATTTCTGTCTTCATTTTCAGTGTTATTGTATTTGGAATTGTCATGTTCCCCAAAGGCAAGTTGCACAGTCTGAGTTAGAATTGATGATCCGCACACATCTGCTTCGGGGAACCTGGGGCCAGCACCTGAAGGACAGCCTGATGCTGATCAACCAGAAATAGACCAGAAGGTTTGGAGAGAGATCACAGATGGACTAGAATCAAGGAATGGGTGGGCCGCTCTATAGGTTAGGTAGACAACAAAATGAGAACAGGCGGGGAATGGGCATTAAGTGAACATGCCCCATGCCTATGACTCAAAATAAATACCAACTAGAACAATGAGAGACGCCCAAAGGAAGTTGCTGTTCCTTTCGGGATTCCCTCCTATAAAACCCGGAGTTACACCCTGCAGATGCCATTGAACCCCAGGCTAATTTAATGATTTACATTGTTGAGAAAGGATTAGTGAAACTTCCCGTTTCGATGGTCTGTTCCTAATTTGCATCTTTAACGAGGTGGGATCCAAGCCAGGTTCTGTTCCTTTGTGTTTATTTTGCAGGAACTGTGTTTATTTCTGATAATTACAAATAAATCTTTCTTCCTTTTCTCAAATTGACTGAATAAAAGATGTTGGGAGTATGTTAAATCCATAGCTAGAATAACTATCAAGAAAAGGAGAAGTAAAAATCCAATTATAACTCCTTCAAAAATGTAATTAATGTTTTCTCCCCAAAGAGGATAGTTGCTACATTTCGTTTTAAAACATTTGTCTTCTTCTTTGTAGTTTCTTGCAGCTTGTCTAAGAAAAACTTACACCACAGGGAACAGTGACTCCAAACCAGGATGTCATGACCAGGTGTATCATGAAAAATGATAGAACTAAGGAAAATGTAGGTTAGAAAGAACTAGAAAAAGCCTAGACTTTAAATTTGATAAAGAAGTTTTCTGACTCATCTTCAAAGAACTCAGAAAACCAAAGCAAATCTCTCAAAGTTGACTAATTTTAAAGGTCTGTCAAGCAAGGGGGAAATGTCATATGTACTTCTGAATTCAGCTAAGACTGACACCGGTCAGAAGTATTTAAGAGCCATTTCAACGACCACAGAAACTGAAAGGGAAATCCAGTTCTCATCTATTTTTTTGAAAAGATTTTATTTATTTATTCATGAGAGACAGAGAGAGAGAGGCAGAGGCAGAGGGAGAAGCAGGCTCCCCGCCGAGCAGGGAGCCCGATGCGGGACTCGATCCCAGGACCCTGAGATCATGACCTGAGCCGAAGGCAGATGCTTAACTGACTGAGCCACCCAGGCGTCCCCAGTTCTCATCTACTGCAGTAGACGTGGTGTAAGGGTGGTGGGGCAGGATGAAACCTCATTATGAGTGTTTCTTGGAGCAAGTCTAATCCAAAAATACTTAAAACTTCCATTGATAACAGGTAATTTAATCGGGTTTGGGCATTAAACCTGACATAAAATTAAAAGTCAACCCTATATAAACACAACTCTCACAAGGTAATTCCATTATCTTTTACAAGGTTAAGATGGATTAATAAGAGAGCTATTAGTGAGAACAGGGGAGCCTGTGACTTTTCAGTATCTAATAGTTGTACTCTTCTTGAGCTCAAGCTGTTATTTTTTTTTTTCTATATCTTTAAGACAAATAAATTCAAGTGAAGAAAATCAAGCTGGGGGAGACATTCATCATTCTATAAGAGTGACCACAGAGTTATTTATTTGTCTGGCTGTTTGTTGGTTTTTGAGAAATATGTATCAACAGCCAAACTCCATGTGAGAAGACTTTTGCCCATTTTTCTTTGCTGATTCTCTGTGTATAGATATTATTCAGCACATAGTGGGCACCCAAGAAATATTTGTTGAATTAAAGACTCTATTCATTTTATAATCTTTATTTTCGTAACAGGAATAGAGCTTTTCTTATTTCTATTGAGGTAGAAAAATATAAAGTTCATAGAAGCCAACCAAGAAATTTAACTTAGATTTAATATCTTTGTCCCCTATGGAAATGGCTTTATGTTCTGTGTGTCAATATATGCTGTTTTATATTAAAGTCATGGTGTGTAACATGAATGAAGGATAAAGCATAAGTTTTATAGTCAAAGTAGCTCCACCACTTAGTAACTATATGACCTGGGGCAACACATCTGACCTTTCTGAGACTCAGTTTACTAATCTATAAAATAGGAGTAAAATCACCTGTCTCATAACTCTTGAAAGTATTCATGTAAGGGATCTGAACAGTTTCTAGCACAGATACACTAAGGCCCTAAATCCTGACAAGTAGCTAACCTGGTTTTTATTATCATCAATATTAAATGGCTGGTTTCCCCTACTAGTTTATGATTCATTAGGGACAGATATGTCAAGTTCTTTATTTTCAATCTCTCTGTTGGTCACTGCTCTGCATTCTATAGCTGCGGGACACGTATTTATTTACAAAAGTGATTTTTGAAAATAGAGCTAAACAGCATTGTATTATTGGCTACTTAATGAAGGTTGGTGGAAATAGAAGAGCAGAATATTAAAGTGGTTTAATACTAGTGTAAAATTGGAGACAAACATTCAGAAAGAGACAACTCAGGGAGACAAAATAGAAGTAGCTGTGAATAGAACTTAGAATCACAGTCTATTAAAGCTGCCAGGGATGCTTGATACAATGTAATACAACCCATCCTATCACACAGGGACTTGCCCAAGGACCCTCAGGGACCTGCTTCGCATTTTCACTGGGGCGGCTAACTAAGCCGATCCTCAATTTGGCACATGTGTGCTTAATATCACTCTGAGGGACGAGATGTTCTACTTCCTAAAGATGGAAGAACAATGACAGGAACATTGGGCCATGGTAATTAGCAAATTGGGTTCACGAGTTCTGGCTCACAAACCTCTTTTACAAACTCCTCATTTTATTGTCACAACAGTTCAAGATGGGGGCACTACAGTTTTAAAGATATGGAAGTTGAGGTTGGAAAAATTATTTAACTTATGCTTGATACCTGGTTAATGTGACTCTAAATGGCCTACTTTTTCCAGAATGAGAGCTATATTTTCAGAGGTATGGATCATCTTAAGGTTTAAAAAACAAACCAACAGACTTCTTTTTCTAAGAAAATTTCCTACCTATCAACTTCTACTTCTTTTTTTTTCTTTTTCATACAAGTCAATTCAATATCCCCATTAAAGCCTAGCATCATGTAGCTAAAAGCTCCTTCAACTAACTTAGATCTAAGTTGGGTATTAAATTGACAGGAAAAATCACTTCTAGAATCAGAATGAAGGAGTGTGAGGCTTAATTCTTTGGAGTGACCTGGAAGACACTTTTGTGTCCCTATTCCCGGTCTGTGTGATGGAGAATATTTGCCAGGGTGGTGTGTATCAGTGAAAAGTTGAAGACATAAATGGCATCTTCAGGGCACAGTGTGAAAGAGGTCCACTCATCAGAAGGGCCTCTAGAACAGAAATTAGTATGAACATTTTCTCTGTTGATAATGGGAAGAAAATCGTCTTGGGGAGAGATCTTTTACTTTTACTTATGGCTGATATAGGTCCTTTACGTAGGTCCTGGCCCAGAAAATTCCCTTCTCTTCCTGGTTGCTCTCTCGAGGAAAGGTTAATTACCTCCTTAGCACCTCTTTATAGCTCTGTGAGCGTGACTGTATAGACAGACCTTGGCTCTGAACGTACTTTCTTAATATGCAGGTGCTTAATTAGTATCCCAAAGTTGATTACTTTCTCTTAACTCAGATTCAACCCCCTTTAGCAAGTGTTTTAAAGAGACTGGCCCCTTTTATTTTACCTTACAAATATTTTTTTTAAAAAAAAGAGGAAATGATTTCAAAAAAAGATGGTGTGTTATAAATTCTAAGCAAGGTGTGGAGTTCTCCTTGTGGCCTTCCTCTGGATTACATGAGTTCCTGTGGTCTTTGCTGTCTTTTGTTAGTGACCCTGTCAGCTTAGATAAAAGCACCACCAGAAAATGAGATTTGGGGGCCAGTCGTTCAGCATCAAAACATGATGGACAGTTATCTGGCCTCACTCTCTTCTGGTTGCCTTGTCCTTCAGGCTTGGGAAGAATCCGTAGACTTCCAGGCATTCCTGGCTGATGAATCCTGGTGGTTTGGGAGTTTATTTGGCAGTATCAACGATGCTCTTTCTTCCCTAATGCCAGGCCGGCCCATTGCTTGCCCGCGAGCAGAGGCCACTGAGCACAGACAGGGAGGAAGCTGAGCAGCCTGGGAGGGAAAGCAGGCCGCCTCTGCTACGGAATCGTCCGTGTCAGGGGCAGCTGGTCAATATCATTAATGAAGCCCAGCACACACTGTCAGAGTGATTCAAGCGGGGGCCCCGCTAATAGGCCTCCAGAGCGGCCACTGACCAGTTTCTCTACTGGACTATAAAGAGCTTATCAACAGTGTTATCTGTATTGTTGACACTAAGTAAAATAATTCCTTGGAAAACTTCAAAATTAGTATTTAGGAATGAAGGATCGTTACAATTACAGCAGAGATGGAGCCACCGCGGCTGCCCCAGCTCTCTGCTCCATGCATCTTCTCACTTGACTGCACTCAGAGCCGGGGCCCTGGTCTCTTTAAGGCTCCTGAACCTGAAATTTGTATTCTTCGGCTCTGCCGAAGATGTATCAGGTCTGTCTTCATGTGGGCAAAGGAAGTAGCTGCCTACACATGGTAGGCTGTCTTAGAAACTCGCAAAAGACTGATTTTTCCTCCTATTTGGGAGGGAATCTTGCTCATTATTATCATTCCTTTTCACCAGGTAATTCTGATAATTGCCCAAAGAAGAGCATTACTAAATAAACAGGTTATCTGGATGTGGGTTAGTGAAAGAGACCCACACTAAGGTGTGCATTAGCCTGGACTGGGGTCCTTGGCGGTGTTTGGAGACCAGCCCTAAGGGGATGAGTGAGAGGTGGGTCCATTACCCAATGGCTTGACCAAGACCATGCAGCTCCAGGGATAAATAAGAGAGGTTCAGAGCACTCCAAATGACCACACTTACACGTAAAATTGGAGCCCGTAGACCTGAACACATTCCTAAAAATGCATAGGTTTGTACAGTATTTTGAATCCACAAAGGAAAAGAAAAATTGAAAGAAGAGGAAATTGAGACAAAGTTTTCCCTACTGTTGAGTCTGCTAAAAAATATGTATTTGAGGATGCACATCGCTTCGCCTGCTTCCCCAAACAGTTCCCCGGGATAAGTATCTAATAAAACTCACACGTTCACAATTGTAGCATGAATTTTGATTACCTGAAGACCAAATTAAAAAAGCAATAAGAATATCTCTTTCAATAATATCATCCTTCATGGTTTAAGCATGTTCTCCCCTTTTAAATAATCACTTTATTGAAATATAGTTGATACACCATACAATTCATTCACTTAAAGTGTACGTTTCAATGTTTCTTAGTATGTTCACAGAATGGTGCAACTCTCCATGCAATCCAATTTAGAACATTTTTATCACCTGCCCAAATTAATGCCATATCTATTGGTGGTCAGTCTCCATTTCTGCCTACCTTCTCTTCCAGCCAATTCATTCTCTGTCTCTGTAGATTTGCCTATTCTGGACCTTTCATATAAATGAAGTCATACAATAGGTGGTCTTCTGAGACTGGCTTCTTTCACTTGGCATAATGTTTTCAAGGTTCATCCATATTAGAGTATATCTTAGTATTCCATTCTTTTTTAATGGTGGAATAACATTACATCGTACTGTATTTAATGGACATTTAGATTGTTTCTCCTTTTTCTCAGTGGTGAATAATGCTACATGAATATTCCTGTACAAGGTTTTTGTGGACAGATGTGTTTCATTTCACTTGGGTATATACCTAGTGGAATTGCGGGGTCATGAGGTAACTCATGTTTAACTTTCTGAGGAACTGCCACACTGTGTTCCAAAGCAGCTGCCTCATTTTACATTCCCACCAGCGGTGCAAAAGGGTTCTAGTTTCCCCACGTTCTCTCCAACACTTGTGACTTTCCTTCTTTTCCTTCTTCCTTTCTTCCTCACTCCCTCCCCTTCTTTCCTTCCTTCTTTCCTTCCTTCTTTCCTTCTTTTAATTATAGTCACTTTAGTGGGTATGAAGTGGTATTTCAGTACAATTTTGATTTAGATTTCTCTGATGACTAATGATATCTCCATTCTTTTTATGTGTCTATTGGATAAATAGTATATTTTCTTTAGAGAAATGTCTATTCAGATCATTTTCAAAGTTTTTTTTTTCTGTTCAGTTGTAAGCGTTTTTGATATATTCTAGAAAAAAGTCACTTATATATTATTTGAAAATATTTTCTCATATTCTGTGGATTTTCTTTGACTTTCTGATTCTGTTCTCTGAGGTACAAAATTATTTAATTTTAATGAAGTCCAGTTTGCTATTTTTTTATTTGTTTGTGCTTTTGGTGTCACATTTTTTTTTTAAGATTTTATTTATTTACTTGACAGAGAGACCAGGAGAGCACAAGGAGGGGAGAGAGGCAGAGGGAGAGGGAGAAGCAGACTCTCCACTGAGCAGGAAGCCAGATGCGGGACTCAATCCCAGGACCCTGGGATCATGACCTGAGCTGAGGGCAGACGCTTAACCAGCTGAGCCACCCAGGCGCCCCTTGGTGTCACATTTAAAAAACAATTGCCTTGGGGCACCTAGGTGGCTTAGTCGGTTAAGCATCTGATTTTTGATTTCAGTGCAGGTCATGATCTTAGGGTCAATGAGCTGGAGCCCCCTGTCTGGCTCTGTGCTAAGGGTGGAGCCTGCTTAAGATTCTCTCTCTCCCTTTGCCTCTGCCTCTCCCACCAACCCCCACCCCACTCTTGCTCTCTCTCTCAAAAAAAATTGCCTAATCCAAGGTTTTACACCTCTTTCTCCTAAGAGTTTTATAAATTTTTTTTTAAATTCCAGTATAGTTAATATACGGTGTTATATTAGTTTCAGGTGTACAATATGGTGATTCAACACTTCCATACATCACCTGGTGCTCATCACAACAAGTGCCCTCCTTCATCCCTATCACCTATTTCACCCATCCCCCACCCACTTCCCTTCTGGTAATCATCAGTTTGTCTCTATAGCTAAGGGTCTGTTTTTTTTTTGTCTCCTTTTTCTTTGTTTGTTTGTTTTGTTTCTTAATTTCCGCATATGAGTGAAATCATATGGTATTTGTCTTTCTTTCACTGACTTATTTTACTTAGCATTATACCCTTTAGACACACCCATGTAGTTACAAATGGCAGGATTTCATTCTTTTTTATGGCTAAGCATTATTCCATTGTATATTTCACATCTTCTTTATTCATTCATCGATCCCTGGACACTTGGGCTGCTTCCATATTTTGGCTGTTGTAAACAATGCTGCAATAAACAGGGATGAATACATCTTTTCAAATAGTATTTTTGTTTTCTTTGTGCAAATACTCAGGAGTAGAATTACTGGATCATGTGGTAATTCTGTTTTATATTTTTTTGAGGGAACTCCATACTGTTTTCCACAATGGCTACACCAGTGTGCATTCCCACCAATAGTACACAAGGGTTCCTTTTTCTCTACATCTTCACCAACATTTATTGTTTCTTTTGTTTTTGATTTTAGTCATTCTGACAGGTGTGAGGTGATATCTCATTGTAGTTTGCATTTCCCTGATGATGAGTGATACTGAGCATCTTTTCATGTACCTATTGGCCATCCGTATGTCTTCTTTGGAGAAATGTCTGTTCATGTCTTCTGCCCATTTTTAATTGGATTATTTTTTTTTGGAGTTTTATAAGTCTTTTATATGGGTACTAACCCTTTATTGGATATGTCATTTGCAAAAATCTCCCATTCCATATGATGCCTTTTAGTTTCACTGATTGTTTCTCTTCTAGGATTTTTATGGTTTCAGGTCTCGCATTTATGTCTTTAATCTATTTTGAGTTTATTTTTGTGTATGGTGTAAGAATGTGGTCCACTGTCATTCTTTTCCATGTGGCTGTCCAGTTTTTGCCAACATCATTTGTTGAAGAGACAGTCTTTTCCCACTGAATATTCTTTCCTGCTTTGTTGAAGATTAATTGACCACATAATTGTGGGTTTATTTCTGGGTTTTCTATTCTGTTCTATTGATCTATGTGTCTGTTTTTGTTTTAGTACCATACTGTCTTGCTACAGCTCTGTAGTATGACTTGAAGTCTGAAATGTGAAGGCTCCAGCTTCATTTTTCTTTTTCAAGGTTGCTTTAGCTATTCAAGATCTTTTGTGGTTCCATACAGATTTTAGGATTGTTTGTTCTAACTCTGTGAAAAATGCTGTTGGTATTTTAATAGGGATTGTATTAAATATGTAGATTTCTTTAGGTAGTGTAGACATCTTAACAATGCTTGTTCTTCCAGTCCATGAAGATGGGATATCTTTCCATTTCTTTGTGTTGTCTTCAATTTCTTTTATCAGTGTTTTATACTTTTCAGAGTCCAGGTCTTTCACAACTTTCGGTAGGTTTATTCATAGATATCTTATTATTTTTGTTGTAGTTGAAAATGAGATTATTTTCTTAATTTCTCTTTCTGCTGCTCATTATTGGTATATAGAAATGCAATAGATTTCTGTATATTGATTTTGTATCCTACAACTCTACTGAATTCATTTATTAGTTCTAGCAGTTTTTTGGTGGAGTCTTCTGGGTTTTCTATATATAGTATCATGTCATCTGCAAATAATGAATGTTTTCCTTCTTCCTTACTCATTTGTATGCCTTTTATTTCTTTTTTCTTGTCTGATTGATGTGGCTAGGACTTCTGGTACTGTGTTGAATAAAAGTAGTGAGAGTGGACATCCTTGTCTTATTTCTGACCTTAGGGGCAAAACTCTCAGTTTTTCCACATTAAGGATAATGTTAGCTGTGGGTTTTCATATATGGCCTTTCTATTATGATGAGGAATGTTTCCTTTAAACCTACTTAATTGAGGGTTTTTATCCTGAATGGATGTTGTACTTTGTCAAGTGCTCTTTCTGCATCTCTTGAAATGATTGTATGGTTTTTAACCTTCCTCTTATTGATGTGATATATCATGTTGAT
Source organism: Callorhinus ursinus (assembly GCF_003265705.2). Taxonomy (NCBI): domain Eukaryota; kingdom Metazoa; phylum Chordata; class Mammalia; order Carnivora; family Otariidae; genus Callorhinus; species Callorhinus ursinus. Next base: position 28,195,269 of record NW_027397081.1, on the reverse strand, counting down.
TGATTTGTGAAGATTGAACCACCCTTGAAACCCAGGAATAAATCCCACCTGATCATGGTGAATGATTTTTTAATGGATTGTTGCTTTTGGTTTCTAATATTTTGTTGAGGATTTTTGTATCTATGTTCACCTCAGATATTGGCCTCTAGTGCTCTTTTGAAGCATCCTTATCTGGTTTTGGTATTTGGGTAATGCTGGTCTCATAGAGGAAAGTTTCCTTCCTCTTTTATTTTTTGGAATAGTTTGAGAAAAATTGGTGTTAACTCTTGTTTAAATGTTGGTAGAATTCATGAGTGAAATCATCTGGTACTGGACATTTGTTGGTAGTTTTTTGATTCCTAGTACTTGGTCTGTTCAAATTTTCTATTTCTTCCTGATTCAGTTTTGGAAGATTATGTTTCCAGGAATTTATCCATTTCTTCTAGGTTGTCCAATTTGTTGGCATATAATTTTTTATAATATTCTCTTATAATTATTTGTATTTCTCTGGTGTCAATTGTTATTTCTCCTCTTTCATCTGATTTTATTTATTTGAGTTATCTCTCTCTCTCTGTTTTTATGAGATTAGCTAAAGGTTTGTCAATTTAGTTGATCTTTTCAAAGAACTAGCTTTGGGTTTTATTGATCTGTTTGTTTTTGTTTTGTTTTGTTTTTAGTTTCTAATATGTTTGTTTCTGCTCTATACTTTATTATTTCCTTCCTTCTACTGGCTTTGAGTTTTGTTTGTTATTCTTTTTCTAGCTTCTTTAGGTGTAAGATTAAGTTATTTATTTGACAGTTTTCTTCCTTCTTAGGATTGGCCTGTCTTGCTATAAACTTCCCTCATAGAACCTCTTTTGCTGCATCCTGAAGATTTTGAACCATTGTATTTTCATTTTCATTTTTCTCCATGTATTTTTTTTTTATTTTCTCTTTGATTTCTTGGTTGAGCAATTCATTGTTTAGTAGCATGTTATTTAACCTCCATATATTTGTGTTCTTTCCATATTTTTTTCTTGTGGTGGATTTCTAGTTTCATAGCATTGTGGTCAGAAAAGATGCATGGCCTGACTTCAATCTTTTTGACTTTGTTGAGACATTTTGTTGCCTCATATGTGATCCATTTTGGAGAATGTTCCATGTGCACTTGAAGAGAATGTGTATTCTGTTCTTTTAGGACAGAATTTTCTGAATATATTTATTTGTTAGATCCATTTGTTTACCTCTGTCATTCAGTGCCATTATTTCCTTGTTGATTTTCTGTCTGGATGATCTGTCTAGATGATCTGTCTAGATGATCTATTGCTGTAAGCAGGGTCCCTTACTATTATTATATTACTATCAATTATTTCATTTAGGCTTGTTATTAGCTGCTTTATGTATGTGGGTGCTCCAATGTTGGGTGCATAAGTATTTAAAATTGTTATATCTTTTTGTTGTATTGCTCCTTTTATGATTATATAGTGTCTTACTTTGTCTCTTTTTACAGTCTTTGTTTTAAAGTCTGTTTTTCCCGATATAATACTGCTACCCAGACTTTCTTTTCTGTTCCATTTGCATGATAAATAAACTCCTTTCCACTCCTTTGTTTTCTTTCTTTTTTTTTTAAAGATTATTTATTTATTTATTTATTTATTTATTTATTTATTTATTTGACACAGAGAGAGAGATAGTGAGAGGGAGAGCACAAGCAGGGGGGGTTGCAGGCAGGCAGAGGGGGAAGCAGCCTCCCCGCTGAGCAAGGAGCCTGATGTGGGGCTCAATCCCAGGACCCTGGGATCATGACTTGAGCCAAAGGTAGCTGCTTAACTGACTGAGCCACCAGACGCCCCTCCTTCACTTTCAGTCTGCATGTGTCTTTAGGTCTGAAATGAATCTCTTATAGGCAGCATATAGATGTGTCTTGCTTTTTTATCCATTTGTCACCCCGTGTCTTTTGATTCAAACATTTAGTCCATTTCCATTCAAAGTAATTATTGATAGGTATGTACTATTGCCATTTTTTTGTTGTTTTATGGTTGTTTTATAGTTCTTCTCTGTTCCTTTCTTCTTTTGCTCCTTCTCTCACAATTTGTTGGTGTTCTTTAGTGTTATACTTAGATTCCTTTTTCTTTATTTTTTTCATATCTATTATCAGGTTTTGATTTGTGGTTACCATTAGGTTTGTATGTAAAATCTAATGCATATAGCAGTCTGTATTAAGATGATTGTTGCTTAAGTTTGAACCCATTCTTTATTCCTCTCCTCCCCCCATGTTTTAGGTTTATGTTGTCAAATTTTATATTCTTTTATTTTGTGAATCCCTTGACTGATTTTTATAGATATACTATTTTTACTGCTTTTGTGCTTCCTACTTTTCTTACTCCTACCTGTGATCTTTTCTTTCCATTGAAAGAGTCACCTTTAACATTTCTTGTAGGGCTGGTTTAGTGGTTATGAATACTTTTAAATTTGTTTGTCTGGGAAACTCTTTATCTCTCCTTCTATTCTGAATTACAGCCTTGCTGGATAGAGTATCCTTGGCTTTGGGTTTTTGTTTTTGTTTTGTTTTTATGGTTTTCAGCACTTTAAATATGTCTTGCCATTACATTCTGGCCTGCAAGATTTCTGCTGAAAAATGAGCTAATAGCCAATGGGGTTTCCCTCATAATATGTAATTATAATATAATAATATGTAATTATTTTCTTTTGCTACATTTAAAATTCTCTTTTTATCACTAGTTTTTCCACTTTAATTACTATATGTCTTGGTGTGGACCCCCTTGGTTAATTTTGTTGGGAGATCCCTTTGTCTCCTGTTTCCTTCCTCCAGTTAGGGAAGTTCTCATCTATTATTTCTTCAAGCAAAATTTTTTGTGCCCTTTTCTCTCCTCGGAACCCTATAATGCAAATGTTATTACACTTGAAGGTGTCACTGTGTTCCCTAAGTCTGTTTCCATTTATTACTATTATTTTTTCTCTCTCTTATTCAGCTTGATTAGTGTTCATTACTCTGTCCTCCAGCTTGCTGATCCATTCTTCTGCTTCCTCTAGTCTACTATTTATTCCATCTAGTGCATTTTTAGTTTCAATTATTGAGTCTTCATCTCTGATTGGTTCTTTTTTATGTTTTCTACCTCTCTGTTAAGTGTCTCACTGAGGTTGTCCACTCTTTTTTCAAGTCCTGTGAGTATCTTTATGATCATTAGTTTACATTCTCTGTCAAGCATATTACTTATCTCTGTTTCATTTAGCTGTCTTGCTGTGATTTTGTCCTGTTCTTTCATTTGGGACATATTCCTGTGTCTCCTCATTTTGTCTAATTTTCCATGTCTGTTTCTCTATATTAGGAAAGTCAGCCATGTCTCTTGCTCTTGAAAGTGTCCCTATGAAGAAGAGGTCCTTTAGTGCCCTGCAGCACAATGTCCCCTGTTCACCAGAATCTGACACTTAAGGTGTCTCCTCTGTGTGTTGTGTGCATCATACTGTTGTGGCTGAGCTCTTTGCCTCAGTCCAGTCATCTGTGGTGACTCTCTTTGCTTGTTGTGGGCAGGGTTTGGTCTCTGTGTTGTTAGTGGGCCATTTTGGTCTCTCTTCTTGGAGAATATTGTTTAATCTACACACAAGAACTGACATATGAGTAGTAGCTTATTTTAAAATCTAAATATAAAAAGCTTAACTTCAAAATGAAATAACTTAGAGTGAATAATATAATTTCTTTCATCTTCATGAAGGATTACCATAGGGAAGAAGTACTGGATTTATTTGTGTTACAAGGGAGAGAGCTAGGACCAGTGGGTAGGCATTAGAGAAGTAGATTGCAACTCAGTATAAGAAAGTCTTTCAGAACCCAGCTAGTACACATTAGAATGAGCTCCTTGTTGGTTTAATAAACTTCTTTTCATAAGCTTCCTGAATCATCCATATAAAGTGAAAAATTTTACTCAGAAGTATTATGATCCTAAGAATGTAATAAACTTTAATAAAAAAACAGCCATTATCACCTGTCAAGTTATCAAAAAGTGTTTTTGAAATTAATTTAACTTTATAAGGCAAAGGCAACCCCACCTTGGGCCTCCTGGAGTGTACACATGGATTTAGGGTGACATTTCATCTTTGTCAAGAGATCAGCAACTTAAACTGGCCTATTTTCCATTTAAAAAATACAAAACAAAATAACTCTGATTATTCACTGGGGCTATCCCCCTGCCAAAAAAGTTCAGCCTTGAACAATGATGCCAGGTTTCCTCCAGTCCATCTGTTGGGCCTGGCTTAGCTTCCTGCAAATTTAAATATTTCAGATGCTTTTGAATTTCCATTCCCTAGATGGCCCTTCCACCCACAGCAAAATTACAAGCCTCTCTCGGTGTCTCTGCCTCTGCTTCCCCTCTTTGCTCTCACACTAAGGTTTCTCTTTTGGATTTACAATATAATTTCTTCAGAGGTGAATGTGATGCCTTGAGGAGAATGTTAATGTACGTTTGCCTTTGTTCTTAATTAGATTCCTTCAAGGGAAAACCTCCTGGCCTGGTTTATTATCTAGCTTTGTCAGAGCTTGTCTGCTTTATCTAAACACTTTGAAGAAGTCTCTTTACCCATATACCGCCTGTATGCTTACAATATAGATTTTCATAATACCGGTCAATTGGAAAATGGTAGAAGTAAGTAGCACATATAAAGGAATGCCTTAGGATAAATTGCTAATGGTTGAGAGGGAGGGAGGGAAGGAAGGAGAGAGCGAGAGAGCTTGAGAAGGAGGGAGAGGGAGTAGGGAAGGAGGGAAGAAAGGAAGGAAGGGAGGGAAAGAGGAAGGAAGGGAAGGAAGGAGGGAGGGATGGAGGGAGGGAGGGAGAGAGGGAGGGAGGAATATAGTGAAGCTTTACAGAATTATAGAGACCACTTCCCTTTGGACTCATACTTGTAGTTACTATTCAGTTTTTGGGCCAAACTCTGTTTCTGGGAAAATTTAAGATCTCTGTTTTGACAAGTCATCATAGGGTAGGGAAAATTCTACCTTTTAGAGTTCTAAATGGTTAGTGACAAGTGTTTCTTCCTGTCTCCATCATAGTTCCCAATATCCGATGGTCAAGCAGATGTGACTTCTGCCTGAGGACACCCTCCCCCTTTTAAACAGGCTCCTCTTATTTTCCCTAGCCCCCACTGTAGCCTGAATGAACCTAATAAACCTGGATTTAGTTGAGTTGCTTAATATGATCTCTTGTTCATCAGTGTCATCTAGAACTCTTGCTCAGGTTCTTGACTCTTTCTGCTTACCAGTTACTCTTGGTTGGTTTATTCCCTCAGTTTTGAAACCAGTCATATGGATAGTTTCCAGTATTTGATATCCCACCCACCCCATCTCTCTTTGGTTTATTTCTTCCTATATGTTTCACTATCGCATTACCACTGCCATCATCATCATCATCATCATCCATTTCCTTGTTTTGTTTTGTTTTGTTTTATGAGCCTAAATTCTGAGCCTTGTCCATGTTCTCTAAGGTCAAGTCAAAGGTGTGAGTATACAATTAACTGGCCCCAGTGTAAGAAAGGTTGGAACCACTCACTAGGGAATAAAGGCAAGTGTCTTAGGCAGAATGCAACCTATGAGCTTAAAACATTAACTTTATTATTAATAGTATGAATAATTAGAAGTATCAACAGGACAAGTGACAATTAGGAATTTTTATTTTCTAAAACTTAACATATGAAGGCATAGAAAGAGCAAAATCTTTTGTTGTATGAAGGAGTGAAATCTAAGACCTTAGACTCTCTCATCCAGCCCCCTTGTTCATTTGGCACACGAGTGATGGCAAAACTCTTGGTGGGCATTTTCAGAATGTCTCAGCCTGTTTTCTTTCTAAGCATGAACAAATAACAGTGACAGTTAAATCTAATAGGAAGCAGTGAAGCACCAAGCTAAGTATGTTGTCTTCTTCAGGACAGGTTAGGTCTACCCTTTGTAGATAAGAATCAAAGCTTTGGTGAACATGGTGGGTGCAGGGCCCTGGAGGAACTTTACTGGTTTGGAAACAATTCTCAGTATCTTAATTACCTCCTGACGAGGGCTGCAGAAAGCAAAGTGGAGGTCCTGCTGAGCTCCTTAGGTTGCTTCAAGTGACTTTGAAGCTACAATAAAATAACAAATATGTTATAAACAGCATCAGCTTTATGGGTAGCTGCACATGCAGAGCAAAGAGGGAGGTGGAAGTGTCTGATTTAAGTCTCTTATTTCCAAGATCCCCAACTACCTAGTCCTTAATGAGGGAAAGAGATGGGCCTTTGGAAATGCATTAGATTGAGTATTTATAGGAACCCAGATGCACCAGTTGTGTCCCTTACGTATTACCGCCCTGATTCTTCAGTGCACAAGATGAATAATTTACCAAAAAGCACATGTAAGTATCTCTTTATTATTCATTATAATGAACTGAGACAGGAGTAATTCTCCACTCTGCTGGAATCCCCTAGGGCTTAACTTAACCAGACTGTGCTTGCTTTCCCACAGTTAATTTGAGTGGAAGAAAACTCTCTTTTGGACAGGCGGCCTATCTAAGACTTGTGCTAGGTGAGAGGAGTGATAAGAGGAGAGTGGGACATCTAGGACCACTGATGGGAAGGAGAGTGGAAGGTTGGGTTTTAAGAGCAGATCTTTTGGGTGCCATGTAATGAAGTGTTATAAAGGAGTTGTCAAAAATAACTCGGATCCTTAGTCAATGTGTGCTTGGAAAGTGCATGATTATTTTCAATATTCACCTGAATAGAACACAATTAAGAAGGCACATCCATTGGCTGAAAAGCATAAAGTAAATTAATTATATGTGTTTTCAGCCAATCTACAGACTTACTCTTCTTTCTCTCTTTCTCTTTTTGTTTCTTTTTATCTCATTTTTTCCCTTTTCCTTCTTTTCTCCCTCCTCTCCCCCCCCACTCTTTTTCTTTCTCTATCCATTTATTTAAAATCCTTGGTAAGGCAACTCAGCCTTTCCACATAATGATGAATAAAATAATTGGGTTTTCATGGCATACTTTCTCAAATTCTCTAAGTTAACAAGTGTCCATGAGAAGATGCTCCTCTATACCAAGCTCCATAAGTGCAGCCTGTATTAATATTTTGCACAAGTGTTTGGAGTAGTATTGCATATATGTTTCTGCTCTTAACATATGAGTAAAATGGTGGAGGGCCAGAGAAATTCAGCTTGCTTTTGGGTCAGACTCCTATTCTGTTGGTTCCCTCTGAGCAATCCAGAGAGACCCAGGATTGAAGAATACCCTCTCCATCCCAGACTGGCAACCTGTGACACAGAACTCTAGCTGATATAAATTAAAAGCAGCAACTCTCTGGGCCTGCACTGGAACCATTTGCAAAAGTTAACCCTGTGACTTTATTGCCCCCAGGGAGTAGCTCTCTGGGCATCTTATGGCCCAAGGAAATAGTTTGTGTGCTTTCTATTTTATTTCTTAAGGGGAGTTCATTCTCATAATCTATATAAAATAAGCCACTATTCTGGAAAATATGATTGGCTTATTAAAAATATTTGGTACGTATTTTTAAACAGGCAGAGTTGACATTCTACAGGAGAAGACTTGTAAGAATGGAGAAGCATTGGAAAAAGTATCACTTCCTATTCCTCATCCTCCATCTGTCCCTGCCCATCTGTCTGTTTAATGAGGGTTTTATTTTTAAAAAACTCAAATAAGGTTTTGTTCAGATGTGTAGTCTGTTTAGGATGGCACAAGATGAATTAAACAAACTTATTGGCCTCTGAGTTGGCCATGAAGCCACAATCACTTGAACACACACAATCTCTGCTTCCAAACTTGAGACAGCATGGTCTATGGGCTGAGATCCAAAAAGGTGGATTCCCTACTTAATCTCCCAAACTTCGTAACTGAGGTATGTGTATATTGGAAAATGAGCACTAAGGGACAGTCAAAATTATTATGTTTGGGGTATCATTATTCATTAGTTTAGAGTAATTACAGAAATATAATAGAAACATTTATTAACTACTATGAACTCAGAATGGTGATGATAGTAAAAGAATTCTTTACTTAATATTCACCACAATCTATGATTTTAAATATTATTTCCACTTTATAAATTAGAAAACTAATTGCTCATAAAGGATCAGGAGTTTGGTAAATTCTAGTCCTGTGTTGGAATTAATATACCTCTTATTAAAATATTTATTCTCTTTACCACTATATTACATCGAAATCTGTAGGATAGCGTAGAAGCTCATCAATTTCCAGTATAGTTTTAGGTTTCATAAATAAGTCAGTCCTTTAGCAGTTTCTTGTAAGTTTCACCTGAACCCAGAAGGGCAGGGGTTTGTTTATGCACAATTCTGGAGAAAGAAGAATGACCTTTGAGGTTTTGCCTGTCTTTGGGATTCCATGATCCCTTACATTATATGTGGGAAGGTATTTGCAGGGAAATCCACGGGCTGTAATTTCTGCCTTGCCAGAGTCTTTGCTCCCACGATACTCATGCTGGGAGCCTGTGGCTGACTTGCTCCATTCTTCAAAGAGATATCAAGTTCCCCAGACTCTCTGCTTTTAATTTAAGATTTTAATTTATACTTTTCCATGGATGATACTGAGACAGACATGGCACTGAGTAAATACGTCAGGATAATCTATTGAATGGGATTTAAATGGTGTGTGCTTGAGAAACATTTTAATTTCATCTTGCTCACTTCTTTTGCCAACTATAATGAACAAATCGGGAGGCTGAGTTTTGAAGCTGTTCAGGATGTGGAGGAAGGAACAGCAGAGTGGGAGCCAGGTGACAAATAAATAACGTGAATTGTTCTGGGTGGCTTCTCAAGGCATCCCTGACCAGCCAAAGGGCAGCCTCTGAAACAGCTGTCTCTGACAAGTGGGCAGGTGTGAGAGCGAATGCCCTCATTGCCTTTTACAACTCCACATGGAATTCTGCACCATTGGCAAGGACCAGAGGGGCCAGGGACATGGGGCTGGGTGATGGAAAAGGAGTGACTTTTATCATTCCTATCTTAAAAGACACTTTTTTTTTTCTTCACCCAAGGGCTCTTTGCTTCTGAAACGACTTTGCCTTATGTACTTTTAAAATTAAGTCGCAAAGAAGAAGATGAATAAAGAAGGCATCCCAGAGTCACATGGTGATTCGACTAGGAGAGAGGATCATGCCCCGATTACTTGCCCAGCGCCCAGGTCTGGGGAGAGACCTTTTGCGAAAATCTGTACTTGTCCTTCATCTATCCTAAGATGCATCCTTACTACTGACTCTGAAAAACTCCTGCACCAGCTAATGGTATCTCCTTGGGCTGGAAGTGAAGTCTTCCGAATAATTATTCACTTTTCCTTAGTGTCCCTCAGTATCTGTGCAGTGTTTTAAAAGAATTGGATGCGTTGCCCTGAAGCTCTTGACCTGAAACAATCCATTCACCTGTAATCTTGCCCCCAGTACCCCACCACTCTCCTGTCCCGCAGCAATTCCATAGCTTGCATGCCTCAGTCTGCTCTAGTATCTGCTTCTTCTAGACGGAGGGTTGACCTATTTGCACAATGAGGCTGCCTGAGAAAAGGACACTACTGCATGAGCTACTGGGGGCCTGTGAGCCAACTGAATTCTCTTGCAGGTGTGCCCAGTTGTATTGATTGATCTCTCAATTATGTATTTTTAGAAATACAGCGTTTTAGCAACCACTGGTCATCAATCTAGAAACTAGCCCATCAACCACTGTGTCAACACACTGTGAGCAAGTCCTGATAAAAATACAAAGTTAAAGTTGTCTCAGTGGCTTTAGCTGAGAAAATAAACTTTAGAGGGAAATGAAATCCTATTGTAGAGCTCTACATCAGTCAAGTACAGAATACTTCTGGAATGAGAAATTTTCAGAAAAAAAAGAAAATCATATTAGGAGTGAAAGAATCTAGAGGTAAACTGGAAAAGCATTGGATTGATTTCTAGGTAATGCTAAAAATGTAAATCTCATGTAATTTCTGATCTATTAGCCAGCAGAATAACCTGTCTTGAAACTGGGTTCAAACAACCCTAAAGCAAACACCATTCTTTGTAGATTTGAAAATACAGAAAGAGAAGGCTTCAGAATGCCTTAGAAAATGATAAACAGATGGAGTCAGTATCACCTGGTTAAATCAGCACACACTCCCAGATAATAAAAGTTGAATTATAGTTTTCCAAATGAAGCACAGAGCGTCTTGACAGAAGTAATAGAGCAGGCTCTGTTTAAAGAATGACGATTATTTGCCAGGTACAATTCTGACTCTTGCATGGGCATACTTCATTCAGGCTCATAGTAATATTGAATAATGCTGTGAAGTAAATAGGTCCATCCTACTTCACAGGTGGGGAAATAAGGTTTTGAATGGCTAAACAAAAGGCTTCTTCTAGGGTCATCTGCTAGTAAGTAGCAGAGCCTTTATCTGTCTGATGCCAGGGCCCTCTCCTTAGCATCATAATATACTGTGTCTACAATGCTTGGGTTACATATGTCACTGAAGCACATAAAAGAGCTCTTGACTCCTACCATCCTTCTCAATATTGTTAAGATCCACCTAGGTGATCCACCTGGCTTCAAAGTTCGTTTAATACCTCATTGACAAGGGTCACAATTACAAGGTCACCAAATATTCCTACTTTCTCTCATGTACACTCTCTTTCATTTCAGCTCATTTACTCGAAGACCTTGTTAAGTCTTGCAGTGCATTGAACCCACCCGGTTCTCTCTATCCATTAGCCTCTCTTATCTTCTTCTTTATTTACTCAATCATTTTTCAGTTCCTTTGATCCTCAGCTGCTTCTCTCTCACTCATCTGGCATGCTCCAACACTGGATGAACCCAGCCATCCACATTCTCTATGCCTACAGCAGAGCAATGCTGAAGAATCTCTTCAAAGCTGGCAGAGTATTGTGGTGATAAATCCTTGGCCATCAACTACAAATGGAGCTCAGTACAGCCCGTGTAACTAGTAGAATACCCCAGTAATTTTGCTCTCATTTTCTGCAATAGCTATTTCACTTTGTCTTGCATCCTCCTTCCCCTATCTCCTACTCTCCCACTTACTTTCAGCTGATAATTTTGCCCTCTCCTGAGAAAATAGAAACCATCACTCAGTGGCCTCCTTGTTTTCTCATGACCAAATCCACAAACATACCTGTGTTTCCACTATTTTTTCTTCTCTTAGGAGTCAACAGATGAAACACCCTTTTTTTCATGGGTTCTAGATCCGTAGTTTTTCACCTTTATAGTTATTTTTCTTTGTGAGCTATCCCCTTTCTCCAGCATCATCAGTTGTCCGCATTCAATATGATCAGCCTCATCAGTATATACTTATATATTGGAATGTAAGAGGTCCTTGTCTTATTCACAGTTGCATCGTTAGTACCTAAAATTGGGCTGTGCAAAGTGTGGTCCCTAGCATACCAGTATAATTATAGAACTTGTTGGAAATGCAGAATGCTGTTCCTGACCCAGACCTAGTAAATTAATGAGATGCACAGGTAATTTGTGGGCATATAAAATTTTGAAAAGTCCTAGCACCCAGTAGGTGTTCAGTAAATATTTATAAAGTGAATGAATAAGTGCCCAAGTGTTTCTAGTCCTAAAAGAAACAAACAAACTAACAAAAACTAAATAAAAACCCTCGGGAGACTCTCATGTCCTTGATGGCTCCATTTCTCTTTCTACCTTTGCTGACAACATTCTTGAAAGCGTTGGCTGCAAATGTGTCAACAACACTTCACTGTCCATTCATGCCTTACTCTCTTTCTTCATTTCTGGCTCCCTCACCCCTTCCTTAAGTTGTGGACCGCATTGTCATGTGACTCTTCTTTATGTCTACAGGGTTACAGTAGTTCTTCTGCTTCTTGTCCTGCTACAGTTCATTCTCCCATGGAAGTCCAGCATTTTCTTATAAAGGGCATCACTTAGATCATGGCATACCTCCATGCAAACATATTCAAGGATTCCCTGCGACAGCTAGAGTAAAATACAGACTTTTTACAGTAGATATGTAAACTCCTGGTCTCATGGAATCTATCCATTTTCCCATCTGCCTTGCTTGGGCCACAGTAGCATCCATTCTGTTCCTTATCTGTATCAACCTTTTCCTCAGAGCCTGCACATCTGCCCTGTCCTCCACCTAAAATGCTCTCCGTAGCCATCACATGTGCCTGGTGTTCTGTCTCAGTTTTCAACCTTAGGTTAATTGTTACTCGTTCAGAAAGGCCCATCTCTAGACTCCATATCTTAGCAGGGTTTCCCATGCCATCCCCTGTACATGACTGTCCCAGCAACCAACCCAATTCAGTTTGTAATAAGTATACAAGTGTTCTGGTGGTTTATTGATTGCATATTTCTCCCACCATCGAAAATACCAGGAGGGCAGGGCGCCTGGGTGGCTCAGTTGGTTAAGCGACTGCCTTCGGCTCAGGTCATGATCCTGGAGTCCCGGGATCGAGTCCCGCATCGGGCTCCCTGCTGAGCAGGGAGCCTGCTTCTCCCTCTGACCCACTTCCCTCTCTTGCTCTCTGTCTCTCATTCTCTCTCTCTCAAATAAATAAATAAAATCTTTAAAAAAAAAAAAAAAAAAAGAAAATACCAGGAGGGCAGAGACAGGACCTAGTAGAGTGTCTGCCACTTATTAGGTACTTAACAAATATTTGTGAATGGATGTATTTATACTTTTTATTATGTCTGTGAATGTGAAGAAGGGTATCTCTTTAATGCTCTTGTATTCTATCATTCACCTAAGATCATAAGAATCTTGAAGGCAGGCATTGGTCTCTTGATGGATTTGACTACCACCTTTATTTTGACCTTACCTCTGTCTCTTTGGGAAACCAATATACTTGTCTTCTCAATACACTGTGAATTTACAGAATAACTTGAAGTCCGGGAAGAAGCCAGCTCAATCATTCGTTGTTTTGTTCAGAGAGCTTTCTCTTGCTTTTCTGCAGACCCTTTCTTTTCATAATTACATTTAGCTACCTATGCTTTGCCTTCTGTTACCATGATAGGCATTTCCCTCCTCTCTCCTCTCACAGCAATGCTTTTTAACCCCTTTTTGTGGGTGTAAGCAATTTCACCTCTCTGCAGAGCCATCTTTCCACATAAATCACTCCCTTCATTTTCCTTCATCCTATCAGATGCTCTGTTCTGAACTGCCTTCTGCCTGGCTGCCTCACTTGGGTGGTGAGGTGTGTGAAGCTGCTCTCTGCATTCAGGTAGAGCCCTCACTGTGCTCGTGGGGAAGGGAAGTTCCCCTTGCTTGCTTGGGGACACAATGAGCACCATTCTGATGGACTCATATATCATCGGTCATGGCTGAAACCACAACACATCATCAACCTGCAGCTGATTTTCTGCTTCAGGTGACACCATTTTCAGGATACCCCACACTTTCCTTAGTTTGGTTTGAAATGCTTTATTTTCTCAAGGGCCCATCCTGCATTTATATATATATTTTTTTCCTTTACTCTGGATGACACCCCTCCCCCACTTACACACATACATTCATCCACACAAACACATGCACCCTTTCTGTGTATTAATGTAACTCCTCAACTCCAGCTGCTGTTAGTGTGACACCATCTTCCAGTTAGGGACAATCTGCAGATGTCATGTGTCTGTCAGCCTTCGAAGTCAGTCTCCTGCTGGACTGAACTATTTCCATACTAGACCTTCTCTAAGGAGCTCTAATCCACCCCACCCCCTGCCAACTCTTCTGCAGAAACTCTCATATATATTCTCCACCAATACCTTATCAGCAAATATTGGCTCTAGCAGAGTTATTACTCTCGTTGAATTTTCAACTATCTGAATCATAAAGTTTTCCCTTACATAATTTAGGGTCTTTGTTGATGCTCTAGAGTTGGCTGTATTTGTAACTCAGGAAATAACCGAGTAGTTACAGCTTCCCAGGAGAACAGCTTTGTGCAATTTAGAATACCTTGGGAATTGAGCTGCAAATATTTCATTTTGGTTTGCCTCCTCTCCTCTCCTTTAAAAAATTCATTTGTTATTGGTCTTTGAATTCTCTAAAGCAAGATCTTCCTTCCATTTTTCAAACTGGTCTTATTAATATGTTTTGATACATGTAAGGTTCTTAACCAAAATTCAATTAACTCAATTTATGTAAAAGGGCAAATATATTCAAAAATAAAACCAAAAACTTGAAAAGGAAATTCAAGGAAAATGCATATTGGAGCTTTAACATTCAACTCTATCACCTTTATCAGCATTTCTTAAATTGTGTACTCTCTAGAAGACCATTTTAAAGGCAGGGGCAGGGGTGGACAGAGACAAGGTTTCAGGGATTCCCAGTAGTAACATTATGTAAAAAAATTATATATAAAATCATAAAATTAGGTATAAATCCCTTAACCTTTAAACACTTTACATGACTCTGAAATCCAAAATTATAAATCATACACATATATAACCACTAAAATTAACAACATTAATTTAACAGAGCAGATGACATTTTATTAACATTAATTTCCAAGTTGCAATGTGAATATGGTACTGACTGCTGCCAGAGCATCACTTTTGACTTCAGTATGTGCCATATGAGTTCTCCTTGCACATCATTTCATTCCAACTTTTGAAAACCTTTGTTACTATAGTGGACCCTGGCATCCTTCAGCTTTCCTTGGCAGAAATGTACTGCTGAACCCTAAGTCCCCCTCTGTATTTTCTCATTAGCCTGAAACAACAGAAGTACTCATTGATGCCATTGTAATAAGAGACACAAATCTGAACATTTAAATCTAATTGTGGGGGCGCCTGGGTGGCTCAGTCGTTAAGCGTCTGCCTTAGGCTCAGGTCATGATCCCAGGACCCCATATCAGGCTTCCTGCTCAGCAGGAAGCCTGCTTCTCCCTCTCTCACTCTCCCAGCTTGTGTTCCCTCTCTCGCTGTGTCTCTCTCTGTCAAATAAATAAAATCTTAAAAAAAAAAAATCTGTGAACATCCAGAATAGGCATATATTATATTATTTCTTCAGAATATTTTACAAATGAAAACACTAAATTAGAAAATATAAGTAAAGGATGGGGTGTCTGGGTGGCTCACTCATTAAGCATCTGCCTTTGGCTCAGGTCATGATCCCAGGGTCCTGGGATCAAGCCCAGCATCTGGCTCCCTGCTCGGCAGGAAGCCTGCTTCTTCCTCTCCCACTCTCCCTGCTTGTGTTCCCTCTCTTGTTGTCTCTCTCTGTCAAATAAATAAATAAAATCTTTTTTTTTATTTATTTATTTGAGACAGAGAGAATGAGAGAGAGAGAGAGAGAGCACATGAGAGGGGGGAGGGTCAGAGGGAGAAGCAGACTCTCTGCCGAGCAGGGAGCCTGATGTGGCACTCGATCCAGGGACTCCTGGATCATGACCTGAGCCGAAGGCAGTCGCTTAACCAACTGAGCCACCCAGGCGCCCAAATAAATAAAATCTTTAAATCTATATATATCTATATAAGTAAAGAACCCATGGATGCTGTGTGTGTACACGACTTTCAGAGACATGCACACATACAAATATCTCCAAGGACATCTACTTTACTTTGTGTAGGTTTTTTCCCCCAAAGATTTATTGAGATATAACTGGCATATAATATTTGTTAAGTTTGAGGTGCACAACATGTTGGTTTGATATACTTATTTATTGCAAATGATTACCACCTAGCAAAAGCTAGCACCTCCATCCCATCACATAATTAACATGTCTTATTTGTCATGAAAACATTTAAGATCTACTCTCACAGCAACATTCAAATATATAATACCATATTATTATCTATAATCTTTGTGGGTTCTTTTGATATCAGTTTGAAAAAGATTGCCTCACTTTTGATCATTATAAATATGTACTGATCACCTACTAGATGCCAGATGGACTCTTGGAGGTGCTGGTGACAAAATGAGGACCACTGACATGGTTCTGATCCATGTGGTATGTATAGCCTGAATATGTAAATAATTAAATCCAGTGTTATACAATCAATGAAGAAGTCCAGGATCTTCTTTGATTGATTTATTTATTTTTTAAATTTTATTTTATGTTATGTTAATCACCATACATGACATCATTTGTAATGTAGTGTTCATTGTACGTGTACATGTACAGAAATGTACATCATTTTTGATGTAGTGTTCCATGATGCATTGTTTGCATATAACACCCAGTGCTCCATTCAATACATGCCCTCTTTAATACCCATCACCAGGCTAACCCATCCCCCCACCCCCCTCTCTTCTAGAACCCTCAGTTTGTTTCTCAGAGTCCAGTCTCTCATGGTTCATCTCCTCCTCCAATTCCCCCCCCATTTTTCCCTTCCTACTATCTTCTTTTTTTTTTTTTTTTAACATATAATGTACTCCAGGATCTTCTAAATTAACATTGCACTACAAAAAGAGTGGAGGTTTGGAATGATGAGTTTGTATTAGAGGTTAAACTCTATTCACTACGGTCCACTCATTAAGGCAGAGAGGCATGCAATGTATTTTAGGTATTATCCCATTAACAAGGGTAGGAATATAAAGGCATTTTCTGGTTAATTTCAGTTTCTCAAAATGTCAGTTTTCAGTTCTTTGAACACTAACATCTACAGAGTTATCCATGCAGGAAAGACTCTATTTGTGAGGCTGGTTTAAAATACTTGTTCTTGGGGTACCTGAGTGGCACAGTTGGTTGGGCCTCCAACTCTTGGTTTCAGCTTATGTTGTGATCTCAGGGTCATGAGTTTGAGCCCTGTGTCCGGTTCAAGCAGAGCATGGAGCATAAGACTCTCTCTGCCCCTACCCACTGTGCTCCTGTGCCCATGTACTCTGTCTCTCTCTTAAATAAATGAATAAATAAAATAAAATACTTGTTCTCATTAATTAGTTAATCAGTTAATTAATTACTTGTTCTCTAGTTACCCATATTATCTAAATGTTCCTGCAGCTATCTGTGAATATAATTGAGGTGTGACTTTTATTTTTAAGTTAGACATGAATGTATTGTATTGCATTCAGATTTAAGATTGTAAGAACTTCAGTATCTAGTGTGCAGGCCCCAGAGAGCATTTTCTGACCCCTCTGTCTCAAATATGTTCCCAGGCCCCATGGCACTTACCATTCTTTAACCTGCTTTGCTTTTACCACTTGCCTTTCTCTGAAACTAAGATGCTTATTTACTTATATGCTTTCTTTGTCTCACTGGACATACCTTCAAGGCCCATAACCTTTGTCTGTTTGCCAGCCAGCATTCTCAGCTCCTGGAACATTGTCTAGTGTACATTAGATATTGATTAAATATCTGTTATGTGAATCATGGTAGTATTTTATTTTGTATTTTCAGAGGCAAAATAAAAGCAAACATAAAGAACACAAACAAAAACCTTAAAGCTGGCTGATTTCACCTTTTAGGAAGATTTTATTATTTTGATTAAATTCCAACTCGTCTTTTGTCTGGTTTCTTGAAAGCAGTGGTTCTCAAAGAGGAGTCCCCAGATCAGCAGCATTGACTTCACCTGGGAACTTAAAAATGCAAATTCTCAGCCCACTTCCAACCCACTGAATCAGAAGCACTTGGGAACTGGGGTTGGCAATCTGTGTTTCAAAGAGCTCTCTGAGTGAATCCGATGCAGAATGAAGTTTGAGAACCACTGCTTGAAAACATGGATTTCCTTTATCTCTACCTCCTCCTCGAAAACAAAATAAAAGGACCTTGCATCTTAACCCCATGTCCCATATTTAGTGGAGTCAGAAATGACAACTTTGCCTGCAAGATTCCTTTCCTCCAGTAGTTTTTGGGCATTTCTTTGCCCCTTCTGAGTATTTCCACTCTTCACAAATACCTAGAGTTGGCTTAAAGATGTACAGAAGTCATTTCCAATTATCTTTCTTGTTCTCCTAAGCTATTTTGTCATTTATGAGAAAATTAAATACTAACTACCATAAATTTGTGGGAAACTGATTGGATAATGCCAACCAACTCCTCCTGGCCTTATTACTTGGATTCTTGAGCCACAAGCACTTTCTTTTCAAGAAGGCTATAATCCTTAAGTGCAGGAATTCTACAGGCTGCCTAGGTCTAAATTCCCTGCTCCGGTTGTACCAGCTGTTTGGAGTCCTGAGCCTCTCTGCATCTCAGTTTCCTGATTTGTAAAGTGTGATAATAATAGAGTGTGTCTCGAATGGTAGTTATGAGCATCAGGTGATTTAATATATGGAAGTTCTTAAACTGTCCTAGGTAACTATAAGTACTATGTAATTTTAGACATTACTGTAGAGTTATAATGAGTTCTATCTTATCAAGGACCGCTAGGTAGAATTTGCTTAAAAGTAAGAATTTTAGAGACCTAAAGGTGTTTTCAAGAAATTAGAAAGTTGTCAGTAGTGTTTCTTGACTTTCTTCCTGGATGCCCTTATTTAACATAAAAATTTCTCCTTTGTGTGCTTCTGGTTAATGAGAGTCCAACACAGCCATAAACAGCAGGGAAGGAGCCAGGTTTGGAAGAACACTTAAGCACTTTTTTAAAAGTTCTTCTCTGAATTCTTCTTCCTACTATTCTCTGTTATGGTTCCTCCTTTTCCCTCAACCAATATCATTATTCTCACAAGTGTCTTTATCATTCTTTAGGTTCTAGGACTATACAAACTCAATGAACCAGCTCTCTCCCATTCAGGGAGATAGATTTATCCAGTTACCCCCTATGCCCACTAATGAGGCCCAGGTTTGAGAGAAGGTAAATTGGGCCATAGACATCTGTCTGGGGTATGTCTACCCAAGGAGTACACAAGGCTTTTCAAGGGCCGTGTGGCAGGGCACTGAGAGTATGTTTTGCCTCTGGAGGATAGATTCTGATGACCTGTTTTAAAGTCAGTCCCTGCAAAATCCCCTGGTTTCAAACTGAGTTCCATGTACTCCAACCTGCAGATGTAGGTCTTATACAAGCACAATGAAAGTTTTAAGAGAATACATTCAGGATTTCAGATTTCCTAAATCAGTCTGCCTGAGAAGGTGCCTAAGATTGAATTGTAATTCTGGTTCTCCTTTCTGACGGTTCCCACTTTATAAGTTGTCCACGAAAGAATTTACCTTTACTTTCGTTGTCATTTACACCATCCAACTATTGTCAAAAAAAAGGGTCCCTTTTGAAGGGAGCCCCACCAAAGTAAGCAGAGACATAATGAAGGTAATGGTACATCATTTTATCAGTAATAAATTCATGGCAAAGCGATGCCTTCTCTATCTTGGAATTAGAGAAAGAGGTGTTTTCTGGCAGAGGACAATGTGATTTGGCATATTAAAATAAACAGCATTCAAATTTACCCACCTTTCTGGGTGTATTGGGTTGAACAAGGTGCTTCTAAGTAAAAGAGAAATGTATCTTTAATAGTCATTTGATAAGGCCTGGTAAAATGTTAGCAGCATACTATCCAGATATTGTGAAATTGAATGAATTTAATACTGAGTTACAAAGCCCTGTGCAAGTCAGGTATTTTTCAATTCATTGCTTTGAAAGAAATTGAAGGAGGAACTAATTGAATTGTCAGCTGTGAGATCATTAAAATAATTTTTGAAGCTGTATTACTATGTGATTGTTGGCACACGTCTTGGAAGGGGTTCAAAGAATTGAGTGGCACTGCTATACAAGATTCTCCCTTGCTTATGTGAACTAGGTTTTTCTCAAACAAAAATAGGAATTGAATTGATCCTGAGCTCTATCTCAT
Organism: Callorhinus ursinus; assembly: GCF_003265705.2. Lineage (NCBI taxonomy): Eukaryota > Metazoa > Chordata > Mammalia > Carnivora > Otariidae > Callorhinus > Callorhinus ursinus. Next base: position 28,175,589 of record NW_027397081.1, on the reverse strand, counting down.
TCTAGCAGTAATGATATTTATTCAAGGTATAATTTTTAAAAAGTTTCATCTACCCCATTAAGTACTATATTTCCTGTAAAACTTTACTTTTTATGTTTAATTATACTTAAAAACATGGACAATATATTTATGTTGTTTTATCAATATTGTCCTTGTAATGATAATTCATTCTAAGAGAAGATAGTATTACTCCGAGTTTTATGATCACAGAATATAAAAGAAATCTCAATTTCAATCACTCTATATATTTGCAAATAAATATGATAACTGATCAATAAAAGATTTTTAAGCATGAAATACTACAACAAGATAAAATCTTGCACAGGACATATGTTGGAAACACAAGTTACAGTTTTAAAAAAGAACAATGTACATTTTATGACTAATAAAGAAGAGCTTGTTCATGAATTTTGAAACTAGATAATCAAATCAATATTGCATTTATATTTTATTGAATATATATATCTATGAATATTGTGACAGTTTAATTTTAAAATCTGAATATTCTCCACAGGCCAACAACGCATCCTTTTAATTTAATTTTTAAAAATTATATCAACTTAAAAATGTGCAAGAGGTTACATAATTGACCAAAATAAAAGCAGGAATATGTGTTTGCACTTTGTCACCTGGGTTTGTGTGGTTCTAGGGATTAGAAGGTGACTCTCTTTACTCTGTCCCAATTTACCATCCACTTCTAGGCTTGCCAGTTCCTGGGACTGCACAATTAGAACTTCATTGTTAGGAGTTATTCAAACAGGGATTTGGTATTTATGAAAACACAGCTGTCATAAAAAAAGGTTGCACACTAATCCTTATCAATCATTTGCAACTGAAAGTGAATGAATGAGTTTATCTTTTTTTTGTTCCCCCTAACAAATGCTTTTGGAAATGTAGAGTGGGGAAGTTTCATTAGGGCTTTTGGTCTTCATAAAGGAAATAGAAAGTTGCTAGAGAAGGAAAAAACTACACAGAGAGTGAAGCTAGGGTCCCAGGATATGGAGGAAACAGCATGACTACATATTTTCTTTTTTATCACCATAACACACCTATGAAGGTGGCAGTCACTCAGTGATACTTGAATTATTATAATCTAATGGTAAATGCGGTTGGACCCCCAAAACTAGTGGTGTTCAGAGATATCTGTGGTCACGTTCCAAAAACCTATTTCTAGGAATATTAAAGTATGATTCTATTTCAGGTAAATAAATCAACACACTCTTTATATATGTGAATATACGTCTGTAAGGAGTGAGATGTGGAAGAAGTAACCAGAGTGTTACCAAATTAAGGACATCATTTGTTCACATGTTTAAGCATGCTTATTTCATTTTTGTAGTTTGAAAAGCAGCAAATAAAGAAAATTTAGAAGAGGAAAATTTCTTCCTTTGAAAGCATCTAATTATCAGCCCAACCTCAAGGTTGCCAGGACCTGCTGAATGATAGGTGGACCTGTGCATAAGATTTCTGTGATTGGAAGCTAGTATTATTTCTATGTGTCCTACCAACCAGGGAGAGTGCTTTGCTAGACTGAGCACTTTCCCCTTTCTACAGAATCTATCATGTTAGTGCTCCAGTATTATTCTGCTCCCATGACCGTCAGGCTGTGTCAGGCTGGCCACATTGCTAAGGGAAATCACCATGTCCAAATGTGCATGATCTCTCCTCTATTGCCAGTGTCCTTGGTGTTCTCATCCTCTGAGGCTTGTCAGAGGATCTCTGCTTTCAGTCAAAATGGGATCAGATTTGGTGAGATATGGCAACGTTTTTTCTGTTTTCTCAGGTGGAGGTGCTGGATTCATGTTCCTTGTGCCCAGAAGGTTGGCCTCATACTTCTTTGCTAGGACTTCTCCAGAGAGCAGTGGAGGTGTAATTGCACCTTCCTATTTGCCCAGATACTGCAACTCAGGTTCAGACTAAAGCAATGAGTGGCAGGTGGGCACACCTAGGGCCCTTTAACTACCTCCTTTTTTGCAATCCACATTTATAATGGATTCTCTTCTCTCTATTTTCTTGTTTTTTTTTTTTTGTTTTTTTTGTTTTTTTTTTTTTTAAAGAGAGATAGGGATGAGCAGTGGGGAGGGACAGAGGGAGAGGGAGGGAGTAAGCAGGCTCCATGCCCAACACAGAGCCCGACTCGGAGCTCAATCACGTGACCCTGAGATCATGACCTGAGCAGAAACCAAGAGTCAGACGCTTAACCTGTTGAGACACCCAGGTGCCCCTCTTCTCTCTATTTTCTTTACACAGATTATAGGATCATGGTGCACATATGCAAATTTTCTTTCTGACCGGCAGGTGTATTTATTCCTGCATTAATCTTGAGAGACTGCAAGTCATACACACCATAAAACAAATTCCACTTGCGTTCATAGCTTCCAGTTGTAGGGAAGAGTGGATGTGGGGTATGAGGGGGTAGAGTTCAGCTCTTTACCATGATGATGACCGAGGTGACATCAGCCATATTGTTCTCATGGAGGGGGGTGGCCATAAGAGGGAGAAGGAACGCTGCCTGACCACTGTCTTCTTCCTTCTGCTGACATCTTCAGAGGTACCCATGGCTTCCTCAAAAATTGTTGGCTTTCAAAGGTGAATTTTATCAATCCGTGTTATAAATTGTAGTTTGCAGGCTTTGGGTAGCTTAAGGGTACAAGGAGATTATCAATACCAGGGAAGGCTGGAGGTAAATATGTTCACTTTTTGACTAACAACAGGTTAGGTATTTACTTTGTGGATTATCTGTGACCTATTTGAAATACTGATCCACTTTTCTCACCCTTATGCCCCTGGGCCACCTCTCCCACAAGGTGGTAAATGTGCTCAAGAAATATAAACTAATTTTCATATAAGCCTGCGGGGAAAAATAAGATGGAAAGCAAATATACAGCAAAGATATTCACATAATATGCTCCTAAATCAAATAGAAATGATTTTGTATCATCGGTTCTTCAGGATGATTCAGGCCACTGTTACCCTATGTTCAGGAAGTTTCATCAATAATTGATTGTTTCCTTTTAGCATTGGGTTATGTTGTTTTATTTAGTCCTCAAAATACAGCAACCACATTTATAATGCAGTCTCTCAACACTCTCTTCCTCCCTCCCCTACCTCCCTTCCTCAATGTTTCCGTCCCCGTTTTCCTCTCCCCTTCCCCCACATCTTCCCTCTCCTCTCCCCACACCCCTCACTTACAGGTGTACCATAGATGACCGAGTCACCCGTGTGGCCTGGCTAAACCGCAGCACCATCCTCTATGCTGGGAATGACAAATGGTCCATAGACCCTCGTGTGATCATCCTGGTCAACACACCAACCCAGTACAGCATCATGATCCAGAATGTGGATGTATATGATGAGGGCCCATACACGTGCTCTGTGCAGACAGACAACCACCCTAAAACTTCCCGGGTCCACCTCATAGTGCAAGGTGAGTCACAGCTGGATCTGGGGGTTAGTGGTCCTGTCGATGATGGAAGGGAGGCGTAATCTCAGTCTTTGTTCTACTCATGTATGAAGACCTGAAAAACATTTTCCTCTATGGAACCCCAAGGTTGAGTGTTATGTTTTGGATTCCTTCCCATCTGCTGGATTCTTAACTAAGTACTGAATATCTTTGCAGTTTCTCAATTTTATCTCTGGTCCTTCTGTTCTTATTAATAAGTTGTTTGGCGTGTGCTGGTTGAACTATTAAGTTACTTAGCACTTTGGAGTTGGGCAAGACATACTAAAAAATAGAGATATTACTATTCTCTGTGCCTTTTAATCACCTTTCATAGGATTATTTCATAAGAGGTTAATAACACTGATGTGAAGTTATGTGCCTTGTGACTGGCTTTTGCATGGTTGTTGGGTATGCATGTTCCAGAAGGGGTTTCTGGGAGCTGAGTCAAGTCCTCCCTGGTATGAAGGCTGTGTCTGTGCATCCCTTTAGCCTCACAGTGGAGCCGAGATTAAGAAGGATATTAGTCAAAATGCTATCTCCAGGTCTATGTCAGAAATAATATCTATATAATTTTTTAAAAGGGGAGGTGTTCTCTAACATCCTCCCTCTAAAAATCTGTGTCAGTATACCCAAGCATATTATTCAATAGTTTTTCATTAGAATTTTACAATGTAGGAAAAAAATAAGGCTGAAGAAATGTCAGATACCCAATTATCAACTATTAAATATTAATAATTAAAAAACACATTCAAATAGCAGCTATGAGAATTTGGACACCATTTTAAAACAAGGCAGCAATACAAATTAACTTATTTTAAGCTGCCCCCAACTAACGTCATCCCCCCACCCTCATCCCACCATCACTATGTAAAGCAGTTTCTGTCAGGTATTGACTCATGGTAGCAATGAAGTGCTAGGGAGACTACTTCCCATCCCCTAGTGCCATAGTTTCCTCCTCTAAAGGAGAGGCTTGGGTGCACCTTTCTCACAGTCTCCTACACTGACCTGTTGGAGTCACACACTGAGCTCTCAGGAGTCCCTGGGTGTGATTCAGTCTTTAGTAAGTGCCTTTTATCAGATCGCATCTGCAGTAGACTCAACGAATTTTTTTCAGTTTGTGAAATGTGTGCGGCATCTTGGCTTAGCTAATGTGGATGTCCTCACCCTTGCTTTACTAAAGAATATAATTTTGCTCATTTCAGTTGGTTTCATGGAGAGTTTGAATAGAGGTTAGTGTCTTTTCACACTTTTGTCACTTGTAGAATTCAGGGGGGCCATCACTTTCTTTTGGCTAGAACAGCTTTTTGCTATGTCTCCGGCTCTGTGGGCCATTTGTTATGGCATGTGCAGGACCAGAGATCAGTCTGCTGCAGCGTTGTTCCACAGCAGGCCCTGGTGCTGCCATATTGTTTGAAGCCCAATCTCAGTTCAGCCTTCCAGCCCTTCTCTCCTCCCCGAGGGCTTTCAGATGCCCACATCAGCCTGCATTTGACAGTTATCTGTACACTCAGCTGTTTCCATTCTCCATACCTGTCCCACCCAGGGGCTTGGCTTGGTGATAATTACCGCTTTGGAGCTACAAGATGGCCTGCCATCTGGAGATCAAGACAACTGTCATGTCTGATGTTTTTTCTCAGAGGCTGGTAGTGGTGCTTGGTGAGATCAGTTATCTGAGATGAGCTGGAATGTCTGTTGAAAGTTCCTGGGGGTGCAGAAAACAAGGGAGTGTGAGTTCTCACTACCCTGCCTGCCACTTGGGCTTGGCTCCAGAGGAGCTGAAATTCTCAGCATTGGAAGTGACACCTCTGTGGCACCTTCGTGGCCTTGACAGCAAAGTTATCTTCAAATTCAGGAAATGCAGCACTGAAATAAAAAAGAACTGTCAGGCACTCTACAGAACCAGACTCAAACAGAACAAGGCTATCACTTTTTAGGAAATAAGACGGATTGTATAAGCATGTCAAGTCAATATAGGCCATAAAGGGCTAGTGATCCAGAGCTTCGGGGATAATGTGCTTCATAAGGCCCATGGAGCAATTCCTTGGGCTGGATATGGGAGCCAGTGGTGTCTCCCTGTGGGCCTCATAGGTTTGGGTCAGAAAGAGTCTGAGAACAGGCAAGAGCAGAGCAGTGAAGTGACTTCAATTTCAGAGGTCAGTTCCTCACAGTCTCCACATTTCAGACCAAGTGACTGTTGTAGCTCTGGGTGGCTGAGGTGGCCTGTGAAATCCAATGCGGGGAAGGCGGAGGTAAAAGGAGACAACCTTCCCGTGGAACACTTAGCAGATGGATCTTTCCATTTATTGAGAGGTAAAAGGAAGACCCACAGGGAGCTACATTCTCTTCTGTCTTGGTTAGCAATGGGGCAACTTGTTCTTTCTTTGGAGACCAGTTGAATTTCTAGTGGGTAGAAGCAAAGACCCTACTGCTCAATTAGAAAGAAGTCCAAGACTCCTCCTTCTTCCCAGCACCTATCAGCTTTTGTCCAGTCTATAGATTAATTCTTCAGACTTAGTGTTAGTTCAGGTTAGATAAAGATAATGAAAGTTTCCTAATCCTCTTAAAGAAGATTTATCTGACTGAGTAGAAAGCTTTTGGAATACAATAAGGCATGTATAAAACTGAGGCCTAATCTTGCCTTTAATTTCAAACTGCTGATGGGTATTGATTTTGCAATGAGAAAAACTGAAAAATTTCCGAGCCGCAACTTGTCTGTTTAGAGAGAGAGAGAGAGAGAGAGAGAGAGAGAAAGGAGTTTATTTATTTTCCGTCCATTTGAGGATGTTACAATCTCATCACCTCTGCCAACCAAGTGCCATTAGCAGAAGGGAGAGCAATCCCACAGGGTCTTGGCTTTGTTGCTCCCTGCTTCTGCAATGTGAGGAACTCAGACATGCTCTGTCACTAACCTCGGAGCATGTCCTTTGCTGTTTTATAAGGTGGCCTTTGCCACATATCTGATGGGATTAATTTCTAGGTCTTCCGTGAGAGAAGAAGCTGTGTTTGTTAAAAAATTATCACTGATACCCAAGGCACATCTTGGCCATGGAGTGGATAATTTTAAAGCGCCATGTTAGTATGTATGATAATGTGATCTAGACTGTGGACCTAGGTTTTAAGAAAATCCAGAGCAAGAGAGAAGTGTTGCTGTGGAGTCAGATTAGTCAGGTAGGAAAATCAACCCTGTATCGGATGGACTGATGTGGAGAGAAGCCGGATTAACAGGGAATAGGTTACCGCCATCACTCAAAAGCTGGGACATGAGTGGGCTGTAGGTCTACCTGTGGAGAGGGAGAAGATTCCTCCAGGAAATACTATCCAAGGGAAATTGGGAGGATTAATCTTTTTTCTTAAAAGATTTTATTTATTTATTTGACAGAGAGAGACACAGCGAGAGAGGGAACACAAGCAGGGGGAGTGGGAGAGGGAGAAGCAGGCTTCCCTCGGAGCAGGGAGCCCGATGCGGGGCTCGATCCCAGGACCCTAGAATCATGACCTGAGCCGAAGGCAGACGCTTAACGACTGAGCCACCCAGGTGCCCTGGGAGGATTAATCTTAATGCCTTGAAAGAGGAAGGATTAAAAGGATATCACCTGCATTTTTGAGTTTGGGGAAATGTTGAAGGCCTGGCTAGTAATCGTGGAATTAGGATCCTGCGCCACTAGGATAGGAAAGCATTAGTCTTGCTAGGTTTAGGGATAAGGAAAGCACAGACATTACACAGGTCCTATAGAGCTAAGGTGTGACTCAGGATCAGAAGATGTATATTTGAGACTTATCATGAATCTTCTAGTAGGAGAATAGGTAAGATTTCTGAGATTAACTATTCCTACAGAACAGCAGGAACTACAGTTTATTTATATCTATCCCCAGCACATAGCACACCATGTGAGGCATACTAGGCATTCAGCAAATGTTTGTAAAATGAATGGAGGGGCAAATGAAATGGCATATGAAGGCAGTGACCATAAAAGCCCCTTCAAGCATATAGGGGTGGGGAATGAGTCAGACACTGTCCAGATGACTTGGAATGTGCAGTAATTGGGAACAGTTCGCTGGAGGGATGAGGGTCTTCAGTGTGACAAGCTTAAGAGATACACCAGGGATAACATGCATTTATTTAGCTCTCTATAGCACTGGTCACAATCTTTGTCTCGTTTGACCCTTACAACAAGCCCTGGGAGGCTGCAGTGCAGTGACTCTTCTCATTTTGCAAATTAGATAACTACAGCTCATGGAGGTTAAGAGAGCGGCCAGGGTCCCCGGTGAGTAAGTAGCAGAGCTGGGGCTTGAACCATGGCCGTAGGACTCCAAGATCAATGTCTCTCCAGCATACTCCAGCACCTCCTACGCCAACCGTATCTGAGGTTAGTTCTCTAATCTAGATCCCTGGGAAATTTTCAGTTATCCTTTCTTCTTCCCCCCTTTTTCCCTGCTACTGATATTGCATTGTACTAGCAGAAATTGAGGACAAAGCTCAAGAAGAAAATTAGCAGTGGGGGTGGGATGCCAACGCTACAATAAATGGTGTAGAGGCAGAGAGAGGCAAAGGAGATAATTAATTTACTAGTAGCTCATCCCTCCAGGGATACACTTTTTTTTTTTTTTTTAAGATTTTATTTATTTGAGAGAGAGAATGAGAGAGAGAGCATGAGAGGGGGAAGGGTCAGAGGGAGCAGCAGGCTCCCCGCTGAGCAGGGAGCCCGATGTGGGACTTGATCCCGGGACTCCAGGATCATGACCTGAGCCGAAGGCAGTCGCTTAACCAACTGAGCCACCCATGCACCCCGGGATACACGTTTTAAATGTTACCTCTTTATCCTATGTAAGTACTAAAAACTCTGCCCCTCTGAGAATCCGGTATCTAATTGTGATTCTGATTGTCATGAAGTCTTCAGCACTCTGAAACTCCGTGGATACCCTTGTGTCACCATGGTTGCTGTCCTTGTCCAGGATAGATCGGCAAGAAGATAGGCTGGCTCTTTGCTTCTTGGATATTGACATTTTCTGTCTGCTCTCTTGGCTAGTTCAGAAATCTGTTTACTACCAGGTATTTCTTTTCCTGGAATCGACTCCTCTCACTCAGCCCAATTGTATGCAAATGGCTAGAAGTGGTGAATTATGTGTATACTTCTCACATCTGAGACTCTACAGCAAGCTCATGCAATTTCTGTGTCTGCAAAAGACTGAGTCTTTGAGCCTGGAGTCCGTTCAGGTGAGACTGTTTGGTACCCAACACTGAGTTTAGAAGGTGGAGAAGTCTCATCTGCCAACCAGTCCAGTCCTAGATTCTGCTGAGCACCGGCCAACTTCTGCACTGGGCACATGAAGCATAAACCTTAGCTCAGTTGATCCTCACACCAAACCGACAAAGTCTACAATCAGATTCACATTTTAAAAATAAGGAACCTGAGGCTTAGAGAGATTAAAACTTTGCCCAGAGATGATGGCACTATTAAATGCTTTAAATTCCCTTCACTTGACTTGTCCTGTAAAACAGCTATCAAAATACAGTTAAAGCACTTGACTTGCATTATCTCTTTTGATTATTCTTCACAAAAGCCCTGGGAGACAGAACAGAAAGTCACCACATTCCGGGGAGCCTGGGTGGCTCAGTCAGTTAAGCGTCCAACTCTTGGTTTTGGCCCCAGGTCATTATCTCAGGGTCGTGAGATCAAGCCCCACATCTGTCAGGCCCCGCACTTAGTGCGGAGTCCACTTGAGATTCTCTTTCTCTCCCCCTCCCTCTGCACCGCCCCCCATGTATGTTCTCTCTCTCAAAAAAAAAAAAAAAAAGTCACCACATTCCAAGAAAAGAAATTGAGATTCAACGTTGAAGTCATTTGTCCAAGTCCTGCTCCCCAGTAAGTGGCAAAGCGCCTCTTCAGGCCAGGTGTTGTGATTCTAGATCCCATATGTTCGCACACCAGCCTACTCCTAGTTAAGCAAAAGGACAGGTAAATGTTACTATTTGTGAGAAAAATATAACAAGTTCTGAGGTGCTGCTAAGAAGAGTGGATACGCAGGAGCCTGTTGCTGGCAATGCTGAGGCCGGGGAGGCCAGAGAGCAGATGGGCCAGGCACCAGCAGAGTGTTTCCTGTGGGCAGGGGAGGGAGCCCTGGCAACAGGTCACAGTTGTGCCAAGGGCCAACCTATCTTCCTTTGCAACTAACCTCTTTTTTCAAGCTATTTTCTCCTCTTCTCCCAAATATTACAGTCATTTAAATTAACATGTGTAATTTTGGGCCTAAAGAGAAGCAGGCAGTCAACCTGAAATAAATTTAATTTATTCAGCCTCTATTTTAAATTATAATCACACTTGTTCTTCACAGAGGCAGGGTAGAAATGTGGAAAAGAACATGACTGGGTATGAAAAAACTCATTCCCCAGCCTGAGTTCTGCTCCTGACATCCAGGCCTGTATTTGTAGGATGTTCCCTTCCTGGCTTCTTATCCTGGGGTGACAAATAAAATGCAATGTACTTGATTTTATTTAGGTACACATATGCATACCTTGATCTTACATATTATTCAAATATAAATATTTGTGTTTGAAAATAAGATTCTGAAAAAGGTTCTATAGACTGCAAATTCTGTGTGTATGTGCAAATAAAGCACACACACCAAAGGGTCCACAGTACAAAATAAGCATAAGACCTTCTCTGGGCTTCGTTTTGTTGGTTTTGAAATGGAAGGTTTGAAGAAATGGTAAGGAAGTCCTTTCTAGTTATTACATTTTATGATTTATTAATGTAATTTCTCTGGAGGATTTTCGTGTAGCCAGGCATCTCTGTACTCCCCAGCGTTTCGTCCTTTACCCACTGATGGGGAAATCAGAGGGTTTGCTCTTGCTCTCTTTCTCATTCATATTTTCTTCGGAGCCCTTAAGATTTGAGGTCCTCTTGCTAACACCATTTTTAGTGGTGACTCTGAGCATGGCTCACCCACACCGGCAGTGGCTCCCTTTTGGGTTACAGAGGGTGGAAAAGAAAGATATCCTCTCCTTCCCTGTTCCACTCTGACACTGGTAGCCCTACAACCCACATCAAATAGTGTTAAACATGCTAGCATTCTTAATTTAGGGGTTGGGTAAATTGAGAAGGCCACTACGACTTAGAGGGGATCAGGAATGAAGTTGTTGCCCTCAGAATGCCCCCAGCACACAATAAAGGAAGGTTCTCAAGGGTCATATTCCACCAGAAAGGCATCCCCACGCCAGCTCCCTCCACACTTGACCAGGCCTCCTGTCTCAGGGTTGGAATGAGGCACACACTCCCACTCTCCATTCTAAGGTCCTATCCCTTCCCTCTGATTGGGTCACTCATCTCTTACCTGAATGGGACAGCCACGTAGCTGGAATAGAATTGAGGCTCACTCTACCCAGTCTCCAGTTTGCCACACCTCTCACGACATCATGTGTCGTTGATGACAACACAATCCAGCACACATTTTGTAAAAACGAATATTTCTCCTTTTATCAGGTCTCTACTCCTGTTGTAAGGAGAAATATGGGGCTTTGTTCTCTTCTGTTTAGAAGTTAAGATCGTCACACACACACACACACACACACACACACACAGTCACACATACATGCACACCCAGTTTGCACACGTGTCATGGCTATTTCTGTTGTGGCCTGGGGAATTCCATCCTGCCCTCCATTATATATGTAGGCTCAGCCTTCCTCTAGAAGGAAATGGGGGGATATGTGTTCAATTCCTCCTGTAACACTTATAATGTTTTAGTTATAGGAATAAGGAAGAGTTGGATTTTCCAAGGGGAATGAGACCAAGCAAAATTTGATGTTGGATGAACACATTGTCAGGGCTGGAGATGGTTTGACCCAGTCTGCTAAGGGGGCAACATTTTCATTTGAGACCCCTGGCTTTAAAAGTGTGTGGGTTTAGGGGTCCATGGGTGGCTTAGTCAGTTAAGTGTCTGACTCTTGGTTTTGGCTCAGGTCATGATCTCAGAGTCCTGAGATCAAGCCCCATGTCAGGCTTTGAGCTCAGTGCAGAACCTGCTTGTCCCCCTCCCTCTGCTGCCACCTCCCAACTCTCTCTTTCTCTCTCAAATAAATAAATAAAATCTTTAAAAATAAATAAAAGCGTACAGGCTTGTTTTGAAGCAAAGACAAGAGATTTCCACATGATCTAAGATGGTGCCAGTCCTGGAACCTAGTTTGGTGACATACAGAAGCCAGAGAGAGAAGTGGCAGGGCCTGGGGCTGTCATCTGCCTTATTTTCAAGAAAATTAAATAAATGGAACAGTCATAAAGTCTGTTCTCAAAATCATCACTGATGTGGAGATGGAGGAGAAAATGAAATGTCTTATATATATAATATAACAATATAATATAAATATTATATATATATAAATATAACATAAATATTATATTCTACTCAATTTGCATGGTGATCTCAGCTCATTTCCTAAGAGTCTAGTCTGTCCATAGCTCAAGTAAATACAAGGAGATCTTTCCTGTTGTGAGCAGAGGAAGCAATCACATTTTAGAAGAAGGTAAATTATTAATGTTCATAAATTCCCCTAATAGATTAAAGTTCATCATGACCCTTGTATAGTCAGGATCCTACACAAGTTTTCAAATTTCAACACCTACAAGATCAGTCATAGCTTAGCATCAGAATAATCTGTGAATTCAGAATAGTGATGTTTTCCTATATGGAGCCCATGCACACACATTTGGAGAGTCTGACTTGTAGTCCAAAACCTGGAGTTGAGTCCCTGGTTAACAAGGTTTCCCTCAGATACACTGTCTTGGCAAAAATAACTATCCTTTGTACTTACCTCAATTTGGCTTCTCATAAAGATATCAAAGAGCCTTCGACTATTTACTCACTAATAATTCTCCTCTATAGGTATAGAAAACGAAGAGTAATAGAAGTTAAGTAAAATAATCACAAGGAAAGCAGTCAAGGATTCGTTTTTTAATAATCACAAATCATGGCTCTCATGCACGGAGTCCCTAGAATGGCAGCCCATTTTACAGACACAGTCCTATTCTGTTTTCCAGTTAGCCCCAGAAGGTTGGGGATGTATTTTCCTAATTTTTTGAATAAGGAAATGAAGTCTCAGAAAGGCTGAGGAAGTTGCCTTGTGTCACCAGCTGTGATTTCAGCTGTGCTCAGTCTGTAGGCAGAGCCCACACTGAACCTCCACGTGGAACTTCTTCTTGATTCCGTCCCTTTCCTATAGGCAGGCCAGCCTGCCACCGCAGGTCATTTACAATACACGTGCTCTCCTTGCCAGGTTGTTTCTGGTTGAAGGATTTCAGTCTAATATCTCTGCAGTTAGGATCTCTCCTCAAACCTTTTCTCTCCTTCTGTTTGTCTTAGTAAGTACAACATCTTTCTTGAAGTTAATATCAGGTTTATATCATCCTGCTAAATTGACATTTCTGGTCCTTGACTGCTTCCATAATTCCGCCTCCGGTTTCTGCTCCTTTCCAGAACTCTTTAAGTTGGGCATCTGTAGATGCCTTTGTATGTCCCATGCTGTACTTAGCTTCTTCACTCAAAAACCAGTTCCTCCTCTCTTAGTTCACATTCCTATTCATGCCCACACCATCCTTGTGTGAAACTTTTGCTTAAGTTTTGACCCTTCTTTCTCTTTTGCTTCTCTGTCAAAGCAGGTGTGTCCAATAAAGTTATTCCCTCCCTTTCTGTTCCCACAACCACCACCATCGAAGCTCAGAATCTTACTTCTCAGTGACTTTTTAGTCACATCCTAATTGCTAGCCAATCCTCAGTCTCTGCCTCCTTATAATCCAATTTAATGCCGTTGTCTAACTATTCTGGATGCACCCATCTGATCATGTCACTTCCCTCTCCTCATAACTTTAGTGACTCCCTATTGACGATGAAGTCAAATCCTCTTAGATCTCTTTTCCAAGTGCTAAGCAATTCATGGCCAAGTCTACTTTCCACTCTTGCTTTCTACTATTCCGTCTGCGTATCTTACACATAACATAGCCAGACTTGTCCTTGTAAAACCCCCACCCACAGTGCCCTGCCTTCTTTTTAATTTCTTACACTATCCATCTGTCTTGAATGTGTTTTTCTTTGGATTTCCATATTCTGCAGACCCTTTCAAGCAGCATTGTCCCATAGAGCTCTTACCTGCCCAATAGCCCTTTCAGTGATGATAGAAATGTTCTGTATCTGCACTGTGCAACGTGGTAGCCATTAGTCACAACTGGCTATTGAAAACTTGAGATGTGGCTAGTATGGCTGATGAACTGAATTTTTAGTATTATTTAATTATAATTCATTTAATTTAAAATGGCTGCACAGGCTAGTGGTGATAATATTTGAAGAGCACAATTTTAGATTTTAAATATCCAAAGCCAAAGTCTTTCTTTGGAATTTTTTTTTTTTTTTTTTGAGTAAAGAGATGGAAGTTTATTAAGTGAAGATACAGTAAAAGCTCTCAAGAGTGAGAGGGGTCCCAACAGGGTTGCCCTTTCTTTGGAATTCTAATACCATTTTACCTACACTCTCTTAAGATAGCTGAAAACTTTTTCTCTTATATTTCAGCTATTGGTGGACTTCACTCTTTCCCTCCTCTAGATTATAATTTCCTTGAAGGCAAGAGCCAGAGTTAGCTTCATAATTTTTTATATGGGTGCAGTTTAAGGATTGTAATCTGAATTGGCATGACCAATGAACAAATTTATATTAAATGTTACTAATCCATAAGAATAATAACAAAATATCCTAAATTGGAGGTTACTGGAGACCATACCACAAAAAGCAACATCCACCTTGGATTTCTTACCTTTGTTTCCCCATGCTTAGGATGGATTGCTGTCCACTGTAGGCGCTGAAAACTTTTCTATTGAATCGAGTTCTTAGTGAAACATTTTTTTTTTTTTTAATTTCAGAATTTAGAGTTCCTGGGGAAAGATCTGATGCAACCACTTTCTTTTAGTGCGTTGGAAATCACCTCCAAACAAGATGCCTCGGAGGGCAGCCCGGGCAGGCAGAGCTGGAAGTTCATGCACCCAGCCTGCTGCAATAAACATAATGGGATGGGTGATGTCTTCTGATTGGCCAGCAAGCAGACATTAATGACCAATTAGCAACTGTGTTCAGGTCAATTAATTTATATTTGTATTTTGCAAACTAAAAGTTGCCCTGTTAGATTATTGATTTTTTGTCCCTGTATTCAATTTGTTTTTAATTGCACCATTGCTGGGCCAAGCCCTCCCTCCTGGCAAGCTCACAATAAATCTGCCACCATCTCAACAATCAACAATAAATGTGTCTCTTCATGTCATTATTAATATGTCTCTTGGATTGGTTCATTACCATGGTTAACAGTTTATAAGAGCTGAATGGCACACTGCCAGGAGGATTCCTTTTCCCAAGGGCTATTTTGTCGTGATAGGATTGATGTCCTCAGGGCTGCATGTGTCTGAGGAAAGGGGCCTGGGATTTAATTTAATATAGCGGGAATGCCAGCTACCTAATCCTCTTTTTATCATAAACAGCTTTAGAAGAAGATACTATTGGAAATAGAGATTTTACCCCCTCTTACAATTCTTCTTCTTCTCACTTCCTGTTCTCTTTTCATCTTCTTAATTCCTTCTTAATTTCTCTTCAGATAGACTTTTTCCCCTCCAAAACAGCATACCAGGTACATGGGTGATCTAAAATCCCCAAGTAAGGGAACATGGGTTCCCCAGGAGCTAGAGTTTTATGATCGTTATTATTGTTATTTGAAAGCAGAGGGGAGTTCCCTATATTTGATGTGTGAATGATGACTAACAGACCTACAGAAATACTGCATTCAGAATATCACCTTAATTGGCATCAGTACTGGAAAAAATAAGCTTTATCTTAGACTAGAGATAATCATTAATTATCTTATTTTTATTGGCTCTTTTAGGTAGTAGAATTTTTCAGGGGGAAAGTACAGATTTTAAAGATTTTTTTTTTTTTATTTGAGACAGAGAGAATGAGAGAGAGCACATGAGAGGGGGGAGGGTCAGAGGGAGAAGCAGACTCTCTGCCGAGCAGGGAGCCTGATGTGGGACTTGATCCAGGGACTCCTGGATCATGACCTGAGCCGAAGGCAGTCACTTAACCAACTGAGCCACCCAGGCACCCGAAAGTACAGATTTTAAATGAATTTAGAGGTTAGCAGAAGAGGTTCTCTGTGTCCCAGAAATGCCAAGTGAGAAACCTGGATGGAGCAGAGAGTGCTTTATAAAACCGCCACAGTGGCCTGAGATCTAATAACAGTCCAGACGTTTGTCATTTCCAAGGCACACGTTGCTCCAGGACAAGAAATGTGACCTCCCTCAGACACAGAGTTAACAGTCAATTTTTGGTTCTGGATATAGATTTTATACTTAATTTACTACTAACCACACCCACACACATAACTTCTGTCCTTTGCACCAAGTTCTCCCAAACAGATCTAACTGAGCTTATTGCAAGAGTGGGACATGGGGGAGAGGGGTGACACCTGTTGTTTCACTGGATAGGAGTTCAAGTAGCCCAGGGGAGTGGACGGCACGGGGAGTGGGGCCTGGGCCACGAAGATTTAGGAAACCAAGAGACAAGGGAAAGAGATGGAAGAAGAACCAAGAGATGCTTGGGGGAGGGAGCCCCTGAAAATGCAGGGAGCAGAGAAGGGTGGAGAGGGGTCAAGAGAAAGGGACACAGGGCACAGAGGACATCCGCCCGATGGCGGTGAGAAATCCATAGGCCAAGCTCAGATGCCCTTGGCTCCTGAGGCTTTCCATGTGGGCTTCTCTAGTGCAACCCACGTTGTAAGTTGTTCGCAGGACAGCCTGCACTTTTCTCCACAAACGGCCTACCCTCCACGTGCTTCCCTGCTACTCCACTTGAGCGCATTCAGCATGTCCTCTGCAAGAGGCCGAGAGACACTGAAGCAGTCACCCAGGTGGACCATCAGGCTCAGGCAAGACTTTGGAATTGTACCCTCTGCCCTCTTCCTGCTCCCCAGGCACCAATAGTGCAAACTGGTCACAGCTCAGGCAACTGAAGGTTGGGTTTATGTTTCCACAGTGCTCTAATACCAAGGGCAATCCAACAAAAAAGGCAGTGTTCATGATAACCAAACCTTAATTAAAACATATACAGAAGAGCAACCCAGTTGCCTGGCTGCTTCCAGGTAGGAGGTGTGCACAACTTAGCTTCTGGTTTGGCTGCTTCTTCTGGGACCTTAAATGAGTTACTTAAGCTAAGTTTCAGTGTCTTCACCTGTAAATTGTAGGAAATAAAGCCTGTCCTATCTCCTTCTTAAGACTGCTGTGCATGAAGTGGACAGCACTCCATACTTGAGTAAGTCTTGTGCAAAGAAAATATTATGATTATTTGTTTTAGGATGCTAGGCTAATTTCTGAAAATGCCTCTGAGTTTGCGTGACAGGAATGAAGTTAGGGCGATTTAGGAATACTTAGAACCATTCACCACTACTCATCCTAATATAGTTTAACACATAAAAATATAGTCACTGGCCTCATAATGTTTTAATAAATTATATTGGATCTTGTGGATAATGATGGAACTATGCCATCTTCTGAGTATATATAAATCTATGTGCTAGGCCTCCTATCCTTGAAGTTTTATGTCATTCTCCTTATTATTTTTAAATATTCTTCTCCTAACTATTTTTGATATTGTCATAATATTATAGTCTCACGTCCAAAAGGTACTTCTGAAAAAATACATATAATTATACTTAGTGAGAGAGGATTAAGAGGTGAAGTAGACAACTTTGAGGCAAAAATAAAAAAAAAAGAACCACTGAATCATCATCAAAACTTTTGTCAAAGACTTTGTTTTCCTTAAGAACCTTCCATGCTTGCATAAATATGACTTAATGTAAAGAAATGCAAAACTCGGATACTTTCTAAAGATTGCCTCTTTAAGGGGCCACTACCACATACCAAATGGCATAGCTTTATCTGTAATGAATTCCCCTTATTTCTATCACATCCAAAGTAAAATAAAATAAAATAACAAAATAAAAGTCTATGCTCCAGTTTTGTTTTTTTTTTAAGTCCGTGGCTACAGCACCCCGCTCCCCTGAAGTGCCCACTTTAAACACCCCACTGATTTGAGCATTGAATGACAAGCCGTGAGCCCTGGCCATGGTTAATCCAAAGCACCAACAACTAATAACAGAATCAGAAAACACAAAATAGCTACTTGAGGCATAAAGCTTCCCAGTCCCTGGTTCTGCAACAGCAGGGTGGAAAGTGAGGGGACAGGAAAATCAGAGTTCCTTTAAAAAAAAAATTATCACACATAGAGGCAAAATGTCCCCACAGCAGGAAGGAAAGTGGAAAACATACCAAATCAATCACCTTAAAAATAAGACTTAAAATCTTCTACTACCTAAGATGTAGGTGGGAAGGGAAGAATGGGCCCAGCAGCTTGAAAATCTTTTATTAAACTGCATGCTGACTACACGGCACAAACAGGAAAATGCAATTAAGGTCAGGCCATTAAAAAGACGCCCAAGGATGGCTCTGAGAAAGACCGGAGGGTCAATCAGCAGGCACTCGGGCAACTTGCAAAGGAAACTCTGAGAAAGTGCCAGGCAGAGGGTGGGAGCACCTCAGATGGGACATTCCTGAAATAAGATCTCCTTGGGGCCTCGCACACTAAGAGGGGAGAACGTGACAGCAGTGGTGGGAGAGAAGGCGGAGGTAAGAATGCAGGGCCTCCCAGTACCTGCCCTCCCGCAGCTGGAGGACAGGGTCTCACCAGTATCATCAGAAGCCTTTGGTTCTAGCTTCATTTCAAACTGCAGTGGTGTTGACCCCATTTTGGCTAATGTGTTCGTAAGGAACATACGGGAGCAGGAGGTGAGGCCATTTCAAATAAGAGTCACTTGAGCATCCCCATGGTCCCGCAGTCGCCCTTCCTCTCCCTCAGACTCAGTCCAGGTCCAGGTGGTACCTGCTGACTATGAATCGGCAGGTGTGGAGCCCTGGGGAGTGTGCACACAGGTCTGCTCAGACTATACTGAAATAATCTGCTAATGAGGAGCTTGACTTCTCATTAGAAGCTTCACAGAAATGGTGTCAAGAGAAGTCTCCGGGTTCAGGGGCCTTTGCTAGGGAGTGCCGATTCCCTGGCTAGTTACAGGAGGCCCAGGCTTGTGGGGACCGCCTCCCCACCTCTCTCTATCCCGTGCAGCACATACCACTCCTACTTGTGCCTGCTTAGTTCAGGGGCTTCCCCGAATGTGGACTTGCAGGTTATAGGAGCCCAGACCTCCTGAGTTTCACCCCATCCCCCACCCCAGCCTGTGGCTCTGTCACATCGGGCTGTAGCCATGGAGTTACACACCTCATTTTCCCACCAAAATATAAGCATCGTGAAGATGGGGGCAAAGTTTTCACCTCGCTATGCAAAAAAATATTTACTTCCCATGTATGGCACAGCACCTAACACCGATTGGATGCTCAAAATGCTTAATAAATGTGTCTGGCATGTAATAAGCAATCAATAAATATTTATACGTTAAGATGGCTGAAAATATTTGATTGAGGGGAACTGAAACAAATTGATTTTGGCATGTATGTGCATCAGAAATAATCTACAAATCACGTATTATTCAGGGATAGCTATGGTGTGAGTCGGGTGGTAACTACCCATCCTTCCTTCTGTAGGCTATAAGAGAATTCTTAAGTCAAGACTGGTTAAGACAGTGTTAATCTCCATTCCAGCCTGGCCTGTCTCTAATCTTGGGCTGATTCAGAATCTCCTAATTCTTTCTTCCATCCTACAGAGCCCAAAGGCACTGGCTGAGATTTACTGTCCCACCCCACTCGGGTCCTCTTCTTTGGCTGGAGACGGCGCGCTAATTGCTGTGGGGTTTGTGTGTCCTCAATGCTCAGCCTTCATGACACTCCAGAATTCATCTATTACACATATGCTGTGCTAGTCCTTTCTGTTTCCCATTTGCTCCTGCAGAAGTCTGTGCAGTACCTACAGGACAGCCCTGCCGGTGTGGACAGGTTCTCATAAGGTTTCTAGCAGAAATGACATCAACTACAAAGTGCCCATTCTGGCTGCAGCAAGAGGGGTTTTATAGACTTCTCTGACTTTGGGAAGGGGAAAATAACTTCTAGGTATAATACAATTTGGAACATGCTCCCATTTTCCCCAGAAACGATTGCCTTGCAGTGATTTTCTGTCTCTGAGAGTAAATGTTCCCTGGGCTGCAGCTCCTGTGAATCAAAGCATTCCTGGTGCTAGGTGAGTGGAGTTTGTAGCTCAGTCAGTTCAGGCTACTCACAGGAGGCCCGTGCTAACATCTCCTTCCCTTATTCTACTGCTTTCTGAAGGTGCATTGTTCCCTTTCCTCTTCAACTGCTTCCTTAATCCCTCTGCCCCTTTCTTAATCCTCTGCCCTCCAAGCAGGTGGTGCGCTCACCTACCTTTTGCAGCAGGGAAAGCCTCTTTGCAAAGGCCTGAGGGCCAGGCCAACTTTGCCAGTACATTTGCATACATTTACATTTAGTTGGCCTGCAAACATGATGATTATGCAAAGTCCTGCTCCTAGCAGGAAAGGATTCTGTTTGGATTCAGAAACTCTCTGTTCCATAGAACACAACTAGGTGTGAGAGGCGCTATAGTCATTGCTATTCCATGGAAGGGTGCCCGAATGTGATTGATGGTAATGAAGGCTGGACCCAGGTGTCGGCAGGACAGCTCCAAGTACAAAAGTCACCCAGCTGGGCTCCTGCTTCCATAGCCGCATCTCCCCAGTGTCATCTTGCCCATAGTTAGGTGAAGAGTTAGAGGGCTGCCTCTCACATTTTGATAGCATGCCCTCTGGCAAGCTGCCTGAGCGGCTCTCAGTGCTCACTGCGTTCTCAGTGCTCTCCTCTCTTCTAGTAAATTCAGCCCATCTCTGTGGAAATCAACTTTCAGACCACCAGCCTGCTCTTCCTTCGTGTGGTGAAAGCTTTACTGGGTCCTTGATCCATTTTCTCTCTTGTGAGAAACGTTAGGTTCTTAGGTACAGCCGTGGTGTGAGCATCCTTTAAATGCAAGGTTCTAGTGCTTGGTTTGCAGAAAATACTCACTTGGTTATAAGAACAGAGTATGGCGAGTCAAAAGACATAGAAACTACTCTAGCATCCATTACTTGTGCCGTCTTAGGCATACGGATTAACTTTCTTAGATCTGTTTCTTGCTGTATAAAAAAATAAGGGAGAAGTATATGGTCTCTGAAATCCATTCCTGCTCTGAAATTCTAGATTTTTATGCCTGGGGTTATGTATTTTATAATACATTTTTGTAATCTTCCACAGATAGATTTATATTGTAGTCTATCCATTGTTTCATCTGCTTGTTCACTAAATATTTAATACCTACTAAGTGAAAGCATAATCAGTGAAAATATGTTGAGCGTCATCTTGTCATCTCTGCCTTAAGTGCTTTGTGACAATCCCGAGGATAAAATAATGTAAATCATCAGCCTGCCTTTCGCAGGATGATTTCCATACCTCCTTTCACTATTTTACACTCCGTCCTTGGGGGACAAGAGATTGATTGTGTCAACCCGAACACCTAAAATGCACAATGTGGATAATAGCACTCAATAGTGTTTGCTTAAATGGAATTAAGTTGAACCCCGCTTGAATTCTAAAATTTGCCCTTATTTTTACATTTTTAGTAGGGGAGCAAGGGCAATGACAAGGAAGAGAGTAGTCACAACTAAATTATAGTTTTCTTTTGTATTTATTAAAAGTGTATTTCGGGGGGGTGGTCACCTGGGTGGCTCAGTTGGTTAAGTGTCTGCCTTTGGCTGAGGTCATGATCCTAGGGTCCGGGGACTGAGCCCGTCATTGTGGGGCTCCCTGCTCAGCGGCAGTGTTCTTCTCCCTCCCCCTGCCCCTCCCCTCCCCCGGCCGCTCATGCTCTCTCTTGCTATCTCTCTCTCAAATAAATAAATAAAATATTTTAAAAAATAAAAATTAAAAAAATAAAGTGTATTTTGGGAAATGTTAACAGGTAAGTGGATAAACCACCAATCTAGTCTTACTTTAAACATTCCAAGGTAGGCTGGGTAAGTCTTTGTCCCCTGGATATCAAACTTCTTAAAAAACAAATTAACCTACCTAATCATTTATTGAATGTCTATTATATTCACGATATAGTAGGAACTGTGGAGAGGAATGGGGGAAAAGTCCAGAGAAGTTTTATTCCTTAGGGGAGACTGAACATAACTCATAAAATAATTAGAGAAAAATTGTTTAAACTGAGCAATAGTTAAAATATATTTTAGTAAAATATGTATTTAGTATTTAGCATTAGCCTATCAGTGTTTATTTACTTTAAAAATAGATCAATTTGGGCGCCTGGGTGGCTCAGTTGGTTAAGCGACTGCCTTCGGCTCAGGTCATGATCCTGGAGTCCAGGGATCAAGTCCCGCATCGGGCTCCCTGCTCGGCGGGGAGTCTGCTTCTCCCTCTGACCCTCTTCCCTCTCATGCTCTCTATCTCTCATTCTCTCTCTCTCAAATAAATAAATAAAAAATCTTTAAAAAAAAAATAGATCAATTTGATATCTCCTCTTGGAAACCTTGGGGGCACCTCAAAGTCAAGATGTCCAGAATTAAACTCAAATGTTGCCTACAACAGTGTTTCCCCTCAATGTTTGGCACCACCATACACTGAGTTCCATGAACCAGAAATATGACCATTCCCTTAGATACCTCTCCCCACAGTCCCTTTAAGCATTGGTACTGTCTTAGTTGGCTCCAGCTATATAACAAGATACCACAGGCTGGGTGACTTAAACAATAGAAATTCATTTTCTCACAGTTCTGGAGGTTAGAATTCCAAGATCAAAGTGCCATTAGGGTTGGTTTGTAGGGAGAACTCTCTTCCTGGCTTATAGAAGATGGTTTTCTAACTGTATACTCACATGGCCATTTCTCCATGTTCATGTGTGGGGAGAGAGAGAGAGGGAGAGAGAAAGATACCTTTGGTGTCCCATCCTTTTATAAGGATGCTAGCTCTATCAGATTAGGGTGCCAGCTTGTGACCTTATTTAATTTTAATTACCTCCTTAAAGGCCCTATCTCTAAATACGATCCCACTGGGGGTTAGGGTTTCAACATATGAAACTTGGGAGGTCAAAATTCAGTCTAAACAAGTACCACATAACGTAACTCTAGCTTCGAAACAGCTCAAGCTATTAGTTGTTTAACACAGTAAAATTGTCTTGCTTGTTCAGATATTCCAATTATCTAGGATCTGGGAGAGGGCAAAGTGCTAGGTTCCATGCAATCATTCATGAATAAAACCTGACTGAGGTTCTGCCCCTTTCAAAGAAAGCATGGTAACAGGGTCAACTCTGGTCATAGACGTCTAGCAGGCTGACTGGAGAGGAGGAAAGATTGAGCATAAAAAAGATGTGGATTTTTTTTAAAGATTGTATTTATTTATTTGACAGAGAGAGATACAGCGAGAGAGGGAACACAAGCAAGGGGAGTGGGAGAGGGAGAAGCAGGCTTCCTGTGGAGCAGGGAGCCCAATGCAGGGCTCAATCCCAGGACTCTGGGACCATGACCTGAGCCGAAGGCAGATGCTTAACAACTGAGCCACCCAGGCACTCCTGGGTTGTTTTTGTTTGTTTGTTTGTTTTTGGTTTTTTGTTTGTTTGTTTTTGATGAGAGAAGCTTGTTTTCATCTATTTGGTTTTTGTTATAGTCTGCTCACATTCTTTTGGCTAGAACTCCCAGACAGCTAGAAAATATAGTCTAGCTGTATGCCCAAGAAGAGAAGAATAGATTTGGTGAATATCTAGCCTGTCTCTGCCATACTAAATCCAATTCACCATTCTCCAAAAATACATCTTAATCTATCCACCTTTTTCCATCTAGAAAGAACAATCTAGAATAAGATACTGTTGTCACTCGAATAACTACAAAAACCTACTAAGTTGTTTATCTACATCTTCTCTTATGATTTTTAAATGGTAACATATAAACAAAATTTACTGTTGTAACCATCTTAAAGAGTATAATTCTATGACAATAAGTATATTCACAATGTTGTGCAACCATCAGCACTATCGATCTCTAGAACATTTTCATCATCCCAAACTTGGTATACATTAAACAATAACTCCTTATCTCTTCCTCTCCCCAGCTTCCGGTAACCTCTCTACTTCTACTCTTGACCACTCAGATTACTCCTGCAGCCCAAATGATCTCCTAAAAAAGTCTAATCGCACACATACGTACAATGTTTAGACCCTTAAATGACTTCCCATTGGTCCTAGCAAAATTATAAAGGTCCCTAATGTGGCCTCCACTCCCTGAGAGCTCTGATCCACAGCTGCTTCCTGGCCTAATGTAAATACACTGTCCCCTTTGGACTCTGTGCTCCAGGCACCCACAGAGCTCTTCATTTAGAGCTTCCCGGTTCCCTGGTCTCCTCTCACCTCGGGGTCTTTGTGTTGGCTGCTTTTCCTCTAAGTGTTCTCCCCTCCCCATTTGCCTTGTCAACTCCTATTAGCTTCCAGATCTTATCTCCATTATCACTTCCTCAGCAGTTTTCTCTCAACCTCCTGACTATGCCAAACCAGCCTATCATAGAATTTCATAGCATTTTCTATCTCTTTTCTGAGTACTCCTTGCGTTATTGCACATACTTTCAAAATTTTGTAGTAAATATATCTCTTCCCACTGGACCTTAAATTCTGTAAGTGTGGAGACTGTACTGTTATGTTCACTCTTTTATTTCTAGTACCAAAGTAATGCCTAGCATATAATAGGCATTTGACGAATAAATTATGAATGGACAGATGAATGCTATCAGTGCCAGAAAGGGTTGAAATCAGAGTGACACAGAAGATGACTTGGAAAAAAGGAGTATGAAAACATTGGTAAAATTGGCCTACAACAAGGAAGAAGACATTCCCTGCTGGATGAAACAGCATAATTAGTTCTTATTTTAAATTTTATTATTTATTCATTTGCCATAAAGTCTCTTTAGCACATCACTTCTTTTTAAATCATAGTGATAATGATATGATGATCAAGATAATATTGAAAAAGAAGAATATTTCTTAATTTTAGAGCATGGCTTTCTTTGGAGGGAAGAGAAAGAAAAAACTATTGTTGAATGATAGCTACTGAACAAGCAATTTCACATGATCCTATATTTGATATTAAAGTTCCTTTAATAGAGTATCTCTGACATTTCTATTACATCCTTGAGAGCTTTAAAAAGAAATGAAACTGAGTCTCTGAGCTATAGAATAAGGCGCTGAAATCACAAATAGGAAAGCCAAGAGTAGAATTTAGACATTCAGATTCTCAGATAGGCTTTATCCTGGTATCCCCCATAAAAACCCACATATTTCAGTTCTCTAGAAATTGGATGAATCCATAATATAAATCAAAACCATTTAAAATCTTAAGAAATGTCTTAACCAAGCTCTTAGTTCTGGGTCCCTAGAAAACAGATCCCGATTAAATGCCAATGTTTTACTTTTGTGGTGAATTCCCAGGGCAAAGAGAGTGAAGGCAAAGGGAAGTGAGAAAGAGAAGGATGTGAAGCAAGAGGTGATGTTGCCTTATCGATACTGGCTTCAGATCGAAGATGAGCAGGGAAGCAGCATAGTAGGCCTCTTGGTGGGTCTTTCCACTCAGCCATGCAGGAAGTCTACAAACTAGAGAGACTATGTCTTGAAGCTATCCAGGATCAAGAAGAATGGAAAGAAGACTTACTGACCTGACTCCCTTGCCTCAGTTCCTATCTTCCTTTGATGTAAGTTTAGTCTACAGGGAGTAGACTTCTCAGACCTCTGGGTTGCATTGCATGGGCCCTGCAGTGACCACTAGGAAAGCTAGATCCCATGCCCTGAAGGATGGCATTTCATTTGGAGTTGAAAGTGGTAGAGGATCCCAAGACTTTGGGTGGTCAGCCGGTCAGCTTCAGGTGGCAGAACTGCAAGGGCGTGCCCGGAGTTGGCCAGCCATGGGGGCTGAAGAAGCTAAGCAAGCAGCCAAAGATTTGGGAGTCAAGGAAGCCAAGAGAATTTGAGGAGCAATGTAAGATGTCTGATATGCAGGCTTTTGAAAGACTGCAGTATTTGGTGTAGTTAGCTTTTCAACTGGAATCTTCTCTCACACTGGCCAGATGGCGAAAATGTAAAGACTGACAATATTGTCTGGGTGAGGACGGGTATCACCTGACACATCAGACACTGCTGTTGGCAGTTGCCTCATCTACATTAGAAAGTTGCTTGGCAATTTCAATTAAACCTAAACATTCATCTATTTTACACGCCCCAAGTTCAGGTTGTAGGTATTTTCCCAAAAGAAATTCATATAGGTACACATTAGAAGATATGAAGAAGAATGTTCACAGTGGATTTTCTTCTATAGTAATCCAAAACTGGAAACCACTCAATGCCTGTCAAGATAATAGATTAACAGGTTATAGAATAAATACAATGAAAAACTACACAGCTGTAAGTGAAGAACAAACTGCTAATACAGACGACACATAGGAATCTCAGATATCATGGCAAGTAAAGGAAGCCACACACAGAAGAGTACCTGTTAGAGTCTTCCATTTATATGAAATTCAAGAGGGTCATTTTAGTGGCAATCTTTTGGGAAGTTATTAAATAGGCAAGGGCCTGATGGAACCTCTGGAAAGAGGAATATTTTATATCTTGATCTGCCTGGTGGTTAAACGGGTGAATACACATATACAAGTTCACCTAGTTGTACACTTAAATCTTTATTCTTTGTTGCATCTAAGTCACACCTCAATTACACACACACACACACACACACACACACACACACACACCCCAGACCACCCTTCCTGAGATTTTATAAAGCAAATCTCAATCACTATGTAAACATACAAAGAACATCAAAACCCACAGCTTTGGGATTTGTTCATTAAAAACTTTTGTTTAGGAGACATAGAGTAAGTTTGTCCTCCATGGAGTTTGTAGATTCTACAAGAAAAGGACTGTTTTCAATTGCTGGGGAAGGGACCATCCATTGTCTTCTTCCACCTCTAGAGCCTTGACAGCTAGAATTAAAATAATGAATGATCAAAGGAAGAACAAACATTTAGGTCAAAACACAAGCCACCAAATGGATCATATAGACTGCTAAAAGATATTTTCTTTTTGCTCCAAGAAAATGATGAGGGAAAAAAATTGACTCACAAAGAAAACACAGAAGGATGACAAAGCTTTCGTCCAGCAGTAAAGATCAAAATTCAAGTCCCTAGAGCGACAAGAGAAGAATCTTGGGGAGAATAACAATGAACAGAGGGGAAAGGCATCCCAGAAAGAGGAGTCAGACAAAGACAGGAAGAAAGAGGACCTCTTACAAAAGAACCAAACATGAAAAGAAGAGAGAGAGGTGCAGAAATCTATAAAAAGGCCACTGAAGAAGTGAAAAGTGCAAAAAAAGAAGGACTTGAGATGAAAAATAAAAATAAAAAAGATTAAAAGGAAGGGGTGAAATAGCAGAGGGAAAAGGACTCACAGATTGCTCTGAGGAGAAACATGGCTGTGCTAGAAAATTGATGTTTGCAGCAACAGCAGGGGCTGAGCCTGATGTGGGTCAGGAGGCCAAGCGCCATCCCCCTGGCTCTGCTGTGGCCAGAGAGCCCTGGCAGTTGGAGCACAGGACCACCTCGGAGAAGAATCCCAGGGACAGGAGCCAGGACGGTCCTTGTTAGATTTCACTGGCCCTGGGATGAAGCTCTAGGGTGCCCATCAGAGAGTTTTCTTTCTCTCCAAGCTACCGCATTTTGTTTTGGAGGCCATGATGATGGAGAAATCCAGAAACCTGGGCTTGCTACCTAGCCCTCTTTACTGTGGAGCCTCAGGCAACTGATTTTATTTCTTTGAGCCTCTACTTTCTCGACTTTCTACCTTTTTGACTGGATTGGGGATAATATCATTTAGGCAATGGTTCAAATGGGATAGTGTAGAAGAAAGACTTTTCATCTATCATACAGCACTATGGAAATTTTAGTTATTTATATTATTATATTTATATTGTAGTTATATTATTATATATATTTAGTTATCATTACCAGTTTTGCTATTGAAGGATATTAGGTGGAGAACTTACATTGGCTAATGAACTTAACAAGGAAAAGCGCATATATTCTGCAGGGGTGTCTGGGGTTTAATGTTTGCTGCACAAGGGAAAAAAGCTGGCATCTGTTTCCGAGTGGTAAAACCCCTGAGACAGCGTGCATAAACCCAAGTTTATTGAGAAGTGTGACTACCTATGAAATGTGAAACAGTCTGGGCTCTAAGCTTCACTTCGCCTGGAAATTTCAAATGGCTCCTTCATGGCCTCCTTTTGTGCCTGTCTAGTGCATTTTGAAGAACTGAAACATTAAAAACAACAACAACAAAACAGAGCTGATTAATTACTGCAAAAGCTGTTTTAGAGGGAAAAAAGAGAAAAGTTGTTGTCCTATTATATTTCTGGAAAAAATGAGCATTTTATCGCTTCTACAAATTGCTCCCCGGAAAGTACTTTCATTTTCTAATTGTTCATAAATTTACTGACAGGTGGTTACACAGTAGGTGTAACATCGTTATTTTCATTTTATTATATACACTGTTTTAACGAGAAAATCTGGAAGGGCTGGGTATTATATATCATATGATGTACCCTGAAAATGTGTGGGTGGGCAGTCATAGCCCAAGGCTGCCACTTCCCCATGTATCCCTACGTCTCTTTTCCTTCACACAGGGTCAATCTAGACAGTTGTGACTGGTTAGAATACATTAAGGTGGTGACAGTAAAAATAAATTGTTTTTCTATAGTTACTCTTTTGCTTAAAAAAATAAGATTTAAGAGTCACTTTCACTTTCACTGAAGGATCTGTCACAAGTTTTCATTATCAGAGACAAAATAAATCTCAGAGTTCATATGGTCACTGAACAAAGTTGGTGTTTGGTGACAATTAGTTGTGTTGGACAGATTGCTCTGTTGAACTTAATGTATCCTGGTATATCCACTTGAGACTCTTAACTCTATGTAGCTGGGAATTACTCCAGCATTGTTTAGCATATCTGTAGTACCTAGCATTTTGGTGAGATCTTTGCAGGCACTCAATAAATATTTGCACCTTGTTGTTGCAGTTGTGAGTCATAATTTATTTGCAGAGCTTAATATATTGATTAATAAAACTATCCTCTCATGGAAGTAGTAACCTTATGATTTACATAAAGACAACTACAGGCAAATGAGTTCAGCAACTAGGTTCAAGTGTTTATGGGCATAGAGCAGGTGCAAAGAACATGTATAATTGGCTTCTACCTCCACCTTATTGAAACTGCTCATATCAAGGTTATCATTAACATCCAAGTAGCTGGCCGTATTTTTTCACACATGGCATCCCTCAATAGATTTTGAAGCTGTTTGCCACTCTTTCCTTATAGAAATACTCTTTTCTTGTTTCTGTGATGTTACTTCACATTGTCTGTATGCCTCTACCCACTCCTCAGGTCTCTTTCAAGGATGCCTCCTCCACGTTTAACCTTGCATGGTAGGGCTCACTGAGATTCCATCCACGTCCTCCTCAGTGCACTCTCTACCTGCCCCGTATTGATCTCACTGATCTAAAATTTTCATCCTAGCTCAACAGTCTGGACGTTTCTCTTGAACTCCTAAAGCAACCATCTGCTAGCCATACACCCCGAGTATCCTGTCAGTCACCTCTACTACACAGGTCCAAAATGAAGCTCTTATCTACTCCTGCTCTTCCTAATTTATTCTCTATTTTCATCTATGGCTCCATTAGAGTGGCCAGATTTAGGAAAAACAAGGAAGAACCAGGAAACTCTTAAATTTGAAGTTCAGAGAAGGAACAAATCATTTTTTAGTATTAATATGTCCCATTCAACATTTTCTTTAATTTTCATTTTAAAAATTTTTATTTCTTCTGGTTTTGATTTATAATTGACAATAAAATTGTATATATTTAGGGTATAAATGTGATGATTTGACCAACATCATTCAATGTTTAAAATCAAATTTAACTGTATGTCCTGTATTTTATCGGGTAACCATACCCTTTCACTAGTTATGGAGACTGAAACAACAGGATTATCTCTGACACTTACTTCTCTCTTCTTCCTCCAAAGACAATCACCAGTGGGTGTAAGTACACTTTTCTAGCATTTTTGATCACCTGACTACTTTCTTAATGTTCACAACCAACACCTTAATACAAGTTCTTACCACTTCTTACTTGATACCCCATATTTTCCTGTTCTTCTTCCTCCTGTCTCACCTCCTGTTGGTCTATGCCCCACAAAACAGAGTGACCTTTTAATGTCGTGTTAAGTTATGTGAACAGTGACCATCACAGGAGAACTAATGTAGGCTTTTACACAGAGCAGTGGTATGGAAAGCACATTTTAGGAAGTTATCTATGATGTGAGCGGGGCTTGAGGACTTCTATCAGCTCATAGTTTTCCTCTTCAACAGACTCTAAAATCAGCCATGCTATTTACTTTACAGTCTCTAAATCACCACCATGATCTTCATATCTCCAAGCTTTGGCAGCAACTTGTGACTTTGGCAGAAACACCTCTGCTCATGCCCTCAGAATACAGATTAGATGTCATCTCTTCAGGAAAGATTTCTTAAATTTGAGTGTTAAGTAAGGTGCCGTTCTACAGTGCTACCACATCATATATATCTACCACTGTGGTGGAATTTGTGTGTATTATAATTGTTATTCTGTTTTCAAAATCAGACCATGAGCTGGTCTGATTTTGGATTCAAACATACCCAACTCCTGGCAAAGTGCTTGGTGTCAGTTAGCTCTCAACTTGTGCTTGTGGTGTGAATACAAGGAGGGCAAAGTCCACGCCTACAACTATCTTTCACATTCCCTGTTAAGTCCTTAGGAGTCCTCACAGCTCCTAGCCATTTTGAAATGTTCTAATAGAGCTGCTAGAACTACAGGCTACCTTCTCAATGCATATCAGGCACACTCTCATAGTAGCATTTATCTTATTGTATTTTATTTATATATTTAAATACCTGTCTGCATTTATTTTTTCAGGAAACATTCATTGAGCTCCTGTGGGGTAAACACCAGGCCCTATGCAGCCCCTTTCTTCGGGGAGTTTATGATCATTGGTATAAATAAAACAAACCAAGATACTAATAGTTAACCCATCTTGGGCACTATAATAGATGTACAAACAGGATACAGTGGGGCTAAAAGAGGAAATGGTCTCCCTCTTATAGGGACAGCTGGAAACATTTGATAGGAAGGTTGATGCTGAACAGATTCTGGAAGGACAATGAGGAATAAACCCAACTGACAAGGGAGAACAGGTTTGGACCTGTGGAACAGCATCGCCTATGCAAGACACCTAAGAAGCTTTGGATAGCTAGAACATGTGGGGAGAAAAAAGTTGGACAAAAGGCATAAGTCAGATGCAACAGGGAGCTAAATGCAAAGATAAGGAATTTGGAAACGACAGAAGGATTTTAAGCTGGGAGAGAATTATGATTAATGTGACCAGATTTTTTTTCTTTTTTAAATTGTTTTTATTGTTATGTTAATCACCATACATTACATCATTAGTTTTTGATGTAGTGTTCCATGATTCATTGTTTGTGCATAACACCCAGTGCTCCACGCAGAACGTGCCCTCTTTAATACCCATCACCAGGATAACCCATCCCCCCACCCCCCTCCCCTAAAGTGACCAGATTTTGATTTAAAAACTATATGTGTCTTATCCTGAAGGCAGATAAGGTGTACAGAAGATATGGGAAAGGCTGGTAGAAAATGAAAAATCAGCTTATATGTATGAGTAGGCTATCCTCTTAGAAATAATGATCCAAGCTGGCGGCATCACAATTCCGGACTTCCAGCTCTATTACAAAGCTGTCATCATCAAGACAGTATGGTACTGGCACAAAAACAGACACATAGATGAATGGAACAGAATCGAGAGCCCAGAAATGGACGCTCAACTCTATGGTCAACTCATCTTTGACAAAGCAGGAAAGAATGTCCAATGTCAAAAAGACAGTCTCTTCAACAAATGGTGTTGGGAAAATTAGACAGCCACATGCAGAAGAATGAAACTGGACCATTTCCTTACACCACACACATAAATAGACTCCAAATGGTTGAAAGACCTAAACGTGAGACAGGAGTCCATCCAAATCCTAAAGGAGAACACAGGCAGCAACCTCTTTGACCTCAGCTGCAGCAACTTCTTCCTAGAAACATCGCCAAAAGCAAGGGAAGCAAGGGCAAAAATGAACTATTGGGATTTCATCAAGATAAAAAGCTTTTGCACAGCAAAAGAAACAGTCCACAAAACCGAAAGACAACCGACAGAATGGGAGAAAATATTTGCAAATGACATATCAGATAAAGGGCTAGTATCCAAAATCTATAAAGAACTTATCAAACTCAACACCCAAAGAACAAATAATCCAATCAAGAAATGGGCAGAAGACATGAACAGACATTTTTCCAAAGAAGAC